>NW_027362023.1:837500-1180000 GCF_039654945.1 Dendrobates tinctorius
GGGACGAGGTGCACAGGAACGACCAGCAGACCTGGCTCTGGAACATCAGCCGGGCCCTGTACCCGCAAATCTACCTGGAGAAAGAGCTGCAGGGCTCGGAGAACGTGCGGCCATTCATCAGGCACCGGCTGGAGGAAGCCATCAGAGTGTCCCAGCTGCCAGCGGGCGCAGAGCTCCCGATCCTGCCATATGCCCGCATCGTGTACACCTACAGCATGGACTTCCTCACATGGGTAAGGATAATGTGCTCTGATCCACCACATCTAATCCAGCATGTGGGATACTGTCTGCTGTATCTAATCCAGCATGTGGGATACTGTCTGCTGTATCTAATCCAGCATATGGGATACTGTCTGCTGTATCTAATCCAGCATGTGGGATACTGTCTGCTGTATCTAATCCTAATCTAATGTGGGATACTGTCTGCTGTATCTAATCCTATGTAAAGCAGTCAATATAAGTGAAGATAGTATTCTGCTACAGATGGATCTGGATAAGGTGGAAACTTGGGCGGAAAGGTGGCAGATGAGATATAACAATGATAAATGTAAGGTTATACACATGGGAAGAAGGAATCAATATCACCATTACACACTGAACGGGGAACCACTGGGTAAATCTGACATGGAGAAGGACTTGGGGATCCTAATTAATGATAAACTTACCTGGAGCAGCCAGTGCCAGGCAGCGGCTGCCAAGGCAAACAGGATCATGGGGGGCATTAAAAGAGGTCTGGATACACATGATGAGAGCATTATACTGCCTCTGTACAAATCCCTGGTTAGACCGCACATGGAGGACTGTGTACAGTTTTGGGCACCGGTGCTCAGGAAGGATATAATGGAACTAGAGCGGGTACAAAGGAGGGCAACAAAATTAATAAAGGGGATGGGGGGACTACAATACCCAGAGAGATTAGCAAAACGAGGATTATTTAGTCTAGAAAAAAGACGACTGAGGGGCGATCTAATAACCATGTATAAGTATATAAGGGGACAATACAAATATCTCTCCGAGGATCTGTTTATACCAAGGAAGGTGACGGTCACAAGGGGGCATTCTCTGCGTCTGGAGGGGAGAAGGATTCTCCACCAACATAGAAGAGGATTCTTTACTGTTAGGGCAGTGAGAATCTGGAATTCCCTGCCTGAGGAGGTGGTGATGGCGAACTCAGCCGAGGGGTTCAGGAGAGGCCTGGATGTCTTCCTGGAGCGTAACAAGATTGTATCTGACAGTGATTAGGTTCTTTAGAAGGACGGAGATCTGGGGATTTATTCTGACGGAATATAGGCTGAACTGGATGGACACAGGGCTTTTTTCGGCCTTGATAAATATGTTACTATTCTAAAGTGTGATACTGTCTGCTGAGCTGTATCTCATACTATCCTGTGTGATACTGTCTGCTGAGCCGTGTATCTAATCCTCTCCTGTGTGATACTGACTGCTGAGCTGTGTATCTCATCCTATCCTGTGTGATACTGTCTGCTGAGCCGTGTATCTAATCCTCTCCTGTGTGATACTGACTGCTGAGCCGTGTATCTAATCGTCTCCTGTGTGATACTGTCTGCTGAGCCGTGTATCTCATCCTCTCCTGTGTGATACTGACTGCTGAGCCGTGTATCTAATCCTCTCCTGTGTGATACTGACTGCTGAGCCGTGTATCTAATCCTCTCCTGTGTGATACTGACTGCTGAGCCGTGTATCTAATCCTCTCCTGTGTGATACTGACTGCTGAGCCGTGTATCTAATCCTATCCTGTGATACTGACTGCTGAGCTGTATCTCATCCTATCCTGTGTGATACTGTCTGCTGAGCTGTATCTCATCCTATGTGATACTGTTGTTGGTTCTCCTGCAGGACGATCTCATCCAGACGATCGGGCAGAGCGCAGCTCTGGGGGCCACTGGAGTCATCTTATGGGGGAACTCAGACTACAGCTCCAGCAAGGTGATCATACTTTGTGGCTGACCGACTCTTGCGCTGCTCACAGCTGAGGGTTCGTTACACCTGTGTAGAGGATCATTTTCAGGCCTCATTCAGACAGGGGAGCACGGACCTGTTCCCAAACGTCTGAATGAGGCTTTATGCAGCCGGCCCCAGACTGATACATTGTAACAAACCCTCATCATCCCAGTCATGACCATCACTAGTCCACACACGGTCTCCGCTGCAGATTTCCACGTGGACAAGTTGTGAGAAATCCGCCCCAGAAATGGTGGAAAATCCGTGGATGTAACATCTGCACGACTGTAATTCACAGTGTATCCCCCCAAGAGAGCAGATACTGCGGGACCCCCAAACGTCATAGTCATGTGACGGGGCTGGTGATTTGGGGGCTTCTCTCCCGTCATGATTGGGCTGGTGATTTGGGGGCTTCTCTTCCGTCATTATGGGGCTGGTGATTTGGGGGCTTCTCTCCCGTCATTATGGGGCTGGTGATTTGGGGGCTTCTCTCCCATCATTATGGGGCTGGTGATTTGGGGGCTTCTCTTCCATCATTATGGGGCTGGTGATTTGGGGGCTTCTCTCCTGTCAAGTTGGGGCTGGTGATTTGGGGGCTTCTCTCCCGTCATTATGGGGCTGGTGATTTGGGGGCTTCTCTTCCATCATTATGGGGCTGGTGAATTGGGGGCTTCTCTCCCGTCATTATGGGGCTGGTGATTTGGGGGCTTCTCTTCCGTCATTATGGGGCTGGTGATTTGGGGGCTTCTCTCCCATCATTATGGGGCTGGTGATTTGGGGGCTTCTCTTCCATCATTATGGGGCTGGTGATTTGGGGGCTTCTCTCCTGTCAAGTTGGGGCTGGTGATTTGGGGGCTTCTCTCCCGTCATTATGGGGCTGGTGATTTGGGGGCTTCTCTTCCATCATTATGGGGCTGGTGAATTGGGGGCTTCTCTCCCGTCATTATGGGGCTGGTGATTTGGGGGCTTCTCTTCCGTCATTATGGGGCTGGTGATTTGGGGGCTTCTCTCCCGTCATTATGGGGCTGGTGATTTGGGGGCTTCTCTCCCGTCATTATGGGGCTGGTGATTTGAGGGCTTCTCTTCCGTCATTATGGGGCTGGTGATTTGGGGGCTTCTCTCCCGTCATTATGGGGCTGGTGATTTGGGGGCTTCTCTCCCGTCATTATGGGGCTGGTGATTTGGGGGCTTCTCTTCCATCATTATGGGGCTGGTGATTTGGGGGCTTCTCTTCCATCATTATGGGGCTGGTGATTTGGGGGCTTCTCTCCCGTCATTATGGGGCTGGTGATTTGGGGGCTTCTCTTCCGTCATTATGGGGCTGGTGATTTGGGGGCTTCTCTCCCATAATTATGGGGCTGGTGATTTGAGGGCTTCTCTCCCATCATTATGGGGCTGGTGATTTGAGGGCTTCTCTTCCGTCATTATGGGGCTGGTGATTTGGGGGCTTCTCTCCCGTCATTATGGGGCTGGTGATTTGGGGGCTTCTCTCCCATCATTATGGGGCTGGTGATTTGGGGGCTTCTCTCCCGTCATTATGGGGCTGGTGATTTGGGGGCTTCTCTTCCATCATTATGGGGCTGGTGATTTGGGGGCTTCTCTCCCGTCATTATGGGGCTGGTGATTTGGGGGGCTTCTCTTCCGTCATTATGGGGCTGGTGATTTGGGGGCTTCTCTCCTGTCATTATGGGGCTGGTGATTTGGGGGCTTCTCTTCCATCATTATGGGGCTGGTGATTTGGGGGCTTCTCTTCCATCATTATGGGGCTGGTGATTTGGGGGCTTCTCTCCCGTCATTATGGGGCTGGTGATTTGGGGGGCTTCTCTTTCGTCATTATGGGGCTGGTGATTTGGGGGCTTCTCTCCTGTCATTATGGGGCAGGTGATTTGGGGGGGCTTCTCTTCCGTCATTATGGGGCTGGTGATTTGGGGGCTTCTCTCCTGTCATTATGGGGCTGGTGATTTGGGGGCTTCTCTTCCATCATTATGGGGCTGGTGATTTGGGGGCTTCTCTCCTGTCATTATGGGGCTGGTGATTTGGGGGCTTCTCTTCCATCATTATGGGGCTGGTGATTTGGGGGCTTCTCTTCCATCATTATGGGGCTGGTGATTTGGGGGCTTCTCTCCCGTCATTATGGGGCTGGTGATTTGGGGGGCTTCTCTTCCGTCATTATGGGGCTGGTGATTTGGGGGCTTCTCTTCCATCATTATGTGGCTGGTGATTTGGGGGCTTCTCTCCCGTCATTATGGGGCTGGTGATTTGGAGGCTTCTCTCCCATCATTATGGGGCTGGTGATTTGGGGGCTTCTCTCCCGTCATTATGGGGCTGGTGATTTGGGGGCTTCTCTTCCGTCATTATGGGGCTGGTGATTTGGGGGCTTCTCTCCCGTCATTATGGGGCTGGTGATTTGGGGGCTTCTCTCCCATCATTATGGGGCTGGTGATTTGGGGGCTTCTCTCCCGTCATTATGGGGCTGGTGATTTGGGGGCTTCTTTCCGTCATTATGGGGCTGGTGATTTGAGGGCTTCTCTTCCGTCATTATGGGGCTGGTGATTTGGGGGCTTCTCTCCCGTCATTATGGGGCTGGTGATTTGGGGGCTTCTCTCCCATCATTATGGGGCTGGTGATTTGGGGGCTTCTCTCCCGTCATTATGGGGCTGGTGATTTGGGGGCTTCTCTTCCATCATTATGGGGCTGGTGATTTGGGGGCTTCTCTCCCGTCATTATGGGGCTGGTGATTTGGGGGGCTTCTCTTCCGTCATTATGGGGCTGGTGATTTGGGGGCTTCTCTCCTGTCATTATGGGGCTGGTGATTTGGGGGGGCTTCTCTTCCGTCATTATGGGGCTGGTGATTTGGGGGCTTCTCTCCTGTCATTATGGGGCTGGTGATTTGGGGGCTTCTCTTCCATCATTATGGGGCTGGTGATTTGGGGGCTTCTCTTCCATCATTATGGGGCTGGTGATTTGGGGGCTTCTCTCCCGTCATTATGGGGCTGGTGATTTGGGGGGCTTCTCTTCCGTCATTATGGGGCTGGTGATTTGGGGGCTTCCCTCCTGTCATTATGGGGCAGGTGATTTGGGGGGGCTTCTCTTCCGTCATTATGGGGCTGGTGATTTGGGGGCTTCTCTCCTGTCATTATGGGGCTGGTGATTTGGGGGCTTCTCTTCCATCATTATGGGGCTGGTGATTTGGGGGCTTCTCTTCCATCATTATGGGGCTGGTGATTTGGGGGCTTCTCTCCCGTCATTATGGGGCTGGTGATTTGGGGGGCTTCTCTTCCGTCATTATGGGGCTGGTGATTTGGGGGCTTCTCTCCTGTCATTATGGGGCTGGTGATTTGGGGGCTTCTCATGGGTCATTATGGGGCTGGTGATTTGGGGACTTCTCTCCCGTCATTATGGGGCTGGTGATTTGGGGACATCTCTCCCGTCATTATGGGGCTGGTGATTTGGGGGATTCTCTCCTGTCATTATGGGGCTGGTGATTTGGGGGCTTCTCTCCTGTCATTATGGGGCTGGTGATTTGGGGGCTTCTGTCCTGTCATGACGGGGCTGGTGATTTGGGGGCTTCTCATGGGTCATGATGGGGCTGGTGATTTGGGGGCTTCTCTCCCGTCATGATGGGGCTGGTGATTTGGGGGCTTCTCTCCCGTCATTATGGGGCTGGTGATTTGGGGGGCTACTCTTCCGTCACTATGGGGCTGGTGATTTGGGGGCTTCTCTCCTGTCATGATGGGGCTGGTGATTTGGGGGCTTCTCTCCCGTCATGATGGGGCAGGTGATTTGGGGGCTTCTCTCCCGTCATGATGGGGCTGGTGATTTGGGGGCTTCTCTCCCGTCATTATGGGGCTGGTGATTTGGGGGGCTACTCTTCCGTCACTATGGGGCTGGTGATTTGGGGGCTTCTCTCCCGTCATTATGGGGCTGGTGATTTGGGGGGCTTCTCTCCCATCATTATGGGGCTGGTGATTTGGGGGCTTCTGTCCTGTTATGACGGGGCTGGTGATTTGGGGGCTTCTCATCCGTCATGTTGGGGCTGGTGATTTGGGGGCTTCTCTCCCGTCATGACGGGGCTGGTGATTTGGGGGCTTCTCATGGGTCATGATGGGGCTGGTGATTTGGGGGCTTCTCTTCCATCATTATGGGGCTGGTGATTTGGGGGCTTCTCTCCTGTCATGACGGGGTTGGTGATTTGGGGGCTTCTCTCCCGTCATTATGGGGCTGGTGATTTGGGGGCTTCTCTCCCGTCATTATGGGGCTGGTGATTTGGGGGGCTTCTCTTCCGTCATTATGGGGCTGGTGATTTGGGGGCTTCTCTCCTGTCATTATGGGGCAGGTGATTTGGGGGGGCTTCTCTTCCGTCATTATGGGGCTGGTGATTTGGGGGCTTCTCTCCTGTCATTATGGGGCTGGTGATTTGGGGGCTTCTCTTCCATCATTATGGGGCTGGTGATTTGGGGGCTTCTCTTCCATCATTATGGGGCTGGTGATTTGGGGGCTTCTCTCCCGTCATTATGGGGCTGGTGATTTGGGGGGCTTCTCTTCCGTCATTATGGGGCTGGTGATTTGGGGGCTTCTCTCCTGTCATTATGGGGCTGGTGATTTGGGGGCTTCTCTCCAGTCATTATGGGGCTGGTGATTTGGACCTTCTCTCCCGTCATTATGGGGCTGGTGATTTGGGGACATCTCTCCCGTCATTATGGGGCTGGTGATTTGGGGGCTTCTCTCCTGTCATTATGGGGCTGGTGATTTGGGGGCTTCTCTCCTGTCATTATGGGGCTGGTGATTTGGGGGCTTCTGTCCTGTCATGACGGGGCTGGTGATTTGGGGGCTTCTCATGGGTCATGATGGGGCTGGTGATTTGGGGGCTTCTCTTCCATCATTATGGGGCTGGTGATTTGGGGGGCTTCTCTCCCGTCATGTTGGGGCTGGTGATTTGGGGGCTTCTCTCCCGTCATGATGGGGCTGGTGATTTGGGGGCTTCTCTCCCGTCATGACGGGGCTGGTGATTTGGGGGCTTCTCATGGGTCATGATGGGGCTGGTGATTTGGGGGCTTCTCTCCCGTCATGATGGGGCTGGTGATTTGGGGGCTTCTCTCCCGTCATGATGGGGCTGGTGATTTGGGGGCTTCTCTCCCGTCATTATGGGGCTGGTGATTTGGGGGGCTACTCTTCCGTCACTATGGGGCTGGTGATTTGGGGGCTTCTCTCCTGTCATGATGGGGCTGGTGATTTGGGGGCTTCTCTCCCGTCATGATGGGGCTGGTGATTTGGGGGCTTCTCTCCCGTCATGATGGGGCTGGTGATTTGGGGGCTTCTCTCCCGTCATGATGGGGCTGGTGATTTGGGGGGCTACTCTTCCGTCACTATGGGGCTGGTGATTTGGGGGCTTCTCTCCCGTCATTATGGGGCTGGTGATTTGGGGGGCTTCTCTCCCATCATTATGGGGCTGGTGATTTGGGGGCTTCTGTCCTGTTATGACGGGGCTGGTGATTTGGGGGCTTCTCATCCGTCATGTTGGGGCTGGTGATTTGGGGGCTTCTCTCCCGTCATGACGGGGCTGGTGATTTGGGGGCTTCTCATGGGTCATGATGGGGCTGGTGATTTGGGGGCTTCTCTTCCATCATTATGGGGCTGGTGATTTGGGGGCTTCTCTCCTGTCATGACGGGGCTGGTGATTTGGGGGCTTCTCTTCCGTCATTATGGGGCTGGTGATTTGGGGGCTTCTCTTCCATCATTATGGGGCTGGTGATTTGGGGGCTTCTCTCCTGTCATTTTGGGGCTGGTGATTTGGGGGCTTCTCTCCTGTCATGATGGGGCTGGTGATTTGGGGGCTTCTCATGGGTCATGATGGGGCTGGTGATTTGGGGGCTTCTCTTCCATCATTATGGGGCTGGTGATTTGGGGGCTTCTCTCCCGTCATGATGGGGCTGGTGATTTGGGGGGCTTCTCTCCCGTCATGATGGGGCTGGTGATTTGGGGGCTTCTCATCCGTCATGTTGGGGCTGGTGATTTGGGGGCTTCTCATCCGTCATGATGGGGCTGGTGATTTGGGGGCTTCTCTCCCGTCATGATGGGGCTGGTGATTTGGGGGCTTCTCTCCCGTCATTATGGGGCTGGTGATTTGGGGGCTTCTCTCCCGTCATGATGGGGCTGGTGATTTGGGGGCTTCTCTCCCGTCATTATGGGGCTGGTGATTTGGGGGGCTACTCTTCCGTCACTATGGGGCTGGTGATTTGGGGGCTTCTCTCCTTTCATTATGGGGCTAGTGATTTGGGGGCTTCTGTCCTGTCACGACGGGGCTGGTGATTTGGGGGCTTCTCTTCCATCATTATGGGGCTGGTGATTTGGGGGGCTTCTCTCCCGTCATGATGGGGCTGGTGATTTGGGGGCTTCTCATCCGTCATGTTGGGGCTGGTGATTCGGGGGCTTCTCTCCCGTCATGATGGGGCTGGTGATTTGGGGGCTTCTCTCCTGTCATGACGGGGCTGGTGATTTGGGGGCTTCTCATGGGTCATGATGGGGCTGGTGATTTGGGGGCTTCTCTTCCATCATTGTGGGGCTGGTGATTTGGGGGCTTCTCTCCTGTCATGACGGGGCTGGTGATTTGGGGGCTTCTCTCCCGTCATTATGGGGCTGGTGATTTGGGGGCTTCTCTTCCGTCATTATGGGGCTGGTGATTTGGGGGCTTCTCTTCCATCATTATGGGGCTGGTGATTTGGGGGCTTCTCTCCTGTCATTATGGGGCTGGTGATTTGGGGGGCTTCTCTCCCGTCATGATGGGGCTGGTGATTTGGGGGGCTTCTCTCCCGTCATGATGGGGCTGGTGATTTGGGGGCTTCTCTCCTTTCATTATGGGGCTGGTGATTTGGGGGCTTCTGTCCTGTCATGACGGGGCTGGTGATTTGGGGGCTTCTCTTCCATCATTATGGGGCTGGTGATTTGGGGGGCTTCTCTACCTTCATGATGGGGCTGGTGATTTGGGGGCTTCTCATCCGTCATGTTGGGGCTGGTGATTTGGGGGCTTCTCTCCCGTCATGATGGGGCTGGTGATTTGGGGGCTTCTCTCCCGTCATGACGGGGCTGGTGATTTGGGGGCTTCTCATGGGTCATGATGGGGCTGGTGATTTGGGGGCTTCTCTTCCATCATTGTGGGGCTGGTGATTTGGGGGCTTCTCTCCTGTCATGACGGGGCTGGTGATTTGGGGGCTTCTCTCCCGTCATTATGGGGCTGGTGATTTGGGGGCTTCTCTTCCGTCATTATGGGGCTGGTGATTTGGGGGCTTCTCTTCCATCATTATGGGGCTGGTGATTTGGGGGCTTCTCTCCTGTCATTATGGGGCTGGTGATTTGGGGGGCTTCTCTCCCGTCATGATGGGGCTGGTGATTTGGGGGGCTTCTCTCCCGTCATGATGGGGCTGGTGATTTGGGGGCTTCTCATCCGTCATGTTGGGGCTGGTGATTTGGGGGCTTCTCATCCGTCATGATGGGGCTGGTGATTTGGGGGCTTCTCTCCCGTCATGATGGGGCTGGTGATTTGGGGGCTTCTCTCCCGTCATGATGGGGCTGGTGATTTGGGGGCTACTCTCCCATCATGATGGGGCTGGTGATTTGGGAGCTTCTCATCCGTCATGATGGGGCTGGTGATTTGGGGGCTTCACTCCCGTCATGATGGGGCTGGTGATTTGGGGGCTCCTCGCCTGCCGTGACCCCATTTGCTGCCGTTTGCAGGATTCCTGTCTGGCTGTGAAGTTGTACGTAGAAGAAACTCTGGGCCGCTACCTGAAGAACGTCACCGTTGCCGCATCGATGTGCAGCAGAGACCGGTGCTACGGGAACGGACGCTGTGTACGCAGACGCTTGGATTTCGATGACCACCTGCACCTGGACCCCAGAATCTTCACTATTGAAAAGGACCCTCAGGGAAAAGGCTACGTGGTCCACCGAACGCGCCCTGACATGGACGCCGTGTGGCCCCAGTTCCAGTGTCGATGCTACACAGGATGGGGCGGCAGAGACTGCTCACAGCAGACGAGAGATAGTACTGGGGCGAACGAGGAGAACATCTCTGGTGTCCCATGAGGCATCATGTTCCGCATGGGTGGGGCTTAGTTGTCACATGACTGCATAGAGACATGCCATAAGTGGGTGGAGTCTGACAACCATTTTCTGGTCTCAGTCAATAGTTGTCATGTATCAACAAGGAGCTGCTACAGTGTAGCAAATCTCCACCTGCGACTGCGGGGGGAGGTGTAATGTCCATGGTGGAGGAGGGGCAGACAGTCCCGGGCCCGGTGATTGGTCACAATCGTCCATAGCTGTAGTTATAATGGGGGACGGCGTTTCGCACTTTTCCAGTTGATTTTGTCCTTTTGTTTTCATTTACATTTTAATTTCCCAAAATCTCTGAAGACAAGAAAAATCAGACACAAATGAAGACGAAGCCGCGGAGCAGAGAGCGGAGCAGAGAGCAGAGAGCGGAGCACCAGAGCAGAGCAGAGATCGGAGCAGAGAGGGGAGCAAAGAGCAGAGGAGCGGAGCAGAGAGTGGAGCAAAAAGCAGAGAGCGGAGCAGAGAGCAGAGCAGAGCAAAGAGTGGAGCAAAGAGCAGAGAGCAGAGCAGAGAGTGGAGCAAAGAGCAGAGAGCGGAGCAGAGAGCGGAGCAAAGAGTGGAGCAAAGAGTGGAGCAAAGAGCAGAGAGCAGAGCAGAGAGTGGAACAAAGAGCAGAGAGCAGAGCGGAGAGCGGAGCGGAGAGCGGAGCAGAGAGCGGAGCAGAGAGCGGAGCAAAGAGCAGAGCAAAGAGCAGAGCAGAGAGCGGAGCAAAGATCAGAGCAGAGAGCGGAGCAGAGAGCGGAGCAAAGTGCAGAGAGCGGAGTAGAGAGCGGAGCAGAGAGCGGAGCAAAGAGCAGAGAGCGGAGCAGAGAGCGGAGCAAAGAGCAGAGCGCGGAGCAAAGAGCAGAGAGCGGAGCAGAGAGCGGAGCAGAGAGCAGAGAGTGGAGCAAAGAGCAGAGAGCGGAGCAGAGAGCGGAGCCGGGTTGCCGGGTACGTGTAGGAGAGAGCCACAGGAATGTCATTCATGTAAGTTGTTACTAATGTCAAGCACTGTTGCATTATGTATGATTAGCTCACTTTCCTTTGGATTAGCAGGGCAGGCACATGGAGCAGGGTAAATAAGGAAGAGGTGATTTCCTGTAGTACTATGCATTAAGCACCCACATGGTTGAATCCAGGAGCAGTTTTCCCTGAGGCCAATACAATTAGGCTGTTGCTTTAATCTATAACAATTGAGTAACATCTACATAATGGAGTTAGCTTATGCATTAAGAATTATATGCACCTTTGTTTGTAGGCATTTGTAATTTATATAGGAAGCATTGTTAATAAAAGTCGCTGCTATTTGAGCGCTATTATAATGACCCCACTCAGGATTAGCACGGCGGGAACTTAGTGGAATCGTTACCTACTTATAGCATTGTGCGTTATACATTGTTGAACTAAGGATTTGTTCCCTCGGCTGCTGGAATCATTGGGTTTTTTCCTTTATTTGGATTGAAGCAAAATACATATAGAGTAAAAGGAGTCGATTAATAAGCAGTGAATATCCTATTTAAGACACTGTAGATCATTTTGCATAAAGCCTAATTTCTGTGAGCACCTATTATAGCACATGGACTTGGTTTTCTTGAGAAATTTCCTTGTAAAAATCTTTTTATGAAATTTATTAATAAATGATTGGTTTTATGGATCAATTTATTTGCCTTTGTTAATTCTGCACAAATTTGTGGCAGAAATTGAGATATAACATATGGTGTAATGTCTGGAGGTTATATCAGTACTGGAGCGTTATAAGAGGGGCTGATATCAGTCACATATGGTGTAATGTCTGGAGGTTATATCAGTGCTGGAGCGTTATAAGAGGGGCTGATATCAGTCACATATGGTGTAATGTCTGGAGGTTATATCAGTACTGGAGCGCTATAAGAGGGGCTGATATCAGTCACATATGGTGTAATGTCTGGAGGTTATATCAGTACTGGAGCGTTATAAGAGGGGCTGATATCAGTCACATATGGTGTAATGTCTGGGGGTTATATCAGCACTGGAGCGTTATAAGAGGGGCTGATATCAGTCACATATGGTGTAATGTCTGGAGGTTATATCAGTACTGGAGCGCTATAAGAGGGGCTGATATCAGTCACATATGGTGTAATGTCTGGAGGTTATATCAGTGCTGGAGCGTTATAAGAGGGGCTGATATCAGTCACATATGGTGTAATGTCTGGGGGTTATATCAGCACTGGAGCGTTATAAGAGGGGCTGATATCAGTCATTATGGTGTAATGTCTGGAGGTTATATCAGTGCTGGAGCGTTATAAGAGGGGCTGATATCAGTCACATATGATGTAATGTCTGGGGGTTATATCAGCACTGGAGCGTTATAAGAGGGGCTGATATCAGTCATTATGGTGTAATGTCTGGAGGTTATATCAGTGCTGGAGCGTTATAAGAGGGGCTGATATCAGTCACATATGGTGTAATGTCTGGAGGTTATATCAGTATTGGAGCGTTATAAGAGGGGCTGATATCAGTCACATATGGTGTAATGTCTGGAGGTTATATCAGTACTGGAGCGTTATAAGAGGGGCTGATATCAGTCACATATGGTGTAATGTCTGGGGGTTATATCAGCACTGGAGCGTTATAAGAGGGGCTGATATCAGTCACATATGGTGTAATGTCTGGAGGTTATATCAGTACTGGAGCGCTATAAGAGGGGCTGATATCAGTCACATATGGTGTAATGTCTGGAGGTTATATCAGTGCTGGAGCGTTATAAGAGGGGCTGATATCAGTCACATATGGTGTAATGTCTGGGGGTTATATCAGCACTGGAGCGTTATAAGAGGGGCTGATATCAGTCATTATGGTGTAATGTCTGGAGGTTATATCAGTGCTGGAGCGTTATAAGAGGGGCTGATATCAGTCACATATGATGTAATGTCTGGGGGTTATATCAGCACTGGAGCGTTATAAGAGGGGCTGATATCAGTCATTATGGTGTAATGTCTGGAGGTTATATCAGTGCTGGAGCGTTATAAGAGGGGCTGATATCAGTCACATATGGTGTAATGTCTGGAGGTTATATCAGTATTGGAGCGTTATAAGAGGGGCTGATATCAGTCACATATGGTGTAATGTCTGGAGGTTATATCAGTGCTGGAGCGTTATAAGAGGGGCTGATATCAGTCACATATGATGTAATGTCTGGAGGTTATATCAGTACTGGAGCGTTATAAGAGGGGCTGATATCAGTCATTATGGTGTAATGTCTGGAGGTTATATCAGTGCTGGAGCGTTATAAGAGGGGCTGATATCAGTCACATATGATGTAATGTCTGGGGGTTATATCAGCACTGGAGAGTTATAAGAGGGGCTGATATCAGTCATTATGGTGTAATGTCTGGAGGTTATATCAGTGCTGGAGCGTTATAAGAGGGGCTGATATCAGTCACATATGGTGTAATGTCTGGAGGTTATATCAGTATTGGAGCGTTATAAGAGGGGCTGATATCAGTCACATATGGTGTAATGTCTGGAGGTTATATCAGTGCTGGAGCGTTATAAGAGGGGCTGATATCAGTCACATATGATGTAATGTCTGGAGGTTATATCAGTACTGGAGCGTTATAAGAGGGGCTGATATCAGTCATTATGGTGTAATGTCTGGAGGTTATATCAGTGCTGGAGCGTTATAAGAGGGGCTGATATCAGTCACATATGGTGTAATGTCTGGAGGTTATATCAGTACTGGAGCATTATAAGAGGGGCTGATATCAGTCACATATGGTGTAATGTCTGGGGGTTATATCAGTACTGGAGCGTTATAAGAGGGGCTGATATCAGTCATTATGGTGTAATGTCTGGAGGTTATATCAGTGCTGGAGCGTTATAAGAGGGGCTGATATCAGTCACATATGATGTAATGTCTGGAGGTTATATCAGTACTGGAGCGTTATAAGAGGGGCTGATATCAGTCACATATGGTGTAATGTCTGGGGGTTGTATCAGTACTGGAGCGTTATAAGAGGGGCTGATATCAGTCATTATGGTGTAATGTCTGGAGGTTATATCAGTGCTGGAGCGTTGTAAGAGGGGCTGATATCAGTCACATATGGTGTAATGTCTGGAGGTTATATCAGTACAGGAGCGTTATAAGAGGGGCTGATATCAGTCACATATGGTGTAATGTCTGGAGGTTATATCAGTGCTGGAGCGTTATAAGAGGGGCTGATATCAGTCACATATGGTGTAATGTCTGGAGGATATATCAGTACTGGAGCGTTATAAGAGGGGCTGATATCAGTCACATATGGTGTAATGTCTGGAGGTTATATCAGTACAGGAGCGTTATAAGAGGGGCTGATATCAGTCACATATGGTGTAATGTCTGGAGGTTATATCAGTGCTGGAGCGTTATAAGAGGGGCTGATATCAGTCACATATGGTGTAATGTCTGGGGGTTATATCAGTACTGGAGCGTTATAAGAGGGGCTGATATCAGTCATTATGGTGTAATGTCTGGAGGTTATATCAGTGCTGGAGCGTTATAAGAGGGGCTGATATCAGTCACATATGGTGTAATGTCTGGAGGATATATCAGTACTGGAGCATTATAAGAGGGGCTGATATCAGTCACATATGGTGTAATGTCTGGAGGTTATATCAGTACTGGAGCGTTATAAGAGGGGCTGATATCAGTCACATATGGTGTAACGTCTGGGGGTTATATCAGTATTGGAGCGTTATATGAGGGGCTGATATCAGTCACATATGATGTAATGTCTGGGGGTTATATCAGCACTGGAGCGTTATAAGAGGGGCTGATATCAGTCACATATGGTGTAATGTCTGGGGGTTATATCAGCACTGGAGCGTTATAAGAGGGGCTGATATCAGTCACATATGATGTAATGTCTGGGGGTTATATCAGCACTGGAGCGTTATAAGAGGGGCTGATATCAGTCACATATGGTGTAATGTCTGGAGGTTATATCAGTACTGGAGCGTTATAAGAGACTGATATCAGTCACATATGGTGTAATGTCTGGAGGTTATATCAGTACTGGAGCGTTATAAGAGGGGCTGATATCAGTCACATATGGTGTAATGTCTGGAGGTTATATCAGTACTGGAGCGTTATAAGAGGGGCTGATATCAGTCACATATGGTGTAATGTCTGGAGGTTATATCAGTACTGGAGCGTTATAAGAGGGGCTGATATCAGTCACATATGATGTAATGTCTGGGGGTTATATCAGTACTGGAGCGTTATAAGAGGGGCTGATATCAGTCACATATGATGTAATGTCTGGGGGTTATATCAGTACTGGAGCGTTATAAGAGGGGCTGATATCAGTCACATATGGTGTAATGTCTGGAGGTTATATCAGTACTGGAGCGTTATAAGAGGGCCTGATATCAGTCACATATGGTGTAATGTCTGGGGGTTATATAAGCACTGGAGCGTTATAAGAGGGGCTGATATCAGTCACATATGATGTAATGTCTGGGGGTTATATCAGCACTGGAGCGTTATAAGAGGGGCTGATATCAGTCACATATGGTGTAATGTCTGGAGGTTATATCAGTACTGGAGCGTTATAAGAGGCTGATATCAGTCACATATGGTGTAATGTCTGGAGGTTATATCAGTACTGGAGCGTTATAAGAGGGGCTGATATCAGTCACATATGATGTAATGTCTGGGGGTTATATCAGCACTGGAGCGTTATAAGAGGGGCTGATATCAGTCACATATGGTGTAATGTCTGGAGGTTATATCAGCACTGGAGCGTTATAAGAGGGGCTGATATCAGTCACATATGATGTAATGTCTGGGGGTTATATCAGCACTGGAGCGTTATAAGAGGGGCTGATATCAGTCACATATGGTGTAATGTCTGGAGGTTATATCAGTACTGGAGCGTTATAAGAGACTGATATCAGTCACATATGGTGTAATGTCTGGAGGTTATATCAGTACTGGAGCGTTATAAGAGGGGCTGATATCAGTCACATATGGTGTAATGTCTGGAGGTTATATCAGTACTGGAGCGTTATAAGAGGGGCTGATATCAGTCACATATGGTGTAATGTCTGGAGGTTATATCAGTACTGGAGCGTTATAAGAGGGGCTGATATCAGTCACATATGGTGTAATGTCTGGAGGTTATATCAGTACTGGAGCGTTATAAGAGGGCCTGATATCAGTCACATATGGTGTAATGTCTGGGGGTTATATAAGCACTGGAGCGTTATAAGAGGGGCTGATATCAGTCACATATGATGTATTGTCTGGGGGTTATATCAGCACTGGAGCGTTATAAGAGGGGCTGATATCAGTCACATATGGTGTAATGTCTGGAGGTTATATCAGTACTGGAGCGTTATAAGAGGCTGATATCAGTCACATATGGTGTAATGTCTGGAGGTTATATCAGTACTGGAGCGTTATAAGAGGGGCTGATATCAGTCACATATGGTGTAATGTCTGGAGGTTATATCAGTACTGGAGCGATATAAGAGGGGCTGATATCAGTCACATATGATGTAATGTCTGGGGGTTATATCAGTACTGGAGCGTTATAAGAGGGGCTGATATCAGTCACATATGATGTAATGTCTGGGGGTTATATCAGTACTGGAGCGTTATAAGAGGGGCTGATATCAGTCACATATGGTGTAATGTCTGGAGGTTATATCAGTACTGGAGCGTTATAAGAGGGGCTGATATCAGTCACATATGATGTAATGTCTGGGGGTTATATCAGTGCTGGAGCTTTATAAGAGGGGCTGATATCAGTCACATATGATGTAATGTCTGGGGGTTATATCAGTAATGGAGCGTTATAAGAGGGACTGATATCAGTCACATATGGTGTAATGTCTGGAGGTTATATCAGTACTGGAACGTTATAAGAAGGGCTGATATCAGTCACATATGGTGTAATGTCTGGAGGTTATATCAGTACTGGAGCGTTATAAGAGGGGCTGATATCAGTCACATATGATGTAATGTCTGGAGGTTATATCAGTACTGGAGCGTTATAAGAGGGGCTGATATCAGTCACATATGATGTAATGTCTGGGGGTTATATCAGTGCTGGAGCATTATAAGAGGGGCTGATATCAGTCACATATGGTGTAATGTCTGGAGGTTATATCAGTGCTGGAGCATTATAAGAGGGCCTGATATCAGTCACATATGGTGTAATGTCTGGGGTTATATCAGTACTGGAACGCTATAAGAGGGGCTGATATCAGTCACATGTAATGTCTGGGAGTTATATCAGTACTCGACCGTTATAAGAGGGGCTGATATCAGTCACATATGGTGTAATGTCTGGGGGTTATATCAGTACTCGACCGTTATAAGAGGGGCTGATATCAGTCACATATGGTATAATGTCTGGAGGTTATATAAGCACTGGAGCGTTATAAGAGGGGCTGATATCAGTCACATATGGTGTAATGTCTGGGGGTTATATCAGTACTGGAGCGCTATAAGAGGGGCTGATATCAGTCACATATGGTGTAATGTCTGGGGGTTATATCAGTACTGGAGCGCTATAAGAGGGGCTGATATCAGTCACATGACGTAATGTCTGGAGGTTATATCAGTACTGGAGCATTATAAGAGTATGATATCCGTCACATATGGCGTAATGTCTGGAGGTTATATCAGTACTGGAACGTTATAAGAGGGGCTGATATCAGTCACATATGATGTAATGTCTGGAGGTTATATCAGTATTGGAGCGCTATAAGAGTGGCTGATATCAGTCACATATGGTGTAATGTCTGAAGGTTATATCAGTATTGGAGCGTTATAAGACGGGCTGATATCAGTCACATATGATGTAATGTCTGAAGGTTATATCAGTATTGGAGCGTTATAAGAGGGGCTGATATCAGTCACATGGTGTAATGTCTGGGGGTTATATCAGTACTGGAGCGTTATAAGAGGGGCTGATATCAGTTACATATGATGTAATGTCTGGAGGTTATATCAATACTGGAGCGTTATAAGAGGGGCTGATATCAGTCACATATGGTGTAATGTCTGGGGGTTATATCAGTACTGGAGCGTTATAAGAGGGGCTGATATCAGTTACATATGATGTAATGTCTGGAGGTTATATCAGTATTGGAGCGTTATAAGAGGGGCTGATATCAGTCACATATGGTGTAATGTCTGGGGGTTATATCAGTACTGGAGCGTTATAAGAGGGGCTGATATCAGTTACATATGATGTAATGTCTGGAGGTTATATCAATAATGGAGCGTTATAAGAGGGGCTGATATCAGTTACATATGGTGTAATGTCTGGAGGTTATATCAGTATTGGAGCGTTATAAGAGGGGCTGATATCAGTCACATATGGTGTAATGTCTGGGGGTTATATCAATACTGGAGCGTTATAAGAGGGGCTGATATCAGTTACATATGGTGTAATGTCTGGGGGTTATATCAGTATTGGAGCGTTATAAGAGGGGCTGATATCAGTCACATATGGTGTAATGTCTGGAGGTTATATCAATACTGGAGCGTTATAAGAGGGGCTGATATCAGTTACATATGGTATAATGTCTGGGGGTTATATCAGTATTGGAGCGTTATAAGAGGGGCTGATATCAGTCACATATGGTGTAATGTCTGGGGGTTATATCAATACTGGAGCGTTATAAGAGGGGCTGATATCAGTTACATATGGTGTAATGTCTGGGGGTTATATCAGTATTGGAGCGTTATAAGAGGGGCTGATATCAGTCACATATGGTGTAATGTCTGGAGGTTATATCAATACTGGAGCGTTATAAGAGGGGCTGATATCAGTTACATATGGTATAATGTCTGGGGGTTATATCAGTATTGGAGCGTTATAAGAGGGGCTGATATCAGTCACATATGGTATAATGTCTGGGGGTTATATCAGTATTGGAGCGTTATAAGAGGGGCTGATATCAGTCACATATGGTGTAATGTCTGGAGGTTATATCAGTACTGGAGCGTTATAAGAGTGGCTGATATCAGTCACATATGATGTAATGTCTGGAGGTTATATCAGTACTGGAGCATTATAAGAGGGGCTGATATCGGTCACATATATGATAGCATATTCTACAGCACCTGCACATTAGGGACGGCGTGCTGCTTTGAAGCTGCGGTATTCTGCAATGTGTGATGTTGTCCCTGATTTTTAGTGACATTGCTCCACGCTCTTGTCCGGTTTGGTGACTTTTAGGGAACGCTCTTATCTGGAGGCCATGCGGTCTCCTCGGGGGAATCGCTGCACTCAGGTCACATTCTGAAGGTGTGATATTATTAGGCCCTTCAGGAGCTGACAACCCAGGTCCACCTGCTTCTGATAGTGCCGTCCCTGCAGTGATTTATGACAGTAGTGGGTTTAGAATGGGGCCATGAGGGACCCGCACAATGCCCTGGACCCCTCCGTGTGTGAGGAGCAGAGGGGTTTTGGTGGCGTCTCCTCCATACATGAGCTATGACCTGCACGGCAGACATTCTGCGGAGTCCAGAGCAGGCGGCTCGGCCGGTTCGTCTCGTACTGCGCAATGTCCTGACAGTGATTCTCTGACAGGTGATAAATACTCAGCACGAAGGAGACAAGAGCGAAAAATGTCTGCAGGCGCCATAATACAGCGAAAACCATCAGGCCGAATTCCCACCACGAGGACTTGGAGCGTTTCTGATGCTGCAGATTTTGGAGCGATTGCGGTTTTTTCATGCATCTTAATTATGAGTTTTCAGCTGCGGTTTTTCTCTTTTTCGCATGTCTTGTTTTAAGAAAGCTACTTCGTTTTTGAAACTTCTGGTTCGCTCGGTTTTCTAGCTTTGAACAATTTTATTGATTGAGTCATGTACGGATTACGTGCATTTTACTGCGTTTCTGCTGCAGGAATGTACTAAAGAAGCACAGAATTATCTGCAGATTTTACACGCCTCACTCAATTATATGGGGAAAATTTTCAATAAAAAAAAACAATTTGCAAATTTACTGAAAGACAAATCAACCAAACACAGGGGTGAGGGAAAGGGACAGAGGAGAGGACGAGGGGGACACGAGCGGGGACAGAGGTGAGAACGCGGGGGACACGGGCGGGGACAGAGGAGAGAACACGGGGGACAGAGGAGAGAACGCGGGGGACAGAGGAGAGAACGTGGGGGACACGAGCGGGGACAGAGGAGAGAACGTGGGGGACACGAGCGGGGACAGAGGAAAGAACACGGGGGACACGAGCGGGGACAGAGGAGAGAACGCGGGGGACACGGGCGGGGACAGAGGAGAGAACGCGGGGGACACGAGCGGGGACAGAGGAGAGAACACGGGGTACACGAGCGGGGACAGAGGAGAGAACGCAGAGGACAGAGGAGAGAACACGGGGGACACGAGCGGGGACAGAGGAGAGAACACGGGGTACACGGGCGGGGACAGAGGAGAGAACGCGGGGGACACGAGCGGGGACAGAGGAGAGAACGCGGGGGACACGAGCAGGGACAGAGGAGAGAACACGGGGGACACGAGCGGGGACAGAGGAGAGAACGCGGGGGACACGAGCGGGGACAGAGGAGAGAACACGGGGTACACGGGCGGGGACAGAGGAGAGAACATGGGGGACACGAGCGGGGACAGAGGAGAGAACGCGGAGGACACGAGCGGGGACAAAGGAGAGAACACGGGGTACACGGGCGGGGACAGAGGAGAGAACATGGGGGACACGAGCGGGGACAGAGGAGAGAACACGGGGTACACGGGTGGGGACAGAGGAGATAACATGGGGGATACGAGCAGGGACAGAGGAGAGAACGCGGGGGACACGAGCGGGGACAGAGGAGAGAACGCGGGGGACACGAGCGGGGACAGAGGAGAGAACACGGGGTACACGGGCGGGGACAGAGGAGAGAACATGGGGGACACGAGCGGGGACAGAGGAGAGAACGCGGAGGACACGAGCGGGGACAAAGGAGAGAACACGGGGTACACGGGCGGGGACAGAGGAGAGAACATGGGGGACACGAGCGGGGACAGAGGAGAGAACACGGGGTACACGGGTGGGGACAGAGGAGATAACATGGGGGATACGAGCAGGGACAGAGGAGAGAACGCGGGGGACACGAGCGGGGACAGAGGAGAGAATGCAGGGGACACAAGCGGGGACAGAGGAGAGAACGCGGTGGACACGAGCGGGGACAGAGGAGAGAACGAGGGGGACACGAGCGGGGACAGAGGAGAGAACGCGGGGGACACGGGAGGGGACAGAGGAGAGAACGCAGGGGACACGAGCAGGGACAGAGGAGAGAACGCGGGGACAGAAGTGGGGACAAAGTAGAGAACGTGCGGGGACACGAGCGGGGACAGAGGAGAGAACGCGGGGGACACGAGTGGGGACAGGGGAGAGAACACGGGGGACAGAGGAGAGAACATGGGGGACATGAGCGGGGACAGAGGAGAGAACATGGGGGACACGAGCGGGGACAGAGGAGAGAACATGGGGGACACGAGCGGGGACAGAGGAGAGAACGCAGAGGACACGAGTGGGGACAAAGGAGAGAACGTGGGGGACACGAGCTGGGACAGAGGAGAGAACGCGGGGGACAAAGGAGAGAACGCAGGGGACATGAGTGGGGACAAAGGAGAGAACGCGGAGGACACAAGCTGGGACAGAAGAGAGAACACGGGCGACAAAGGAGAAAACGCGAGGGACATGAGTGGGGACAGAGGAGAGAACACGGGGGACATAAGCGGGGATAGAGGAGAAAACGCAGGGGACACGAGCAGGGACAGAGGAGACAACGCAGGGGACAACGGAGAGAACGCGGGGGGACACGAATGGGGACAAAGGAGAGAGCGTGGGGGACACAAGCGGGAACAGAGGAGAGAACATGGGGGACATGATCGGGGACAGAGGAGAGAACACGGGGGACACGAGCGGGGACAAAGGAGAGAACGCGGGGGACAAAGGAGAGAACACGGGGGACATGACCAGGGACAAAGGAGAGAACGTGGGGGACACGAGCGGGGACGAGGGGGACACGAGCAGGGACAGAGGAGATGACGAGGGGGACACGAGCGGGGACAGAGGAGAGGACGAGGGGGACACGAGCAGGGACAGAGGAGAAAATGCGGGGTACACGAGCAGGCACAGAGGAGAGAACGCGGGGAACACGAGCGAGGACAGAGGAGAGAACGTGGGGGACACGAGCGGGGACAGAGGAGAGAACGCAGGGGACACGAGCGAGGACAGAGGAGAGAACGCGGGTGACACGAGCTGGGACAGAGGAGAGAACGCGGGGGAGACGAGCGGGGACAGAGAGAACGCGGGGGACACGAGTGGGGACAGAGGAGAGAACCCGGGGGACACGAGCGGGGACAGAGGAGAGAACACGGGGTACACGGGCGGGGATAGAGGAGAGAACATGGGGGACACGAGCGGGGACAGAGGAGAGAACACGGGGTACATGGGCGGGGACAGAGGAGAAAACATGGGGGACACGAGCGGGGACAGAGGAGATAACATGGGGGATACGAGCAGGGACAGAGGAGAGAACGCGGGGGACACGAGCGGGGACAGAGGAGAGAATGCAGGGGACACAATCGGGGACAGAGGAGAGAACGAGGGGGACACGAGCGGGGACAGAGGAGAGAACGCGGGGGACACGGGAGGGGACAGAGTAGAGAACGCAGAGGACACGAGCGGGGACAGAGGAGAGAACGCGGGGGACACAAGTGGGGACAAAGTAGAGAACGTGGGGGGACACGAGCGGGGACAGAGGTGAGAACGCGGGGGACACGAGTGGGGACAGGGGAGAGAACACGCGGGACAGAGGAGAGAACATGGGGGACATGAGCGGGGACAGAGGAGAGAACATGGGGGACACGAGCGGGGACAGAGGAGAGGACATGGGGACATGAGCGGGGACAGAGGAGAGAACGCTGAGGACACGAGTGGGGACAAAGGAGAGAACGTGGGGGACACGAGCTGGGACAGAGGAGAGAACGCGGGGGACATGAGTGGGGACAAAGGAGAGAACGCGGAGGACACAAGCTGGGACAGAAGAGAGAACACGGGGGACAAAGGAGAGAACGCGAGGGACATGAGTGGGGACAGAGGAGAGAACACGGGGGACATAAGCGGGGAAAGAGGAGAAAATGCAGGGGACACGAGCAGGGACAGAGGAGACAACGCAGGGGACAATAGAGAGAACGCGGGGGGAGACGAATGGGAACAAAGGAGAGAGCGTGGGGGACACAAGCGGGAACAGAGGAGAGAACACGGGGGACACGATCGGGGACAAAGGAGAGAACGTGGGGACAAAGGAGAGAACGCGGGGGACATGAGCAGGGACAAAGGAGAGAACGTGGGGGACACGAGCGGGGACAAAGGAGAGAACGAGGGGGACACGAGCAGGGCCAGAGGAGAGGACGAGAGGGACACGAGCGGGGACAGAGGAGAGAAAGCAGGGGACATGAAGGGGGACAAAGGAGAGAACGCGGGGGACACGAGCGGGGACAAAGGAGAGAACGTGGGGGACACAAGCGGGGACAAAGGAGAGGACGAGGGGGACACGAGCGGGGACAGAGGAGAGAACGCAGGGGACACGAGCGAGGACAGAGGAGAGAACGCAGGGGACACGAGCTGGGACAGAGGAGAGAATGCGGGGGACACGAGCGGGGACAGAGAGAACGCGGGGGACACGAGTGGGAACAGAGGAGAGAATGCGGGGGCCACGAGCGGAGACAGAGGAGAGAACGCAGGGGACAAAGGAGAGAAAGCGGGGGACACGAGCAGGGATAAAGGAGAGAGAGCGGGGGAGACACGAGCAGGGACAGAGGAGAGAACGCGGGGGCCACTAGCAGGGACAGAGGAGAGAACGCAGGGGACACGAGTGGGGACAGAGGAGAGAATGCGGGGGACACGTGCGGAGACAGAGGAGAAAACGCAGGGGACAAAGGAGAGAATGCAGGGGACACGAGCAGGGATAAAGGAGAGAGAGCGGGGGAGACACGAGCAGGGACAGAGGATAGAACGCAGGGGACACGAGCGGGGACAGAGGAGAGAACGCAGGGGACACGAGCGGGGACAGAAGAGAAAACGCGGGGGACACAAGCGGGGACAGAGGAGAGAACGCGGGGGCCACTAGAAGGGACAGAGGAGAGAACGCGGGGGACACAAGCAGGGACAGAGGAGAGGACGAGGGGGACACGAGCGGAGACAGAGGAGAGAACGCAGGGACACGAGCAGGGATAAAGGAGAGAGCGGGGGAGACACGAGCAGGGACAGAGGAGAGAGCGCAGGGGACAACGGAGAGAACGCAGGGGACACGAATGGGGACAAACGAGAGAGCGTGGGGGACACAAGCGGGAACAGAGGAGAGAACATGGGGGACACGATCGGGGACAGAGGAGAGAACACGGGGGACACGAGCGGGGACAAAGGAGAGAACGCGGGGGACATGAGCAGGGACAAAGGAGAGAACGTGGGGGACACGAGCGGGGACAGAGGAGAGAACGCAGGGGACATGAACGGGGACAAAGGAGAGAACGCGGGGGACACGAGCGGGGGCAAAGGAGAGAACGTGGGGGACACGAGCAGGGACAAAGGAGAGGACGAGGGGGACACGAGCGGGGACAGAGGAGAAAACGCGGGGGACACGAGCAGGCACAGAGGAGAGAACGCGGGGGACACGAGCGAGGACAGAGGAGAGAACGCGGGGGACACGAGCGGGGACAGAGAAGAGAACGCAGGGGACAAGAGCGAGGACAGAGGAGAGAACGCGGGAGACACGAGCGGGGACAGTGGAGAGAACGCGGGGGACACGAGCGGGGACAGAGGAGAGAACGTGGGGGACATGAGCGGGGACAGAGAGAACGCGGGGGACACGAGTGGGGACAGAGGAGAGAACGCGGGGGACACGAGCGGAGACAGAGGAGAGAACGCAGGGGACAAAGGAGAGAACGCGGGGGACACGAGCAGGGATAAAGGAGAGAGAGAGCGGGTGAGACACGAGCAGGGACAGAGGAGAGAACGTGGGGGACACGAGCGGGGACAGAGGATAGAACGCGGGGGCCACTAGCAGGGACAGAGGAGAGAATGCAGGGGACACGAGTGGGGACAGAGGAGAGAACGTGGGGGACACGAGTGGAGACAGAGGAGAGAACGCAGGGGACAAAGGAGAGAACGCGGGGGCCACTAGCAGGGACAGAGGAGAGAACACGGGGGACACGAGCAGGGACAGAGCGGAGGACGAGAGGGACACGAGCGGAGACAGAGTAGAGAACGCGGGGACACGAGCAGGGATAAAGGAGAGAGCGCGGGGGAGACACGAGCATGGACAGAGGATAGAACGCAGGGGACACGAGCGGGGACAGAGGAGAGAACGCAGGGGACACGAGCGGGGACAGAAGAGAGAACGCGGGGGACACGAGCGGGGACAGAGGAGAGAACGCTGGGGCCACTAGCAGGGACAGAGGAGAGAACGCGGGGGACACGAGCAGGGACAGAGGAGAGGATGAGGGGGACACGAGCGGAGACAGAGGAGAGAACGCGGGGACACGAGCAGGGATAAAGGAGAGAGCGAGGGAGACACGAGCAGGGACAGAGGAGAGAACGTGGGGGACACGAGCGGTGACAGAGGAGAGAACGCGGGGACACGAGCGGGGACAGAGGAGAGAACGCAGGGGACAAAGGAGAGAACGCAGGGGACACGAGCGGGGACAGAGGAGAGAACGCAGGGGACACGAGAGGGGACAGAGGAGAGAACGCGGGGGACACTAGCAGGGACAGAGGAGAGAACGCGGGGGACACGAGCAGGGACAGAGGAGAGGACGAGGGTGACACGAGCGGAGACAGAGGAGAGGACGAGGGGGACACGAGCGGTGACAGAGGAGAGAACGCGGGGACACGAGCAGGGATAAAGGAGAGAGCGCGGGGGAGACACGAGCAGGGACAGAGGAGAGAACGCGGGGGACACGAGCGGGGACAGAGGAGAGAACGCGGGGGCCACTAGCAGGGACAGAGGAGAGTACGCGGGGGACACGAGCAGGGACAGAGCAGAAGACGAGGGGGACACGAGCGGAGACAGAGGAGAGAACGCGGGGACACGAGCAGGGATAAAGGAGAGAGAGCGGGGGGAGACACGAGCAGGGATAAAGGAGAGAGAGCGGGGGAGACACGAGCAGGGATAGAGGAGAGAACGCAGGGGACACGAGCGGGGACAGAGGAGAGAACGCAGGGGACACGAGCGGGGACAGAAGAGAGAACGCGGGGGACATGAGCGGGGACAGAGGAGAGAACGCTGGGGCCACTAGCAGGGACAGAGGAAAGAACGCGGGGGACACGAGCAGGGACAGAGGAGAGGATGAGGGGGACACGAGCGGAGACAGAGGAGAGAACGCGGGGACACGAGCAGGGATAAAGGAGAGAGCGAGGGAGACATGAGCAGGGACAGAGGAGAGAACGTGGGGGACACGAGCGGTGACAGAGGAGAGAATGCAGGGGACACAAGCGGGGACAGAGGAGAGAACGCGGGGACACGAGCGGGGACAGAGGAGAGAACGCAGGGGACAAAGGAGTGAACACAGGGGACACGAGCGGGGACAGAGGAGAGAACGCAGGGGACACGAGAGGGGACAGAGGAGAGAACGCGGGGGACACTAGCAGGGACAGAGGAGAGAACGCGGGGGACACGAGCAGGGACAGAGGAGAGGACGAGGGGGACACGAGCGGAGACAGAGGAGAGGACGAGGGGGACACGAGCGGTGACAGAGGAGAGAACGCGGGGACACAAGCAGGGATAAAGGAGAGAGCGCGGGGGAGACACGAGCAGGGACAGAGGAGAGAACGCGGGGGACACGAGCGGGGACAGAGGAGAGAACGCGGGGGCCACTAGCAGGGACAGAGGAGAGAACGCGGGGGACACGAGCAGGGACAGAGCAGAGGACGAGGGGGACACGAGCGGAGACAGAGGAGAGAACGCGGAGACACGAGCAGGGATAAAGGAGAGGGAGCGGGGGAGACACGAGCAGGGACAGAGGAGAGAACGTGGGGGACACGAGTGGGGACAGAGGAGAGAACGCAGGGGACACGAGTGGGGACAGAGGAGAGAACGCAGGGGACAAAGGAGAGAACGCAGGGGACACGAGCGGGGACAGAGGAGAGAACGCAGGGGACACGAGCGGGGACAGAGGAGAGAACGCGGGGGACACGAACAGTGACAGAGGAGAGAACGCGGGGGACACGAGCAGGGACAGAGGAGAGAACGCGGGGGACACGAGCAGGGACAGAGGAGAGGACGAGGGGGACACGAGCAGGGTCAGAGGAGAGAACGTGGGGGCCACTAGCAAGGACAGAGGAGAGAACGCGGGGGACACGAGCGGGGACAGAGGAGAGAATGTGGGGGACACGAGCAGGGACAGAGGAGAGAACGTGGGGGACACGAGCAGGGACAGAGGAGAGAACGTGGGGGACACGAGTGGGGACAGAGGAGAGAACGCAGGGGACAAAGGAGAGAACACAGGGGACACGAGCGGGGACAGAGGAGAGAACGTGGGGGACACGAGTGGGGACAGAGGAGAGAACGCGGCGGACACGAGCAGGGATAAAGGAGAGAGAGCGGGGGAGACACGAGCAGGGACAGAGGAGAGAACGCGGGGGACACGAGCGGGGACAGAGGAGAGAACATGGGGGACACGAGCGGGGACAGAGGAGAGGAGGCGGGGGACACAGGAGAAGACACGGGGAGAAGAGTTGGGATCGAGGAGAGGACGCGGGGGGGAGACTAGCGGGAACTGAGGAGACGACACGGAGGGAGGGGGCATGAGCAGAGAGGATACAGGGAACTGATGAAGACACTACTCACATTCTGACCCCACTTGTCTGATCCTCCATTGAGTTATAGTTGAGGATTTGGCGCCTGCTGCTGGTGACATCTGGAATTACAAGTATATATATAACATAAGTATGGCTGGCACATTGTTTTGTAAATGTGTATGTACAAACCTGGCAGATCTTAATAGGGCTTTGCTCAAGCCACTTTGCTTGGCAGGTCCCAAATTAACCTTGTCCTTTGCCCCTTAACCCTGTATGCAGGGATCTGGATTCATGCAGGGCCACTGGCTTAAGGCCTTGGAGTGGCTGCTGGCTGGTGGAGTGAACTGGCTGAAGACTGGCAACAAACTGATTCAAACCTGAGTCAGTGCTGAGTCAGGATAGAATCCGTGGTCAGGGATGTGGTCAGGAAGAGCCGATATCAATACCAGGAGGAACAGGGTAAGAATTGTAAACACGGTGGGAGCTCAGAAAACAATCCAGGGTCACCAAGAAGAATCAACAGCAGAGCGGGGTCCGGACGCACATTATTATTATTATTATTATTATTATTATTATTTTTGTTTATTATTATAGCGCCATTTATTCCATCAGTGCAGCCTGTTCACGCCTCAAAGCAGAAAGCGAATTCCAAGCTGTATCCGGCAGTAAGACGGTGCTGAGCAGCCAGGGGGCCAAGTCCCATCTACAATAACGATTACTAGCAAAACCAACAAATAGACAATGTGTGCATATACCCGAGTGAAAATAAATAGCTAAAAAAGCAAATGCATTAAATCATTAACATAGGGGATTTGGTAAACACTGTTTTTGATTTAAAAAAAGCATAAAGCTGTCCCACCGCGACAAGGTGTACCCAACGATTAATAGACCTGTGCCGTTCACGGTGATAAGTGCGGCGCCCCCTAGTGGCAGAGATTACAGGAGAGGGTTCAGACACAGATGTAACACACAGAGTCACTGGAGGAAGTAAGAACATGCCTGCCATTAGCGTTCCTTCTGCGCGGTCGGGGAGATGTCCTGGTGGACATTACAGACCTCTCACACAGGGTTTCCATAAGAAAGCTCGTTCGTGATTATCGCCTCGTGTGTACATGGTGTCGAGCACTTAATGAATGAGTCAGATGGATCATTCCTAGGAGCCTAGAAATCATTGCTGCCGGCAGCAGATCGCCCCAGACACCGCTGGAAAGACCTGATCTAGATCTTGTGAGATCTTCCTGCACTTAGATTAGATTGTGCCTGAATGGGTCCAAGATGTCCACGATTCGCCAGCTTTATTCTGCAGCTGGAGAATTGCAGGACAACACATTTCGAGAAATCCTTCAGTTCAGAAGATCACACCCTTCTCTAAGGAGGCTCGCGAAGGAAGCCACCCTCATCCCAGCGTGGATGATGACGCTTCACAATCGAGGCTTTGAAGACGAGAAGATCTGTTCCCATTCTGAGATATCTCCACATCAGTGGCTCCATCAGGACTTATGCGTAAACCCCCACAAAACAGGATTCAGGCGTATACGCTGACGGGGCCACTGACTATCATGAAGCAGAATGAGTCACCAATATGCCTGTTGGAGGCGGCCAGCAAGACATAGTTAACTGCATCTCGGTGTGTGCCTGGACTAGGCGTATATGGCTGAAAATGATGCACGACAGAGTATACGATGACTCCATCTGCACCATTTTGTGGGGGTGCAGATGTAAACTTGCTAAATACTGTGCCTTTCCTTATTAAATACACTATCAACCCTAACTGCATAAAATCATAGAATGGAAGGGACCTCCGGGGTCATCTGGTCCAACCCCCTGCTCAGTGCAGGAGTCACTAAATCATCCCAGTCAGATGTCTATCCAGCCTCTGTTTGAAGACTTCCATTGAAGGAGAACTCACCACATCTCGTGGCAGCTTGTTCCACTCATTGATCACTCTGTCAAAAAGTTTTTTCTAATATCTAATCTGTGTCTCCTCCCATTCAGTTTCATCCCATTGCTTCTAGTCTTTCCTTGTGCAAATGAGAATAAAGTTGATCCTTCTACAATGTGACAGCCCTTTAGATATTTGTAGACAGCTATTAAGTGTATGCTTCCACGGTCAGTAAACGCTGCAGGTTGGACGCTCCGTACATCTGCAGCGGCCAGATATTACAGCATAGTGGAGGGGATTTCATGAAATGCCATCTCCACTATGCGTGCAGGGACGCCTCCAGCTTCCCTGCGTATACACACATGCGGTGCGTCTTTCCAGACCGCAGTATGTCTATTTATCTCCGCAAGATAAAGTCACCCATACAATGTATAGGACACAGCGATTCCGCACAGTTCAATGAACACATGCGGAATCACCGGCGTTCAAAAGCCGGCAGCGTTTGGACAGAGCGGACATGTGCTGCGTCCAAAGCGCTGCCGGATACTGACTGTGGAAACATACCCGAAGTCTCCTCTTATACATATCTCATACAGAGTCTTTTATTATATGCCATGTCTCCCTTTTTATAAACTGTGTCCTCACTTATTACACACTATCCCTCCCCTATTGCATACAATTTAACCGTTATTTATAGTGTCCTCCCTTATAATATTTAGCGTTCTCCCTTGATATATACAGTAGTGTTTCGTCATGTTACATTGTGAGTGGAGACAATATACTTGAAATCAAGAGTTGGGACTGAATGAGCAGCTACAGCCAAGAAGTGACAGAAGTGAGGGAGTGAAAGAAGAGGAGAAAGAGGGAGGAGTAGAAGGGAGGACTCCAGAGAGGAAGTGCCATCACTCCAGTGGTTTCCCCTGGGGAGAACATGCAGTGACCCCATACACCGGACGGCCACAGCCTGAAGCAGGAGGGTGAGGAGGGAACAAACTAAAAGGTGACAACCACCAGGACAACGCCGGAGTGTATAAAACAATTCACCGGGAGTTCAGGATCATCAATGACGGAAGGTCCACAGATCACATCACACGGTCACCGGGAACCAAAAAGTCATAGATGATATTGTGAGTAAAACACGAGACGATATACTGAAGATGAGGAGTCTGGGGGCGAGAGGGAAAAATGGTCATAACAGAAGGGAGGAAGTGAAAGAGGAAGAGAAGGAGGGAGGCGTCCAAGGGAAGACTCCAGAGACAACCCGCCACCACTCCAGGGCTTTCCCCTGCGGCGGGCAGAACAGTGACCCCAGCACCGGGCGGCCACAGACTGCAGCAGGGTAAGGAGGGCGAACCGGTCACCAGTATCCGACAACTCACAGGTTCTACCGCACGGTCACCAGTATCCGACAACTCACAGCTTCTACCGCACGGTCACCAGTATCCGACAACTCACAGCTTCTACCGCACGGTCACCAGTATCCGACAACTCACAGCTTCTACCGCACGGTCACCAGTATCCGACAACTCACAGCTTCTACCGCACGGTCACCAGTATCAGACAACTCAAAGCTTCTACCGCACGGTCACCAGTATCCGACAACTCACAGCTTCTACCGCACGGTCACCAGTATCCGACAACTCACAGCTTCTACCGCACGGTCACCAGTATCCGACAACTCACAGCTTCTACCGCACGGTCACCAGTATCCGACAACTCACAACTTCTACCGCACGGTCACCAGTATCCGACAACTCACAACTTCTACCGCACGGTCACCAGTATCCGACAACTCACAGATTCTACCGCACGGTCACCAGTGTCCGACAACTCACAGCTTCTACCGCACGGTCACCAGTATCCGACAACTCACAGCTTCTACCGCACGGTCACCAGTATCCGACAACTCACAGATTCTACCGCACGGTCACCAGTATCCGACAACTCACAGCTTCTACCGCACGGGCACCAGTATCCGACAACTCACAGCTTCTACCGCACGGTCACCAGTATCCGACAACTCACAGCTTCTACCGCACGGTCACCAGTATCCGACAACTCACAGCTTCTACCGCACGGGCACCAGTATCCGACAACTCACAGCTTCTACCGCACGGTCACCAGTATCCGACAACTCACAGCTTCTACCGCACGGGCACCAGTATCCGACAACTCACAGCTTCTACCGCACGGGCACCAGTATCCGACAACTCACAGCTTCTACCGCACGGTCACCAGTATCCGACAACTCACAGCTTCTACCGCACGGTCACCAGTATCCGACAACTCACAGCTTCTACCGCACGGTCACCAGTATCCGACAACTCACAGCTTCTACCGCACGGTCACCAGTATCCGACAACTCACAGCTTCTACCGCACGGTCACCAGTATCCGACAACTCACAGCTTCTACCGCACGGTCACCAGTATCCGACAACTCACAGCTTCTACCGCACGGGCACCAGTATCCGACAACTCACAGCTTCTACCGCACGGTCACCAGTATCCGACAACTCACAGCTTCTACCGCACGGTCACCAGTATCCGACAACTCACAGCTTCTACCGCACGGTCACCAGTATCCGACAACTCACAGCTTCTACCGCACGGGCACCAGTATCCGACAACTCACAGATTCTACCGCACGGTCACCAGTATCAGACAACTCACAGCTTCTACCGCACGGTCACCAGTATCCGACAACTAACAGCTTCTACCGCACGGTCACCAGTATCCGACAACTCACAGCTTCTACCGCACGGTCACCAGTATCCGACAACTCACAGCTTCTACCGCACGGTCACCACTATCCGACAACTCACAGCTTCTACCGCACGGTCACCAGTATCCGACAACTCACAGCTTCTACCGCACGGGCACCAGTATCCGACAACTCACAGCTTCTACCGCACGGGCACCAGTATCCGACAACTCACAGATTCTACCGCACGGGCACCAGTATCCGACAACTCACAGATTCTACCGCACGGGCACCAGTATCCGACAACTCACAGATTCTACCGCACGGTCACCAGTATCAGACAACTCACAGATTCTACCGCACGGTCACCAGTATCCGACAACTCACAGATTCTACCGCACGGTCACCAGTATCCGACAACTCACAGCTTCTACCGCACGGGCACCAGTATCCGACAACTCACAGCTTCTACCGCACGGTCACCAGTATCCGACAACTCACAGCTTCTACCACACGGTCACCAGTATCCGACAACTCACAGCTTCTACCGCACGGTTACCAGTATCAGACAACTCAAAGCTTCTACCGCACGGTCACCAGTATCCGACAACTCACAGATTCTACAGCACGGTCACCAGTATCCGACAACTCACAGCTTCTACCGCACGGTCACCAGTATCCGACAACTCACAGCTTCTACCGCACGGTCACCAGTATCAGACAACTCAAAGCTTCTACCGCACGGTCACCAGTATCAGACAACTCACAGCTTCTACCGCACGGTCACCAGTATCAGACAACTCAAAGCTTCTACCGCACGGGCACCAGTATCCGACAACTCACAGCTTCTACCGCACGGTCACCAGTATCCGACAACTCACAGATTCTACCGCACGGGCACCAGTATCAGACAACTCAAAGCTTCTACCGCACGGTCACCAGTATCCGACAACTCACAGCTTCTACCGCACGGTCACCAGTATCAGACAACTCAAAGCTTCTACCGCACGGGCACCAGTATCCGACAACTCACAGCTTCTACCGCACGGTCACCAGTATCCGACAACTCACAGATTCTACCGCACGGGCACCAGTATCAGACAACTCACAGCTTCTACCGCACGGTCACCAGTATCCGACAACTCACAGCTTCTACCGCACGGTCACCAGTATCAGACAACTCACAGATTCTACCGCACGGTCACCAGTATCCGACAACTCACAGATTCTACCGCACGGGCACCAGTATCAGACAACTCAAAGCTTCTACCGCACGGTCACCAGTATCCGACAACTCACAGATTCTACCGCACGGGCACCAGTATCAGACAACTCAAAGCTTCTACCGCACGGTCACCAGTATCCGACAACTCACAGCTTCTACCGCACGGTCACCAGTATCAGACAACTCACAGCTTCTACCGCACGGTCACCAGTATCAGACAACTCACAGCTTCTACCGCACGGTCACCAGTATCAGACAACTCAAAGCTTCTACCGCACGGTCACCAGTATCCGACAACTCACAGCTTCTACCGCACGGTCACCAGTATCCGACAACTCACAGATTCTACCGCACGGGCACCAGTATCCGACAACTCACAGCTTCTACCGCACGGTCACCAGTATCCGACAACTCACAGCTTCTACCGCACGGTCACCAGTATCAGACAACTCACAGATTCTACCGCACGGTCACCAGTATCCGACAACTCACAGATTCTACCGCACGGGCACCAGTATCAGACAACTCAAAGCTTCTACCGCACGGTCACCAGTATCCGACAACTCACAGCTTCTACCGCACGGTCACCAGTATCCGACAACTCACAGCTTCTACTGCACGGTCACCAGTATCCGACAACTCACAGCTTCTACCGCACGGTCACCAGTATCAGACAACTCAAAGCTTCTACCGCACGGTCACCAGTATCCGACAACTCACAGATTCTACCGCACGGTCACCAGTATCCGACAACTCACAGCTTCTACCGCACGGTCACCAGTATCCGACAACTCACAGCTTCTACCGCACGGTCACCAGTATCAGACAGCTCAAAGCTTCTACCGCACGGGCACCAGTATCCGACAACTCACAGCTTCTACCGCACGGTCACCAGTATCCGACAACTCACAGATTCTACCGCACGGGCACCAGTATCCGACAACTCACAGCTTCTACCGCACGGTCACCAGTATCAGACAACTCAAAGCTTCTACCGCACGGGCACCAGTATCAGACAACTCAAAGCTTCTACCGCACGGTCACCAGTATCCGACAACTCACAGCTTCTACCGCACGGTCACCAGTATCAGACAACTCAAAGCTTCTACCGCACGGGCACCAGTATCCGACAACTCACAGCTTCTACCGCACGGTCACCAGTATCCGACAACTCACAGATTCTACCGCACGGGCACCAGTATCCGACAACTCACAGCTTCTACCGCACGGTCACCAGTATCCGACAACTCACAGCTTCTACCGCACGGTCACCAGTATGAGACAACTCACAGATTCTACCGCACGGTCACCAGTATCCGACAACTCACAGATTCTACCGCACGGGCACCAGTATCAGACAACTCAAAGCTTCTACCGCACAGTCACCAGTATCTGACAACTCACAGCTTCTACCGCACGGTCACCAGTATCCGACAACTCACAGCTTCTACCGCACGGTCACCAGTATCCGAAAACTCACAGCTTCTACCGCACGGTCACCAGTATCAGACAACTCAAAGCTTCTACCGCACGGTCACCAGTATCCGACAACTCACAGATTCTACCGCACGGTCACCAGTATCCGACAACTCACAGCTTCTACCGCACGGTCACCAGTATCCGACAACTCACAGCTTCTACCGCACGGTTACCAGTATCAGACAACTCAAAGCTTCTACCGCACGGTCACCAGTATCCGACAACTTACAGATTCTACCGCACGGTCACCAGTATCCGACAACTCACAGCTTCTACCGCACGGTCACCAGTAACCGACAACTCACAGATTCTACCGCACGGTCACCAGTATCCGACAACTCACAGATTCTACCGCACGGTCACCGGTATCCGACAACTCACAGCTTCTACCGCACGGTCACCGGTATCTGACAACTCACAGATTCTACCGCACGGGCACCAGTATCCGACAACTCACAGATTCTACCGCACGGTCACCAGTATCCGACAACTCACAGCTTCTACCGCACGGTCACCAGTATCCGACAACTCACAGCTTCTACCGCACGGTCACCAGTATCCGACATCTCACAGATTCTACCGCACGGTCACCAGTATCCGACATCTCACAGATTCTACCGCACGGTCACCAGTATCCGACAACTCACAGCTTCTACCGCACGGTCACCAGTATCCGACAACTCACAGCTTCTACCGCACGGTCACCAGTATCCGACAACTCACAGCTTCTACCGCACGGTCACCAGTATCCGACAACTCACAGCTTCTACCGCACGGTCACCAGTATCCGACATCTCACAGATTCTACCGCACGGTCACCAGTATCCGACAACTCACAGCTTCTACCGCACGGTCACCAGTATCCGACAACTCACAGCTTCTACCGCACGGTCACCAGTATCCGACAACTCACAGATTCTACCGCACAGTCACCAGTATCCGACAACTTACAGATTCTACCGCACGGTCACCAGTATCCGACAACTCACAGCTTCTACCGCACGGTCACCAGTAACCGACAACTCACAGATTCTACCGCACGGTCACCAGTATCCGACAACTCACAGATTCTACCGCACGGTCACCGGTATCCGACAACTCACAGCTTCTACCGCACGGTCACCGGTATCTGACAACTCACAGATTCTACCGCACGGGCACCAGTATCCGACAACTCACAGATTCTACCGCACGGTCACCAGTATCCGACAACTCACAGCTTCTACCGCACGGTCACCAGTATCCGACAACTCACAGCTTCTACCGCACGGTCACCAGTATCCGACATCTCACAGATTCTACCGCACGGTCACCAGTATCCGACATCTCACAGATTCTACCGCACGGTCACCAGTATCCGACAACTCACAGCTTCTACCGCACGGTCACCAGTATCCGACAACTCACAGCTTCTACCGCACGGTCACCAGTATCCGACAACTCACAGCTTCTACCGCACGGTCACCAGTATCCGACAACTCACAGCTTCTACCGCACGGTCACCAGTATCCGACATCTCACAGATTCTACCGCACGGTCACCAGTATCCGACAACTCACAGCTTCTACCGCACGGTCACCAGTATCCGACAACTCACAGCTTCTACCGCACGGTCACCAGTATCCGACAACTCACAGATTCTACCGCACAGTCACCAGTATCCGACAACTCACAGCTTCTACCGCACGGGCACCAGTATCCGACAACTCACAGCTTCTACCGCACGGGCACCAGTATCCGACAACTCACAGCTTCTACCTCACGGGCACCAGTATCCGACAACTCACAGATTCTACCGCACGGTCACCAGTATCCGACAACTCACAGCTTCTACCGCACGGGCACCAGTATCCGACAACTCACAGCTTCTACCGCACGGTCACCAGTATCCGACAACTCACAGATTCTACCGCACGGGCACCAGTATCCGACAACTTACCGCACGGTCACCAGTATCCGACAACTCACAGATTATACCGACAACTCACAGATTCTATCGCACGGGCACCAGTATCCGACAACTCACAGCTTCTATCGCACGGGCACCAGTATCCGACAACTCACAGCTTCTACCGCACGGTCACCAGTATCTGACAACTCACAGCTTCTACCGCACGGGCACCAGTATCCGACATCTCACAGATTCTACCGCACGGTCACCAGTATCCGACAACTCACAGCTTCTACCGCACGGTCACCAGTATCCGACAACTCACAGCTTCTACCGCACGGTCACCAGTATCCGACAACTCACAGCTTCTACCGCACGGTCACCAGTATCCGACAACTCACAGCTTCTACCGCACGGTCACCAGTATCAGACAACTCACAGCTTCTACCGCACGGTCACCAGTATCCGACAACTCACAGCTTCTACCGCACGGTCACCAGTATCCGACAACTCACAGCTTCTACCGCACGGTCACCAGTATCCGACAACTCACAGCTTCTACCGCACGGTCACCAGTATCCGACAACTCACAGCTTCTACCGCACGGTCACCAGTATCCGACAACTCACAGCTTCTACCGCACGGTCACCAGTATCCGACATCTCACAGCTTCTACCGCACGGTCACCAGTATCAGACAACTCACAGCTTCTACCGCACGGTCACCAGTATCCGACATCTCACAGATTCTACCTCACGGTCACCAGTATACGACAACTCACAGCTTCTACCGCACGGTCACCAGTATCCGACAACTCACAGCTTCTACCGCACGGTCACCAGTATCCGACAACTCACAGCTTCTACCGCACGGTCACCAGTATCCGACAACTCACAGCTTCTACCGCACGGTCACCAGTATCCGACAACTCACAGCTTCTACCGCACGGTCACCAGTATCCGACAACTCACAGCTTCTACCGCACGGTCACCAGTATCCGACAACTCACAGCTTCTACCGCACGGTCACCAGCATCCGACAACTCACAGCTTCTACCGCACGGTCACCAGTATCCGACATCTCACAGATTCTACCGCACGGTCACCAGTATTCGACAACTCACAGCTTCTACCGCACGGTCACCAGTATCCGACAACTCACAGCTTCTACCGCACGGTCACCAGTATTCGACAACTCACAGATTCTACCGCACGGTCACCAGTATTCGACAACTCACAGCTTCTACCGCACGGTCACCAGTATCCGACAACTCACAGCTTCTACCGCACGGTCACCAGTATCCGACAACTCACAGATTCTACCGCACGGTCACCAGTATTCGACAACTCACAGCTTCTACCGCACGGTCACCAGTATCCGACAACTCACAGCTTCTACCGCACGGTCACCAGTATCCGACAACTCACAGATTCTACCGCACGGGCACCAGTATCCGACAACTTACCGCACGGTCACCAGTATCCGACAACTCACAGATTATACCGACAACTCACAGATTCTATCGCACGGGCACCAGTATCCGACAACTCACAGCTTCTATCGCACGGGCACCAGTATCCGACAACTCACAGCTTCTACCGCACGGTCTCCAGTATCCGACAACTCACAGCTTCTACCGCACGGTCACCAGTATCTGACAACTCACAGCTTCTACCGCACGGGCACCAGTATCCGACAACTCACAGCTTCTACCGCACGGGCACCAGTATCCGACAACTCACAGCTTCTAACGCACGGGCACCAGTATCCAACAACTCACAGATTCTACCGCACGGGCACCGGTATCCGACAACTCACAGCTTCTACCGCACGGTCACCAGTATCCGACAACTCACAGCTTCTACCGCACGGGCACCAGTATCCGACAACTCACAGCTTCTAACGCACGGTCACCAGTATCCGACAACTCACAGCTTCTACCGCACGGGCACCGGTATCCGACAACTCACAGCTTCTACCGCACGGTCACCAGTATCCGACAACTCACAGCTTCTACCGCACGGTCACCAGTATCCGACAACTCACAGCTTCTACCGCACGGTCACCAGTATCCGACAACTCACAGATTCTACCGCACGGTCACCAGTATCCGACAACTCACAGCTTCTACCGCACGGGCACCAGTATCCGACAACTCACAGCTTCTACCGCACGGGCACCAGTATCCGACAACTCACAGCTTCTACCGCACGGTCACCAGTATCCGACAACTCACAGATTCTACCGCACGGGCACTAGTATCCGACAACTTACCGCACGGTCACCAGTATCCGACAACTCACAGATTATACCGACAACTCACAGATTCTATCGCACGGGCACCAGTATCCGACAACTCACAGCTTCTATCGCACGGGCACCAGTATCTGACAACTCACAGCTTCTACCGCACGGTCTCCAGTATCCGACAACTCACAGCTTCTACCGCATGGTCACCAGTATCAGACAACTCACAGCTTCTACCGCACGGTCTCCAGTATCCGACAACTCACAGCTTCTACCGCACGGTCACCAGTATCTGACAACTCACAGCTTCTACCGCACGGGCACCAGTATCCGACAACTCACAGCTTCTACCGCACGGTCACCAGTATCCGACAACTCACAGCTTCTACCGCACGGTCACCAGTATCCGACAACTCACAGCTACTACCGCACGGTCACCAGTATCCGACAACTCACAGCTTCTACCGCACGGTCACCAGTATCCGACAACTCACAGCTTCTACCGCACGGGCACCAGTATCTGACAACTCACAGCTTCTACCGCACGGTCACCAGTATCCGACAACTCACAGCTTCTGCCGCACGGTCACCAGTATCCGACAACTGACAGCTTCTGCCGCACGGGCACCAGTATCCGACAACTCACAGCTTCTACCGCACGGTCACCAGTATCCGACAACTCACAGCTTCTGCCGCACGGTCACCAGTATCCGACAACTCACAGCTTCTGCCGCACGGGCACCAGTATCCGACAACTCCCAGATGTATGTCCCGCAGTGTCTGACAACTCTCAGCCTGTCCATGTTCCCTGGTATCTGACAACTCTCAGCCTCTCCATGTCCCCTTTCTTTAGGTCAGTGATGGTCGTTCTCCTGGTCTTCACGCTGCTCACACTCCTGGAGTTAACTCTTGCCGGTCCAGCATGTCTCCTCCCTGGAAGGCCTTTTGTGACGGTGTGGAACGCCCCGAGCAGCCGGTGTTGGGACAAGTACAGGGTGGCTCTGGATCTGAATCCCTTTGACATTGTTGTTAATGAGAACCAGTCGTTTGTGGGCAGCGAGATGGTCATCTTCTATATATCTCAGCTGGGCCTCTATCCTTACTATGACAATGATGGCGACCCTGTCAATGGTGGCACTCCCCAAAATGCCAGCCTTTCGGAGCATCTGAAAAAAGCTTTTGATGACCTTAATGCGACAATAGTGTCTCCAGACTTCACAGGTGTGGTGGTTGTGGACTGGGAGAGCTGGAGGCCTCTATGGGTTCGCAACTGGGATACAAAGTCCATCTACCAGCAGCGTTCTGTGGAGCTGGTGAGGCAGCGGCACCCACAATGGTCGGATGAGAAGGTGAAGAAAGAGGCAGAGAAGGAATTTGAGGAAGCGGCTGCAATGTTCATGGAAGACACCCTGAACTTGGGGTGCAAGTTTAGACCGGGCGGATTGTGGGGGTTTTATGGTTTTCCTTCCTGCTATAATAATGGCTATAAAAACTCAAGTCACAATTACACCGGAGAATGTCCCCCAGTCGAGGTGGAGCGGAACGACCAGCTGCGGTGGATGTGGAGATCCAGCCGTGCCCTGTACCCCGACATCTACCTGGAACAGTTGCTGAGAAAATCACAATACGTCGGCAGATACGTGAGGTACAGATTAGGAGAAGCTTTCCGAGTGTCCCGTGCGGGGACCGAGGGGCAGATCCCGGTCCTGCCATATGCCAGAATCGTCTATACCTACAGTATGGACTTCCTGGAGCAGGTAAGGAGCTCGCAATCCCTCCTCCAGGAGAGGAGCTGCAGGTCGGTCCTCTACACTGGCTGAATGGGTGGGCTTTTACTGGTGGGATGTCGGAGCAGTGCTTAGCGTATGGAGCTAATCATATGCCCCCAAATTCTTCAGCTCCTCCCATCTCGTATGTTGTTTATTGGCTTACAGCAGATTTTTGGGTAATTGAGGAGTTCCCTGCCCTGACTTATCCCCTTATGTGCGGTCGTTTCCTATTCTAGTCAGTCACTACTGAGGTATTCTGGTCTCTTACACCCTATTCCGAATTATTCTGCAGATTGGACTGCAGTGCCATAAAGATGTATTTTTGGATTTTACCCATAACCTCATGGACGCTTTGTGTCTCGGGGTTTTTGGCACACTGATCTCAGATCCTTGTGATAATTACTTGCCAGATGCCCAATTAAAGGAAATCTCCTTAAGAAGAAGGATGAGCCACATTATTAAGCAGCCACAGGTTTCACGCAATATGGGAAAGAAAAAGGATCTCTGCTGCCGAAAAGTGCCATGTCTCAAACAAGATGTGAAAGCATTATATATTTCACAGGAACTTGAGCGCGATTATCATACTATGAAGAGATTTGTGGCTGATACAGTGCACAGACGGCTCGTGCAGATAAAGGCAGAATGAGGAAGGTACGTGCAGATAAAGGCAGAATGAGGAAAATTTCTGACAGAAAAATTTATCGAATTAAGAAAGCAGCTGTCTAAATCCCATTACAAAGCAGGAAACAGGTATGTGAAGTTGCTGGAGCCTCTGGAGTCCACGAACCTCAAGGTGTAGGATCCTCCAGAGGCCACAGCTGTGCATAAACCTGAATAGTAGGTTTATGCACAGCTGTGGCCTCTAAACCACGCTCACAATTGGACAGTTTGTAGTGGCCCCGACATACATGAAGACTCATTGTAAACCAGTCATGTTTCGTGATCACAACATGCAACCCTGGATGGTCCAGATGGATGGAGTAGTGGATGGTTGGTGGATGGCCACCATGTGTCAACAAGGCTGCGAAGTCAGCAAGGAGGTGCCGGAGTCATGTTTTGGGCCGCAATCATGGGGGGAAAGCTGGTAGCCCCATTAGATGTGAAAATGACCTTGGTAAAGTATATAGTTATTGACAATCACTTTCATCCTTGGTAGACTAAGAAGAATTGCACCGTCCGCAGCAACGTCATCTTCATGTTGACAATGCCCCATCTCATGCTGCAAAGAAACCTTTGAGTCAGGGTCAGCGTCACCACCCAGCGCACCCAGACAAGTGCTGGGGCCCTGGACAAACGGGGTCCCACTTCCTGTCAGCAGGGGCGTAACCTACTGCTGGGCCCAGCGGGTGAGGACCCACCGACACCAGCACATACTTCAGCTGGATGTGGGTCCTCGGACATATGTTCAGGTGACGTGTATAGCAGTGCACAAACCCATCGGGTCCGTGCACGGCAATATATGATGCCAGCAAATCAGAGGCCAGCAGCTGACAATGGTGGGCAGGTGACCAGGGTCACATGTCAGTGACCCCATGTGCTCCTGTTGCACACTGAAGTCGGCTGCCGGCTTCAGAAGAGGACGCCGCACGGAGGGGCAGCGGACAGGAGGCGAGTCTTTTTTTTTTTTTTTTTAGTCAGGGAGTACACAGTGGCTATACTAACTACATGGATGACTATGGGCTGTGCATTATACTACATGTATGACTATGGGCTGTGCATTATACTACATGGATGACTATGGGCTGTGCATTATACTACGTGGATGACTATGGGCTGTGCATTATACTACATGGATGACTATGGGCTGTGCATTATTCTACATGGATGACTATGGGCTGTGCATTATACTACATGGATGACTATGGGCTGTGCATTATACTACATGGATGACTATGGGCTATGCATTATACTACATGGATGACCATGGGCTGTGCATTATACAACATTAACTATGGGCTGTGCATTATACTACATGGATGACTATGGGCTGTGCATTATACTACAAGGATGACTATGGACTGTGCATTATACTACATGGATGACTATGGGCTGTGCATTATACTACATGGATGACTATGGGCTGTGCATTATACTACATGGATGACTATGGGCTGTGCATTATACTACATGGATGACTATGGGCTGTGCATTATACTACATGGATAACTATGGGCTGTGCATTAGACAACATTAACTATGGGCTGTGCATTATACTACATGGATGACTATGGGCTGTGCATTATACTACATGGATGACTGGGCTGTGCATTATACTACATGGATGACTATGGGCTGTGCATTATACAACATAGACTATGGGCTGTGCATTATACTACATGGATAACTATGGGCTGTGCATTATACTACATGGATGACTATGGACTGTGCATTATACTACATGGATGACTATGGACTGTGCATTATACTACATGGATGACTATGGGCTGTGCATTATTCTACATGGATGACTATGGGCTGTGCATTATACTACATGGATGACTATGGGCTGTGCATTATACTACATGGATGACTATGGGCTATGCATTATACTACATGGATGACCATGGGCTGTGCATTATACAACATTAACTATGGGCTGTGCATTATACTACATGGATGACTATGGGCTGTGCATTATACTACAAGGATGACTATGGACTGTGCATTATACTACATGGATGACTATGGGCTGTGCATTATACTACATGGATGACTATGGGCTGTGCATTATACTACATGGATGACTATGGGCTGTGCATTATACTACATGGATAACTATGGGCTGTGCATTAGACAACATTAACTATGGGCTGTGCATTATACTACATGGATGACTATGGGCTGTGCATTATACTACATGGATGACTGGGCTGTGCATTATACTACATGGATGACTATGGGCTGTGCATTATACAACATAGACTATGGGCTGTGCATTATACTACATGGATAACTATGGGCTGTGCATTATACTACATGGATGACTATGGACTGTGCATTATACTACATGGATGACTATGGACTGTGCATTATACTACATGGATGACTATGGGCTGTGCATTATACTACATTAACTATGGGCTGTGCATTATACTACATGGATGACTATGGGCTGTGCATTATACTACATGGATGACTATGGACTGTGCATTATACTACATGAAAGACTATGGGCTGTGCATTATACTACATGGATGACTATGGGCTGTGCATTATATTACATGGATGACTATGGGCTGTACACTATACTACATGGATGACTATGGACTGTGCATTATACTACATGGATGACTATGGGCTGTGCATTATGCAACATTAACTATGGGCTGTGCATGATACTACATGGATGACTATGGGCTGTGCATTGTATTACATGGATGACTATGGGCTGTACATTATACTACATGGATGACTATGGACTGTGCATTATACTACATAGATGACTATGGGCTATGCATTATACTACATGGATGACTATGGACTGTGCATTATACTACATGGATGACTATGGACTGTGCATTATACTACATGGATGACTATGGGCTGTGCATGATACTGCATGGATGACTATGGGCTGTGCATTATACAACATAGACTATGGGCTGTGCATTATACTACATGGATAACTATGGGCTGTGCATTATACTACATGGATGACTATGGGCTGTGCATTATACTACATGGATGACTATGGGCTGTGCATTATACTACATGGATGACTATGGACTGTGCATTATACTACATGGATGACTATGGGCTGTGCATTATACTACATGGATGACTATAGGCTGTGCATTATACTACATGGATGACTATAGGCTGTGCATTATACTACATGGATGACTATGGACTGTGCATTATACTACATGGATGACTATGGACTGTGCATTATACTACATGGATGACTATGGGCTGTGCATGATACTGCATGGATGACTATGGGCTGTGCATTATACAACATAGACTATGGGCTGTGCATTATACTACATGGATAACTATGGGCTGTGCATTATACTACATGGATGACTATGGGCTGTGCATTATACTACATGGATGACTATGGGCTGTGCATTATACTACATGGATGACTATGGGCTGTGCATTATACTACATGGATGACTATAGGCTGTGCATTATACTACATGGATGACTATGGACTGTGCATTATACTACATGTATGACTATGGGCTGTGCATTATACTACATGGATGACTATGGGCTGTGCATTATACAACATAGTCTATGGGCTGTGCATTATACTACATGGATGACTATGGGCTGTGCATTATGCTACATGGATGACTATGGACTGTGCATTATACTACATGGATGACTATGGGCTGTGCATTATACTACATGGATGACTATGGGCTGTGCATTATACTACATTAACTATGGGCTGTGCATTATACTACATGGATGACTATGGGCTGTGCATTATACTACATGGATGACTATGGACTGTGCATTATACTACATGGATGACTATGGGCTGTGCATGATACTGTATGTATGACTATGGGCTGTGAATTATACTACTATGTATGACTGTGGGCTATATACTGTATGGATGACTATGGACTGTGCATTATACTACATGGATGACTATGGGCTGTGCATTATACTACATGGATGACTATGGACTGTGCATTATACTACATGGATGACTATGGGCTGTGCATGATACTGTATGTATGACTATGGGCTGTGAATTATACTACTATGTATGACTGTGGGCTATATACTGTATGGATGACTATGGGCTGTGCATTATACACTGCTCAAAAAAATAAAGGGAACACTTAAACAACAGAATATAACTCCGAGTAAATCAAACTTCTGTGAAATCAAACTGTCCACTTAGGAAGCCACACTGATTGACAATCAATTTCACATGCTGTTGTGCAAATGGAATAGACAACAGATGGAAATTATTGGCAATTATCAAGACACCCTCAATAAAGGAGTGGTTCGGCAGGCGCGGACCACAGACCACATCTCAGTACCAATGCTTTCTGGCTGATGTTTTGGTCACTTTTGATTGTTGGTTGTGCTTTCACACTCATGGTAGCATGAGACGGACTCTACAACCCACACAAGTGGCTCAGGAAGTGCAGCTCATCCAGGATGGCACATCAATGCGAGCTGTGGCAAGAAGGTTTTGTCACGTCACCGTCAGACTCGGGGCCTGCTGTTCCGCCCTCAGCCACTAGGAGGCGACGGACTGTCACGCCGCCCTCGGGCTCGGGGCCTGCTGTCCAGGCCTCAGCTACCAGGAGGCGCCGGACTGACATGTCATCGTCGAATTCAGGGCCTGCTGTTCCGCCCTCAGCCACTGTGAGGCGCCGTGGCTCGCGCCCAAGTAATGGCGGCAACAGTGAAAGGGCTTCTGCGCAGGCTTCTAGTGGACACAGACTCCGCTCCTCTGTCAGTCATGAAGGGGTTGGTGCATCGTCATCAGGTCTGGTCCTGGGGGCGGTCCTGATGACATCATCAGCCCGGGAGCCTGTGAGGGATGACCTGATCCCTCAAATACCTTTGGACTGGGCTTGCAAGCCGCCGGATATATTCTTGGTTCCCCTGCGTGTTACTGTGTGAATTGCTGTTGACTGACTCTGACTTTTGCCTGGACTTCTGACTCTGCTTCTGCCTAACGATTCTGTACCTCTGCGACTCTCCTGGTTTATGACTCTGACTTCGGCCTGGATTCTGACTCTGCTTCTGCCTAACGATTCTGTGCCTCTGCACCTCTCCTGGTTTATGACTCTGACTTTGGCCTGGATTCTGACTCTGCTTCTGCCTAACGATTCTGTACCTCTGCGACTCTCCTGGTTTATGACTCTGACTTCGGCCTGGATTCTGACTCTGCTTCTGCCTAACGATTCTGTACCTCTGCGACTCTCCTGGTTTATGACTCTGACTTCGGCCTGGATTCTGACTCTGCATCTGCCTAACGATTCTGTACCTCTGCGACTCTCCTGGTTTATGACTCTGGCTTCGGCCTGGAATCTGACTCTGCTACTGTCTACTGTTTTTATACCATTTCTGCCTGACTGGTTTAGTCTCGGATATCATTGCCTCTGTGTCCTGTATTGGAACACCTTTCTGGCGACCGTCCTGCTCTGGTCATTGCTCCTATTCAGACAGCACCTCCTGGGCTCTGCTATAAATCCAGATCCCTGTATAGGGGTAAAGGGTATCAGTGTTTCTCGGGGTGCTGTCTGGCTGCAGTCCAGACCACAGGCAGACGTCACAGGTTTGCTGTGTTGGTCAGCGTAGTGTCCAGAGGCTGGAGGCGCTACCAGGAGACGTGGAGGGGGCCGTAGGAGGGCAACAGCGCAGCAGCAGGACCGCTACCTCCGCCTCTTTTGTGAAAGGAGGAACAGGAGGAGCACTGTCAGAGCCCTGCAAAATGACCTCCAGCAGGCCACAAATGCGCATTTCTGCACAAACGGTTAGAAACCGACTCCATGAGGGCCCGACGTCCACAGATGGGGGTTGTGGTCACAGCCCAACATCGTGCAGGACGCTTGGCATTTGCCACAGAACACCAGGATTGGCAAATTCGCCACTGTGCATTATACTACTGTATATAGCGAACTATAGAGGGTGCATTATACTATATGGAGGACTATAGGGGCTGCATTATATTATATGGAGGACTAAGGGGGTGCATAATATTATATGGAGGACTATGGGGGTGCATTATATTATATGGAGGACTGTAGACTGTGCATTACACTATATGGAGGACTATGGGGGGTGCATTATATTATATAGAGGACTATGGACTGTGCATTATACTATATGGGGGTTGCATATTATATGGAGGACTATGGGCTGTGCATTATACTATATGGAGAACTATAGGGGGAGCATTATATTATATGGAGGACTATGGGGGTGCATTATATTATATGGAGGACTATGGGGGGGTGCATATTACATAGAGGACTATGGGGGTGCATTATACTATATGGAGGACTATAGGGGGTGCATTATATTATATGGAGGACTATAGGGGGTGCATTATATGGAGGATTATGGGCTGTGCATTATACTATATGGAAGATTATGGGCCGTGCATTATACTATATGGAGGACTATGGGGGTGCATTATATTATATGGATGACTATGGGTGGTGTATTATACTATAAGGAGGAAAAATAAACAAGATTTCTGATGAACATAGTGGGTGTACTATATAGATGTCAAGGTAGAAATTACAGAAATCGCCACCCACAGTCAGGACAAATAGCTAGACAACTGCATTAAGCATAGCAAACAAACGAGAACAAAAAGCTGTCCCAGAGTCCACAAAGAATTCAAAATTGTATGTCTTTATTAAACAAATCCACATAAAAAGGAACAGACAAACTGCAACAATGAGGCTAAGATGGAAACAGATGAACTCCAGCATAAAAATTGCCCAAGGAGGGCTAGCTCCTAGTGCAGAGAAATTCAGAGGACAAGAAACAAAATGTCACTAAATATAATGCACAGTATATACTTATGGGTAAAATATATATTGCAAGGCTACACTGGCCATTCCCCTGACATGGTTGGTTATGTCATAGATAGGGCAGCATCATCCCAAACCATATCCACATACCCATGGCAGGAAAGAAAGTACCCACGTACAAAAACATCATCATGGAAGCATATCAGAACATACCTCAAGTGAAGTAGATCCTGCACCGAATCAGCCCACCTACCCCGACGCGCGTTTCGGCAAGTTGTGCCTTCCTCAAGGGGCATACCAAAGGGGCAAAGTACGTGGCTTTAAATAACAAGTCACCCGGAAGTCTCATGCGGTGACGTCACCACAGCGTCTGCCGCGCCCCCCGGCCCACGCTCCAGCAAGCCGCCGGGAACCGGAAACACGAGGGGCCCCACGTGATCCGGAAGCCGGCGCACCGCTGAGACACCGGCCAGCAGACAAAGCGGGCACCACGGTGCATGCACCTGCCGCAAACAAAATCCAAAGGGGCCATTTTAAGTGCTGGCACATATATACATAGCGCCATGCAAGCCCCATTACAAGTGCTGGCATAAATACAAATGACCGTATAGGAGCCAGAGCGTGCATACCCACCACAGCAAGTCCGGAGGGACACGCCAAGTGTTAGCACATATATATTGATAATATTAATTCTAGCGGCCATCATGTAGCATCAGGTGGGGGAGACAAAATCACATTAACATACAGAGAGGTGCCTAAACAAATATATATATATATATATATATATATAGGTGCATACATATACAAATATGTAAAATTAACACACTACACATATGTATACACACGACGGTGGATATAGAGATAAGAGTGGCATATATAATAAGATATAGATGTTTCAAAAGACAACAATACATTCAAGATTGTAACAGAGCATTGTAAAGAAATCACACCCTTTGCCTTAAGTACAAGCAAAGTATTGGGTTTACAGGGTCATATACTGACAGTGTACAGACGTGCACAAATATAAAATATCATATACAGGTAAAGCAGTGTATTTAAACAACGTCATGACACATGTCAATAATATATACTGCAAACTCACAATATCTAAAGCCTGGTATCTAAAACACGATATCAGAAACAAAATGCTCACATATATATAGCACCCTGGATAATACCAAACATGCCAACGATAAGTCATAAAACATATCCCCCCAAAAAACAAATGCATACGACAGGCACTCATAAAGAAAAAGTCCATTATGGTACTGAAGATCATAGTCCTCCGTGAATCCAAAAGGAGAATGGAGCAGCACACCCAAGGCACTGATGGTCACAAATATCCATTATTCCGGGATGAAAGATGATGGATATAACAGCACACGTAACTAGATAACAAAAACACTAATTAAAATCCATAAAAACAAAAACACAACATGCGGGATAACATCAAGGTGCAGTGTACTAGTGACTATAGGAACGGCGCAAAGCTTATGTTTTCGTTAAGTCCCAGGGGTTGAATGGTCCCCAGGGTCCAAATCCACCGAGATTCCAACTGACCAAGGCGTTTCGATAAATTACCTCCCCTAATGTTCATATCCAGGGCATCAATCCCCCTAACCCTAAGAAGGGTACTATCGCATTGATGAACAGCTTTAAAATGTCTGGGGATCGTTTTAAGGGTGGCCTCATCCGAGTGGCTCTCAGCAGCTTGAATGCTTAAGACGTGTTCGCGAACCTTAAACTGTCTCGTCGTCATCCCACCGTAGATGAGGCCACCAGGGCAGGTTGTATAGTATATTACATGGCGAGTGGTACACGTAATCCGTTTTTTAATTTTGAATTTTCTCGTGTCTCTTGAATTCCGAAAATCACAGCACCTATCCACGTTGGGACACGCCACACAGCGACCACACGGAGTACAGCCCCCCACAACAGGAATATTCTCCAACAATGTCCTAGATTGCTGTCCTACGTAATGACTTTTAGTTAGAAAATCCCGCAAGTTCCTAGCACGCCTAAACGTAATCAAAGGACGTTTAGGGAGAAATTTACCAACCACCGGGTCCACCTGCAAAATAGGCCAGGCCTTAGTCAGTGCAGATGGCACCCTCTCAGCATACGGGTGAGACGTGGTGATAACCCTACACTGATCGCCACCCTCCGATTTATCGCTATGTTGGTTATATAGCAAACGATTTCGTACAGAGTATTTCGCCCTGTGGTAAGCCTGAGCCAGTGCGCGTGTCCTGAGTACAGAAACAGTGCTAAAAGATACCTGTGGAGCAGGGCAGCAGAGGTGACAATGCGTGCTTCAGACTATCAGTGTCAGGGTCCTGTCAGCACCGGAAAGTAAAGATGCACAGGACCTGAGGACGCTGAAGTTAGCAAGCTGGCACAGGACCTATGGTCATGTGACTGCAAGGGGCGGGGCTTAGCATCCTGCTTTCATAGATGACAGGACACCATACAACAACTCAGAGTCAGGCAAATCGGAGGTCACACACAGTACGGGCAAACAAGGCACAGGAGGGACAAACAGACGGGTGGTCAGACAAAGCCGAAGGTCATACACAAGAGGGCGACGTGGTACCAAGGGGACGAGCAGAGAGAAGTCGGGTCACAAGCAGAGAGTCATACACAGGAGGTAGCGCAGTACAAGAGGGTCAGGCAGAACTCGTAACAGGGACAGAACCGGATCAAAACCAAACAAGCAACAAGTTATCAGGCACAAGGCACACGTACGCACAAGGTCAACTAACTCAGCCGAGGGCAGGAGTATAACTGACACCGGACCCAGGTCCAGTGAGCACTAAATAGCCTCCTGCTGCCAGAGAGAGGCAGCACAATTAACCCATAGTCTAACCAGGACGGGTCAAAGCGAAACCCCGTCCTGGATCATGACATCATGAGTTTGCGGTATATATCATTGACATGTGTCATGACGTTGTTTAAATACACTGCTTTACCTGTATATGATATTTTATATTTGTGCACGTCTGTACACTGTCAGTATATGACCCTGTAAACCCAATACTTAGCTTGTACTTAAGGCAAAGCGTGTGATTTGTTTACAATGCTCTGTTACAATCTTGAATGTATTGTTGTTTTTTTAAACATCTATATCTTATTATATATGCCACTCTTATCTCTATATCCAACGTTGTGTGTATACATTTGTGTAGTGTGTTAATTTTACATATTTGTATATCTATGCACCTATATATATATATATTTGTTTAGGCACCTCTCTGTATGTTAATGTGATTTTGTCTCCCCCACCTGATGCTACATGATGGCCGCTAGAATTAATAAGATAAGATCATCCTTTAATCGTCCCACCATGGGGAAATTCAGAGCATTACAGCAGCAAGGCAGGAACAAGTACAGATACAGATGCATAAAGGCATTACATTGACAGTAGGTAGGTACATATACGGGGAAAAAAAAAAGATATAACCGGACTATCACAACTTTGGATCTATCAGTTCTCTGTTTGGGTCGTTCTCCGTTTTGGACAGTGCTGGTTATACAGCCTAACTGCAGCAGGAAGGAAGGACTTTCGATAGCGCTCCCTCTCACATTTAGGATGAAGTAGCCGGTCACTGACAGTACTGCACATCTTTGTCACGGTCTCATGCATGGGATGGGAATCATTCTGCACTATGTAGCTCACCTTGGCCAGTATCCTCCTGTCGCCTACTTCCTGAACTGGATCAAGGGGGCATCCCAGGACAGAGCTGGCCCTTCTAATCAGTTTGTCCAGCCTATTCCTGTCCCTGGCTGATATGCCACTACCCCAGCATGCCACACCAAAGAAGATGACTGATGCCACAACAGAGTTGAAGAAGGATGCAAGGAGTGCCCCCCTAACTCCAAAGGCTCTCAGGCTCTCCGAGCAGATAAAGCCTACTGTGGTCCTTCCTGTACACTGCATCCATGTGATGGGCCCAGTCAAGCTTATTATTGAGGATCACACCAATATTATCACTATATATGTGCTAACACTTTACATGTCCCTCCGGACTTGCTGTGGTGGGTATGCATGCTTGCGGCAGGCGCATGCGCCGTGGTTCCCGCTGTGTCTGCTGTCCGGTGTCTCGGCGTTGCGACGGCTTCCGGATCACATGGGGCCCCACGTGTTTCCGGTTCCCGGCGGCCTGCTGGAGCGCGGGCCGGGGGGCGCGGCAGACGCTGTGGTGACGTCACCGCATGAGACTTCCGGGTGACTTGTTATTTAAAGCCACGTACTTTGCCCCTTTGGTATGCCCCTTGAGGAAGGCACAACTTGCCAAAACGCGCGTCGGGGTAGGTGGGCTGATCCGGTGCAGCATCTACTTCACTTGAGGTATGTTCTGATATGCTTCCATGATGATGTTTTTGTACGTGGGTACTTTTTTCCTGCCATGGGTATGTGGATATGGTTTGGGGTGATGCTGCCCTATCTATGACATAATTAACCATGTCAGGGGAATGGCCAGTGTAGCCTTGCAATATATATTTTACCCGTAAGTATATACTGTGCATTATATTTAGTGACATTTTGTTTCTTGTCCTCTGAATTTCTCTGCACTAGGAGCTAGCCCTCCTTGGGCAATTTTTATGCTGGAGTTCATCTGATTGCATCTTAGCCTCATTGTTGCAGTTTGTCTGTTCCTTTTTATGTGGATTTGTTTATTAAAGACATACAATTTTGAATTCTTTGTGGACTCTGGGACTGCTTTTTGTTCTCTTGTTTGTTTACTATAAGGAGGACTATAGGGGCTGCATTATATTACATGGAGGACTATGGGGGTGCATTATGTTATATGGAGGACTATGGGGGTGCATTATATTACATGGAGGACTATGGGGGTGCATTATGTTATATGGAGGACTATGGGGGTGCATTATGTTATATGGAGGACTATGGGGGTGCATTATATTACATGGAGGACTATGGGGGTGCATTATGTTATATGGAGGACTATGGGGGTGCATTATGTTATATGGAGGACTATGGGGGTGCATTATATTATATGGAGGACTATGGACAGTGCATTATGTTATATGGAGGACTATGGGGGTGCATTATATTATATGGAGGACTATGGGGGTGCATTATGTTATATGGAGGACTATGGGGGTGCATTATGTTATATGGAGGACTATGGGGGTGCATTATATTATATGGAGGACTATGGACAGTGCATTACACTATATGGAGGACTATGGGGGTGCATTATATTATATGGAGGACTATGGGGGTGCATTATGTTATATGGAGGACTATGGGGGTGCATTATGTTATATAGAGGACTATGGGGGTGCATTATATTATATGGAGGACTATGGGGGTGCATTATATTATATGGAGGACTATGGGGGTGCATTATGTTAAATGGAGGACTATGGGGGTGCATTATCTTATATAGAGGACTATGGGGGTGCATTATATTATATGGAGGACTATGGACTGTGCATTACACTATATGGAGGACTATGGGGGTGCATTATATTATATGGAGGACTATGCATTATACTATATATATAGTATTGTAGACTTTACAATAGAGATCACTCACGTAATGTAAGTAGTGAAATCTTTGGCATTGTACTATACCTATATTTTTCTGCTATATTTCAGCTTCATGACTTGTGGTTTGTGTTAAAGGGGCCCACTGAGACTCTTTAGCCTGGTGCCCCTGAAAACCTAGAACTGGCTCTGCACCAAGTCATTGGCTGCTACGGGTATAATAGTAGAGAAACTCACGGTGCGGCCACCACCCTCCCCTGACCTCAGCCATATTGAGAACCTTTAGAGCAGTGATCCGCAACCTTTCTGACCTCGAGAGGCACATTCCGCTCTGAGAGGGCGTTGCGAACCACATCCAGCTCCCTCCCCCTCACAGTAGTGGCAACCAGAACCCCCATTACGGGTATAATGATAACCAAAGCTTTTCCAAAGACATCACCCCAAAGCAGTAGACGGAGATCCAGTTTTACTCACAATACTCCCAGTCAGTATTTTCCCATCCAGCACTCTCAATACACTGTCACATCCAGCTTCAGGCACCTTCTCCGAGAGGTGGTATCATCCTCTCTCCAGCGCACCATACTTAAATTATTTCTACCCCCCCTACCAGTGTATGTGCATCAGATCTGCTCTTCTGTGCAGGGCTACTCACACAATTCACCATTTTGAGATGTGCTCCTCATACCTGTTTGCTAGATCTGCAGCTAACGCACCAAGCTGGCAGACAGCCGCGAGCCGCAATTCATGGGACCGCGAGCCACAAGTGGCTCCCGAGCTACAGGTTGGGGACCCTGCTATAGGGTATGCTCAGCAGAAGATCTATGAGGGTGGGAGGCCGATCACATCAGAACAGCAGCTCTGGAGGAGAGTCTGACATCCTGCAAGGAAATTAATGCGGAAACTCTCCAAAAACGCAGGAGACCAATGGAGGCCGAGTTGTGGAGGTGAAATCACAGCGGCTCCGATGTGACGTGGAGTCGGCCCGTCCGGAGGTTTCTGATGGAAAAGCTTCTGATGTCGGTAATGTGACGTCTAACGCTGCAGATCCCACAAATCACCGATCTCAGCGCTTCACAACCTGGAAAATGTCCGGACTCTTGTTCTGCAGAAGAATTTGCTGCTTTCTGAGTTTTTTAGTTTTGAAATAAATCCTGTTCTCATTGGGAGATTTGTCCAATAAATGTGATTTTTCCTCTAATGGTCGATGATTGGACATTGTGCGACTCATCTGCATCCAGGGACTTCAGAGCAAACTAGAATTTGTGGAATAATTTGGAATGCGGTGTATGCCGGCTGCTGATGGTGGGTGACTTTGGGCCACAACCATGGTTCCCATGCCAGCTTTCCATGCACTCTGAAGGTTATGTTGCGCAGCCATCCCTTTCTGATCCCTCTTCTCTTATGCTATGGTGTCAGTCTCTACTTTAGTTCTGACATTTCGTTCATGGACCAGGAGGCTGCCATACAGGAAAGTGAAATGAATCGCTGGATCACACAGAATGTCTGTGACCAGTGAGATAATAATAATACATTTTATTTCTATAGCGCCGACATATTCCGCAGCACTTTACATTTCAGAGGGGATTTGTACAGACAATAGACATTACAGCATAACAATAATCACATAGATCATAACAAATACCAAGAGGAGTGAGGGCCCTGCTCGCAAGCTTACAGTCTATGAGGAAAGAGGGGGACACGAAAGGAGGGTGGTAACAGTTGTGAGATGCAAAAACTTAATGCCCTGTAGTATAAGCTGGCCTGCGCGCACCCCTCGCCCCTGGTGGGCTGGCTGCTGCGCTTCTCTGGATCTGTTGTTTCCATGCACCGTTGCTTGTCCGGCATCTGCTCATTTTGTCTCTGTCTTAGGTATTGTCATTGAGATACAGAGTTATCTTGTGAAGCCAGGATTCTTCATACCCTGAGCCATGCATTTATTGATCTGCGTCCTTGTTAACCCCCCACAGGACGATCTCATCCAGACGATCGGGCAGAGCGCAGCTCTCGGGGCCGCTGGGGTCATCTTATGGGGGAACGCTGACTACGGCTCCAGTAAGGTGAGTGTCCCAGTATCGAACGGTCAGTCTCGGGGACTGAGACAAGAAACTGACGCCAGCGCAGCTATAGCGGCAGCTAGCTTTAAGGACGCATGTGAAACGCGCTGCCGCATACTTCATTAGGTGATACCTTTCTGCCATTACTATTTTAAAAGATTTTCTAATAAATATTTGTGATTTGATGAATCTGGAGCATTTCCTCTTTCTTAGAGTGACAGCACGTGTGGCCAGCGCCATGTGCCGCTATAGCGGAGCTGGTTTCACCATTTCTTATTTTCAGTCTCGGGGACTCGCCGCCTTCCTGCTGTGGGGCCCGGTGAATACACATTATACCTCAAGGCCACGTCTGTGCCGGTTGCATTACAAGTTCAGTCCTGATTGTCAGCTCTTGTGTCCATCTCTTATCACAGGAAGCCTGCCTCGCCGTGAAGTCCTATATAGATGACACATTGGGGATGTATGTGGTCAATGTGAGCAGCGGCGCCTTGTTGTGTAGCCAGGCTCTATGTACCGGGAATGGACGCTGCGTGCGACGTGACCCCTCTTCTGAGGCTCAGCTCCACCTGCACCCAGGAAGCTTCCAGATCAGGAAAAACCTGCAAAGTGGAGGCTTCTGGCTCTCTGGACAGGCCACAAAGATGGACCTGTTATATTTGGACACCAACTTCCAGTGCCGCTGCTATCCTGGCTGGAGGGCGGCAGACTGCTCGCAAAGGACAGAGCCCTGACCAGGGGGCCCCAACAACCCATGAGTGGGAACCATACAGCCAGACTTGGACTGGCCCACGGCAGAACAGGAGAATCCTCCGGTAGGCCCCAGTGAAGGCGTGCTAATGAGATAAACAGGAAAAAGAACCATTGGTCCTAATCTGCAATAGGGGCCACAAACCCTGTGGAGAGGCCCTATGCAGAGCAATGAGAGCGGCATGTACATCCCTATTACATCAGGTAATTTCATGATAAAGTGCACTGTGCCACTTAAGGCCTGAGGGGCAATCTGAGGCAGCGGGACAGTAAATAGTATTTAACAATGAAAGTAGTATCTAGAAAAAGACCCACCCCAAACAAGACCACCCCATACCCTACAAGCTTGTTACATACGATTTACTGTCCCGCGGCCTCAGATTGCCCCTCAGGCCTTAAGAGGCACAGTGACTTTATCATGTAACTGCCTGATGTAATAGGATGTACAGCCGCCACCTCCCTGATCTCATCTCTGTAATATCTCTTACTGTTTAATATGTGTTACATGTACGGCTATACTGTTCATGTCCCTGGTCCTGTAATAAACGTCTGCCTTTTACGTTACTCTTTGGATGCATTGCTCCAGTTTTTTCTCTCGTATTGCTACGGCGTGCTAATGAGCAGTGTTATTACACTTGATTCATAATTTGCAGAAAAAGGTATCATCCAATCATTCATTAAACAAGCTAGCCAAATTAATATTACACAGAAGCAAAAGTACATGCGTATGCTAGGGTCAGGGTTGGAGGTATCTGAACAGCGAGCCCCAAGAACCAGGGTTAATGGTGGGCCTTCACCAACCCTGTCTGACACTGCGTAAAACTGACCAATCACAAGGGTCCAGGGATTACGCTATGGAATGTGAGCCAGGATCTGATTGGCTGATCAAGAAGGTAAAAAGAGAGAGATGAGGACCCAGGATCACCAGATCACCGCACAGCGTGAGTATACAGAAGGCCACGATGTATCACGGGGACAAGATACAATGTTTCCTTCTCACATGAAACAAAAATGGATGGCGAAACAACGGATCCACTTACCATAGACTGCAAGGCTAAGAAACGGATCTAGCGGAAATCATTTTTTTTTTTTTTTTAGTCAGACAAAACAAGTTATGTCTGCACAACTCACTGATTCCTGGAGGATCAGTTATAACGGAGGATTACTAGACAAGTGAACATGGCCTTAACTCCAAGGCTGCACTCACTATTCTGCTGTCACCATAGGTCTTATCCTCCAGAGCTGCAGTCACTATTCTGCTGTTACCATAGGTCTTATCCTCCAGAGCTGTGGTCACTATTCTGCTGTTACCATAGGTCTTATCCTCCAGAGCTGTGGTCACTATTCTGCTGTCACCATAGGTCTTATCCTCCAGAGCTGCAGTCACTATTCTGCTGTTGGTGTCTTATCCTCCAGAGCTGCAGTCACTATTCTGCTGTTACGTTGGTGTCTTAACCTCCAGAGCTGCAGTCACTGTTCTGCTGTTACGTTGGTGTCTTATCCTCCAGAGCTGCAGTCACTATTCTGCTGTTACGTTGGTGTCTTATCCTCCAGAGCTGCAGTCACTATTCTTCTGTTACGTTGGTGTCTTATCCTGCAGAGCTGCAGTCACTTTTCTGCTTTGTCTTATCCTCCAGTCACCTCCAGAGCTGCTGTCAATATTCTGTGGCTACATATGGTCACAGCCGGAGCTGCAGTCGCTATTCTGCTGTTACGTTGGTGTCTTATCCTCCAGAGCTGCAGTCACTAATCTGCTGTTACGTTGGTGTCTTATCCTCCAGAGCTGCAGTCACTATTCTTCTGTTACGTTGGTGTCTTATCCTGCAGAGCTGCAGTCACTTTTCTGCTTTGTCTTATCCTCCAATCACCTCCAGAGCTGCTATCAATACTCTGCGGTTACATATGGTCACAGCCGGAGCTGCAGTCACTATTCTGTATGGTCACGTGACGATACGATGTGCACTCTCAGTATGAGACTTCGCGTTGCGGCTCAGGATTGGTGTCATCTGTTAGCCTATGTTCCCACCATCAGGAAATAAGTATTTGACCCCCTGCTGATTTTGCACGTTTGCCCACTGACACAGACATGAACAGTCTATAGATTTAAGGGTCGGTTACTTGTAACATTGAGAGATAGAATATCAAAAATAAAATCCAGAGAATCACATTGTATAAATTATAGATATTTATTTGCATTTTGCAGTGAGAAATAAGTATTTGATCCCTCTGGCAAGCAAGATTTAACCCCTTAGTGACGGAGGCAATTTTTTAAATTCTGACCAATGTCACTTTATGTGGTGATAACTCTGGAACAAATCCCAGTGATTTTGTGTTTATTTATAAAAAATATCTGAAATTTGACAAAAATGTAAAAAAAAATGCAAATTTCAAACTTTGAATGATTATCTCTGTAATCCAGATAGTCACAGCACCCAAAGACATTGATTCCCCTCATGTCTGCCGTAGATCAGCACCGTCGGTAAAACGCTCATCTATTTTGTTTGCCTTTTAGGCGGTTTAACAATGCAGCAGGAATTTTTCATTTTTTCAAGGAAATTTACGAAATTTATTTTTTTGAGGGACCTATATCCAGGTGTGAAATGACTTTGGGGGTCCTATATACTGGAAACCCCCAAAAGTGATACCATTTTAAAAACAGCGCCCCCCCCCCCGACATATTCAAAACTTCTGTCAGCTAGTTTATTAACCCTTCGGGTGATTTTCAGGAATTAATGCAAAGTGGTACAGCGGGAATGAAGAAATGTTTGTTTACCACCTAAATGTCGCCGACTTCTGAACGGACCGCTGTAGCCGGAGACTCTGAGGCCGCTACGTGGTCATGGACCGCTATGGCAAACCTCAGGACCGCACAATCATGATCTCGGTGTGTCAGACTAAAGTGGAAGCCCCCACAATCTATTAACCATTTATTTGATGTAGTCACTTTTGACAGCAGCAACTAAGGGGTGACCATATGTGACAGTCTCGATGTTTTGTGACTGTTGGGTGGAGGCTCCATGGTGAAGTCCGGGTGAGAAGATACGGAGGAGGAGAATCTGCTCACCTGGGAGGGGTGCGGATCCGGCACTGCTCTGATGAGAGGAGTAGTTCAGCAGGATCCTCACACTGCTCCTCCCGCTACAGCCAACAGAGCGGCTCACTACAACAATCATGAGGCACAAAATAAGAAAACCCCGTTGTGGCTGTCAGGATGGAGACGAGGGTGAGACGCTGCCGACGACAGCCAGCAGCTATTACCAGCAACGCATTTTACAGCAGATTTCTCCCTCAATCACACGGAGAAGCAGAAAAATAGTTACCGACCGGTGATAAACGCCTCGCCGTCCTGTAATAAACGCCTCACCATCCGGTAATAAACGCCTCACTATCCGGTAATAAACGCCTCACCATCCGGTAATAAACACCTCGCCATCCGGTAATAAACGCCTCACCGTCCGGTAATAAACGCCTCACCAAACGGTAATAAACGCCTCGCCATCCGGTAATAAACGCCTCACCAAACGGTAATAAACGCCTCGCTGTCCGGTAATAAACGCCTCACCAAACGGTAATAAACACCTCGCCATCCGGTAATAAACGCCTCGCCGTCCTGTAATAAACGCCTCACCATCCGATAATAAACGCCTCGCCGTCCTGTAATAAACACCTCACCATCCGGTAATAAACGCCTCGCCGTCCTGTAATAAACGCCTCACCATCCGGTAATAAACGCCTCGCCGTCCTGTAATAAACGCCTCACCATCCGGTAATAAACGCCTCGCCGTCCTGTAATAAACGCCTCACCATCCGGTAATAAACTCCTCGCCGTCCCGTAATAAACGCCTCACCGTCCGGTAATAAACGCCTTGCCGTCCGGTAATAAACGCCTCACCATCCGGTAATAAACTCCTCGCCGTCCGGTAATAAGTGCCTCGCCGTCCGGTGATAAACGCCTCGCCGTCCGGTAATAAACACCTCGCCGTTCGGTAATAAACGCCTCGCCGTCCGGTGATAAACGCCTCGCCGTCCGGTAATGAAATCCTCGCTGTCCTGTAATAAACGCCTCACCAAATGGTAATAAACGCCTCGCCATCCGGTAATAAACGCCTCGCCGTCCGGTGATAAACGCCTCGCCGTCCGGTAATAAACACCTCGCCGTCCGGTAATAAACGCCTCGCCGTCCGGTGATAAACGCCTCACCGTCCGGTAATGAAATCCTCGCCGTCCTGTAATAAACGCCTCACCAAACGGTAATAAACGCCTCGCCATCCGGTAATAAACGCCTCGCCGTCCGGTAATAAACGCCTCGCCATCCGGTAATAAACGCCTCGCCGTCCTGTAATAAACCCCTCACCATCCAGTAATAAACTCCTTGCCGTCCGGTAATAAACGCCTCGCCGTCCTGTAATAAACGCCTCACCATCCGGTAATAAACGCCTCGCCGTCCTGTAATAAACGCCTCACCATCCGGTAATAAACGCCTCGCCGTCCTGTAATAAACGCCTCACCATCCGGTAATAAACTCCTCGCCGTCCGGTAATAAACGCCTTGCCGTCCTGTAATAAACGCCTCACCATCCGGTAATAAATGCCTCGCCGTCTGGTGATAAACGCCTCGCCGTCCAGTAATAAACACCTCGCCGTCCGGTGATAAACGACTCACCAAACGGTAATAAACGCCTCGCCATCCGGTAATAAACGCCTCGCCGTCCGGTAATAAACACCTCGCCGTCCGGTGATAAACGCCTCACCAAACGGTAATAAACGCCTCGCCATCCGGTAATAAACGCCTCGCCGTCCGGTAATAAACACCTCGCCGTCCTGTAATAAGCACCTTGCCATGCTGTACTGAACGCCTCACAGTCCGGTAATAAACGCCTCGCCGTCCGGTAATAAACTCCTCGCTATACTGTACTGAACGCCGTCTGGTGGTAAACGCCAGGGCTGTGGAGTTGGTAAGCCACAGTTGCGACTCCGACTCCTGGATTTTATCAGGCTCCGGCTCCGACTCCTTCATAAATGGCCAATTCATAACAACAAATTTACTGTTGTAAAATATTAAACATCGTGCTTATTCAGTTTCTCACCATCATATAAGTAATCAGACCACTTAGAGCAAAAACTACATTTATTAGAATACAATTAGAATATAGCAAATAACTTTTATAAACTTTTCTAAACTGTAAGTAAATATGCAATAAACACTTTTATGCAGTTAATAAGAAGAAATCTATAAATTTGTCCTCAGAAAAAGTATTGCCTCTGTCAGATCCTCCTTCATGGATGCCCTCAAATCTGATCTAATTATTTTGAGAGCAGAGAACAACCTCTCTACACTAACTTGTGCTGGTGGCAAAGCAGTAACCACTCGGGCAACATCTCTGACAATGTCAGGATACAGAGGAATCGCTTGTTGCACTGTTATTTTTGATGAACGGTCAAATTTCTCAATTTCTTTTAGTGCACATGAAGAATTCTGCTGAAATGTACTGGCTGTGTTCCTTGATGGGGATGACTCTTCTTCTATGCGGGAACGCTTTGCACGGTCCTTGTGATCCAAATATTTTTCGAAATTAAATTCTTCATCAGTTGATGATGAGGGTGAAGATGTGGCAGGACGACCAAATTCTTCTTGTTCCTCCTGACTGTTCTGCAACCCTTTCATCCTTACTGCTATTTCAAACAGAGCTTCTTTTCCTTTACTTAGCTGTTGATCATCTAGAAGAATCCGATGCATTGGGTCTACATAAACAGCTGCCAAAAGAATGTTATTTTGTAATAGTAGCTCCTCTCTCCGTTTCATTGATGTAGCAATGCCACTTGCAATTAACCCTCCTCTTTGGGACAGGCGAAACATCAGGTTCTTCCACTCCTTTAAGAAAATACCTGGAGTTAAGTCCTCTGCTTGTAATTTTTTAGTCACTGTAAATGGGTGCTCTAGCAATTTTTCCAGCTCAGTCACCTGATTCCACTGACTTTCATTTAGCGTCAGTTGAGGGTTAGCCATGTCTACAAGAAAGGTTTTCAGTTCAACCAAGCGCTGAATCATTAAGTAAGTACTGCCCCATCGTGTGGCTTGATCAATAATTGCCCCTTTTCCAGCACGTCTCTTCAAAATTGAGTCAACTTTAGGGGTTCTGGCAACAGTAGCCAATTTTCTCACCTTGCCAATCAGTGCAGCAGCATGTCCTTCTTGCAGACTGTCTCTTATAGCCAGCTGTAGCGTATGCACAACACAGCGCATGTGATGAATGAAAGAACATATTGACACAGTTTCAACAAGATCATCTAAACTATCATGTTACTGTTCATCTGAAGCAACTTCAGTTTGCTCCTCAGTTACAATACTGTGTTCCTCTATTTCAAACATTTCTGTGTCTGTGGACCCAGAATGTTCTTCTAGCTGCTGGTCACCATCATTACTCTCATTCATTAGCTTAATAGTACTTATCATATTTGAAGCATTGTCAGTTACGACAGAAAGAACTTGCTCTTTTTTCAGTTCATAGTCTTGCAGAACCTTTTCCACCAAGACCTGGAGAAACTCACTGGTGTGATGAGCTTTGGTGTCTTTTACTGCCAATGTCTTGGTAACTATTTCATTTTTGTCACAAACAAATCGGACATTGATGGCAAAATAGTTCACTCTGTGACGTGTGCAGGCATCCATTTTAAGAAACAGAAAGCGTCCCTTGAGAGTTTTTTTAAGTTCTTCCTTTTGTTTAAAAGCTTCTTCGATTACTAATTTTCTAATACTCTCTCTCTCTCCAGAGAAACACCAAGCTTGCGGGCCATTTCCCCATTCAGACACATAAAAGCTGGTCGTGAAAATAATGAAATAGGCACACTATCCTTTACAACAAGCTCTATGATCTGTTTTTTAAATGTATCTACTGTCATTGTCACAGTAACTTTGTCGCTGACAAAATATCTTGCAACTGATGGCTGCAAAGTTCTCTGCTCCTTTGTTTGGCTGGAAGAGCTGGGCACTGGTTCATTGGTTTGGATGCAGTCTTTCTCATCCACTGCTTTCAGTACTTCTGGATGAAAGCGCTGTAAATGTCTCTTTAGATTAGAAGCTCTGGTAGGAGCATTTTTATCTTTGCCTGAATATGCACTCATCTTGGCTTCACAGCATTTGTTTTCGTCTGGATCATTTGTCATACACTGACAGACATAATGTTTTCTATCTTGAGTGATGGTGAAATGTTCAAATACAGCTGATTTAATGTGATGCTTCTTTGACATTCTCAGGTTTTTAATTCTGCATTCACAATCCAAATGACAATTGTTTTTCCTAAAAACAATTGTACAAAATTATTGCCAGGTCATGCAACTGATATAGTGGTCAGTAATACTGTTATTATTCCTCATGTACTCACAGTTAACTGATGCAAAGTTTGTTGAAAGGATAATACTTCTTACAGTCTTCCTCTTCTGAGTAGCAGGCAGCTGTGAGATGCTTGGAAGACGCACACCTAGTATGATCTAGTCTAGAGGAGGAGCTTTACTACTAAGAATTTGCAACACATTTTCACTTTCAGTTTCATACATTGTAAGTAGGGGGGTTGGGGCAGCATGAGGTTAACCAAGTATAAAATTAGATAAGGGCAGTGGAGAACAGTGACACAAAAGAAGTAAGAAATGTCTCTATCTCCAGCAGAACTGCTTATCACTGTTGTTCATAGTTTGATAGAACATATATATTTGAGTAACATTTATAAAATTCATATGAAAGTTCAATCCTGAAATATTAATCCATTTTTTTTAAAGCTGGAGTCGGAGTCGGTACATTTCTACCGACTCCGACTCCACGACTCCGACTCCACAGCCCTGGTAAACGCCTCGCCATCCTGTGGTAATAAACGCCTCACCGTCCGGTAATAACGTCTCACCGTCCGGTAATAAACGCCTCGCCGTCTGGGGGTAATAAACGCCTTACTGTCCGGTCGTAATGAACGCCTCACCGTCCGGTAATAAACGCCTCACCGTCCGGTAATAAACGCCTCGCCATCCGGTAATAAACGCCTCGCAGTCCTCGGATAATAAACGCCTCGCCGTCCGGTGGTAATAAACGCCTCACTGTCCGGTGGTAATAAACGCCTCGCCTTCCGGTAATAAACGCCTCACTGTCCGGTGGTAATAAAGGCCTCGCCGTCCGGTGGTAATAAACGCCTCACTATACTGTAATGAACGCCTCGCCGTCCTGTAATAAACGCCTAGCCGTCCTCTGGTAATAAATGCCTCACTGTCCGATGGTAATAAACGCCTCGCCGTCCGGTAATAAATGCCTCACTATACTGCAATAAACGCCTCGCCGTCCGGTGGTAATAACGCCTCACCGTCCGGTAATAAATGCCTCACTATACTGTAATGAACGCCTCACTGTACTGTAATGAACGCCTCGCAGTCCGGTAATAAATGCCTCACTGTCCGGTGGTAATAACGCCTCACTGTCCGGTGGTAATAATGCCTCGCTGTCCGGTGGTAATGACGCCTCACTGTCCGGTGGTAATGACGCCTCGCTGTCCGGTGGAAATGACGCCTCGCTGTCCGGTGGTAATGACGCCTCATTGTCCGGTGGTAATAACACGTCACTGTCTGGTGGTAATAACGCCTCGCTGTCCGGTGGTAATGACGCCTCACTGTCCGGTGGTAATAACGCCTCGCTGTCCGGTGGTAATGACGCCTCACTGTCCGGTGGTAATAACGCCTCACTGTCCGGTAATAACGCCTCGCTGTCCGGTGGTAATGACGCCTCGCTGTCCGGTGGTAATAACGCCTCGCTGTCTGGTGGTAATAACACCTCGCTGTCCGGTGGTAATGACGCCTCTCTGTCCGGTAATAACGCCTCACCGTCCGGTGGAAATAACGCCTCACCGTCCGGTTGTAATAACGCCTCCCTGTCCAGTGGTAATAACACCTCGCTGTCCAGTGGTAATGACACCTCCCTGTCCGGTGGTAATAACGCCTCGCTGTCCGGTGGTAATGACACCTCACTGTCCGGTGGTAATAGACGCCTCACTGTCCGGTGGTAATAACGCCTCGCTGTCCGGTGGTAATAACACCTCGCTGTCCGGTGGTAATAACGCCTCGCTGTCCGGTGGTAATGACACCTCACTGTCCGGTGGTAATGACGCCTCGCTGTCCGGTGGTAATGACGCCTCGCCGTCCGGTGGTAATGACGCCTCGCCGTCCGGTGGTATTAACGCCTCACCGTCCGGTGGTAATAACGCCTCACCGTCCGGTGGTAATAACGCCTCACCGTCCGGTGGTAATAACGCCTCGCCGTCCGGTGGTAATAACGCCTCGCCGTCCGGTGGTAATAACGCCTCGCCGTCCGGTGGTAATAACGCCTCGCCGTCCGGTGGTAATAACGCCTCACCGTCCGGTGGTAATAACGCCTCGCCGTCCGGTGGTAATAACGCCTCACCGTCCGGTGGTAATGACGCCTCACTGTCCGGTAATGACGCCTCACTGTCCGGTGGTAATAACGCCTCACTGTCCGGTGGTAATAACGCCTTCACTGTCCGGTGGTAATAACGCCTCACTGTCCGGTAATAACGCCTCACTTTCCGGTGGTAATAACGCCTCACTGTCCGGTAATAACGCCTCACTGTCCGGTGGTAATAACGCCTCGCTGTCCGGTAATGACGTCTCGCTGTCCGGTAATGACGCCTCGCTGTCCGGTAATAACGCCTCACTGTCCGGTGGTATTAACGCCTCGCTGTCCGGTGGTAATGACGCCTCGCTGTCCGGTGGTAATGATGCCTCACTGTCCGGTGGTAATAACGCCTCACTGTCCGGTAATAACGCCTCACTGTCCTGTGGTAATAACGCCTCGCTGTCCGGTGGTAATAACGCCTCACTGTCCTGTGGTAATAACGCCTCGCTGTCCGGTGGTAATAACGCCTCACTGTTCGGTGGTAATAACGCCTCGCTGTCCGGTGGTAATAACGCCTCGCTGTCCGGTGGTAATAACGCCTCGCTGTCCGGTGGTAATGACACCTCACTGTCCGGTGGTAATAACGCCTCGCTGTCCGGTGGTAAGGACGCCTCGCTGTCCGGTGGTAATAACGCCTCACTGTCCGGTAGTAATGCCTCGCTGTCCGGTGGTAATGACGCCTCGCTGTCCGGTGGTAATAACGCCTCGCTGTCCGGTGGTAATAACACCTCACTGTCCGGTGGTAATGACGCCTCTCTGTCCGGTAATAACGCCTCACCGTCCGGTGGAAATAACGCCTCACCGTCCGGTGGTAATAACGCCTCCCTGTCCGGTGGTAATAACGCCTCGCTGTCCGGTGGTAATGACACCTCCCTGTCTGGTGGTAATAACGCCTCGCTGTCCGGTGGTAATGACACCTCACTGTCCGGTGGTAATAGACGCCTCACTGTCCGGTGGTAATAACGCCTCGCTGTCTGGTGGTAATAACACCTCACTGTCCGGTGGTAATAACGCCTCGCTGTCCGGTGGTAATGACACCTCACTGTCCGGTGGTAATGACGCCTCGCCGTCCGGTGGTAATGACGCCTCGCCGTCCGGTGGTAATAACGCCTCACCGTCCGGTGGTATTGACGCCTCACCGTCCGGTGGTAATAACGCCTCACCGTCCGGTGGTAATAACGCCTCACCGTCCGGTGGTAATAACGCCTCGCCGTCCGGTGGTAATAACGCCTCTCCGTCCGGTGGTAATAACGCCTCACCGTCCGGTGGTAATAACGCCTCGCCGTCCGGTGGTAATAACGCCTCACCGTCCGGTGGTAATAACGCCTCACTGTCCGGTGGTAATAACGCCTCACTGTCCGGTAATGACGCCTCACTGTCCGGTAATGACGCCTCACTGTCCGGTAATGACGCCTCACTGTCCGGTGGTAATAACGCCTCACTGTCCGGTGGTAATAACGCCTCACTGTCCGGTAATAACGCCTCACTGTCCGGTGGTAATAACGCCTCACTGTCCGGTAATAACGCCTCAGTGTCCGGTGGTAATAACGCCTCGCTGTCCGGTAATGACGTCTCGCTGTCCGGTAATGACGCCTCGCTGTCCGGTAATGACGCCTCGCTGTCCGGTAATAACGCCTCGCTGTCCGGTGGTATTAACTCCTCGCTGTCCGGTGGTAATGACGCCTCGCTGTCCGGTGGTAATGATGCCTCACTGTCCGGTGGTAATAACGCCTCGCTGTCCGGTGGTAATAACGCCTCGCTGTCCGGTGGTAATACCGCCTCACTGTCCGGTGGTAATAACGCCTCGCTGTCCGGTAACAACGCCTCGCTGTCTGGTGGTAATAACGCCTCGCTGTCCGGTGGTAATAACGCCTCGCTGTCCGGTGGTAATAACGCCTCGCTGTCCGGTGGTAATAACGCCTCGCTGTCCGGTAATGACGCCTCACTGTCCGGTGGCAATAACGCCTCACTGTCCGGTAATGACGCCTCACTGTTCGGTGGTAATAACGCCTCGCTGTCCGGTAATGACTCCTCACTGTCCAGTGGTAATAACGCCTCACTGTCCGGTAATGACGCCTCACTGTCCGGTGGTAATAACGCCTCGCTCTCCGGTAATGACGCCTCACTGTCCGGTGGTAATAACGCCTCACTGTCCGGTGGTAATAACGCCTCGCTGTCCGGTAATGACGCCTCGCTGTCCGGTGGTAATAACGCCTCGCTGTCCGGTGGTAATAACGCCTCGCTGTCCGGTGGTAATGACGCCTCGCTGTCCGGTGGTAATAACGCCTTGCTGTCCGGTAATAACGCCTCGCTGTCCGGTAATAACGCCTCACTGTCTGGTGGTAATAACGCCTCGCTGTCTGGTAATAACGCCTCACTGTCCGGTGGTAATAACGCCTCGCTGTCCGGTGGTAATAACGCCTCGCTGTCCGGTGGTAATAACGCCTCGCTGTCCGGTGGTAATAACGCCTCACTGACCGGTAATAACGCCTCGCTGTCCGGTAAAAACGCCTCACTGTCCGGTAATAACGCCTCACTGTCTGGTGGTAATAACGCCTCGCTGTCCGGTAATAACGCCTCACTGTCCGGTGGTAATAACGCCTCGCTGTCCGGTGGTAATAACGCCTTGCTGTCCGGTGGTAATAACGCCTCACTGTCCGGTAATAACGCCTCGCTGTCCGGTAATAACGCCTCACTGTCCGGTAATAACGCCTCACTGTCCGGTGGTAATAACGCCTCGCTGTCCGGTAATAACGCCTCACTGTCCGGTGGTAATAACGCCTCGCTGTCCGGTGGTAATAACGCCTCACTGTCCGGTGGTAATAACGCCTCGCTGTCCGGTGGTAATAACGCCTCGCTGTCCGGTGGTAATAACGCCTCGCTGTCCGGTGGTAATAACGCCTCACTGTCCGGTGGTAATAACGCCTCGCTGTCCGGTAATGACGCCTCACTGTCCGGTGGTAATAACGCCTCACTGTCCGGTAATGACGCCTCACTGTCCGGTGGTAATAACGCCTCGCTGTCCGGTAATGACGCCTCACTGTCCGGTGGTAATAACGCCTCACTGTCCGGTGGTAATAACGCCTCGCTGTCCGGTAATGACGCCTCACTGTCCGGTGGTAATAACGCCTCGCTGTCCGGTGGTAATAACGCCTCGCTGTCCGGTGGTAATGACGCCTCACAGTCCGGTGGTAATAACGCCTCGCTGTCCGGTGGTAATAACGCCTCACTCTCCGGGGGTAATAACGCCTTGCTGTCCGGTGGTAATGACGCCTCACTGTCCGGTGGTAATAACGCCTCGCTGTCCGGTAATGACGCCTCACTGTCCAGTGGTAATAACGCCTCGCTGTCCGGTGGTAATAACGCCTCGCCGTCCGGTGGTAATAATGCCTCGCCGTCCGGTGGTAATAACGCCTCTCTGTCCGGTGGTAATAACGCCTCACTGTCCGGTGGTAATAACGCCTCACTGTCCGGTGGTAATAACGCCTCTCTGTCCGGTGGTAATAACGCCTCTCTGTCCGGTGGTAATAACGCCTCACTGTCCGGTGGTAATAAGGCCTCTCTGTCCGGTGGTAATAACGCCTCACTGTCCGGTGGTAATAACGCCTCACTGTCCGGTGGTAATAACGCCTCTCTGTCCGGTGGTAATAACGCCTCACTGTCCGGTGGTAATAACGCCTCGCTGTCCGGTAATGACGCCTCACTGTCCGGTGGTTATAATGCCTCTCTGTCCGGTGGTAATAACGCCTCACTGTCCGGTGGTAATAACGCCTCACTGTCCGGTGGTAATAACGCCTCACTGTCCGGTGGTAATAACCCCTCACTGTCCGGTGGTAATAACCCCTCACTGTCCGGTGGTAATAACGCCTCACTGTCCGGTGGTAATAACGCCTCACTGTGCGGTGGTAACAACCCCTCACTGTCCGGTGGTAACAACGCCTCACTGTCCGGTGGTAATAACGCCTCTCTGTCCGGTGGTAATAACGCCTCTCTGTCCGGTGGTAATAACGCCTCACTGTCCGGTGGTAATAACGCCTCACTGTACGGTGGTAATAACGCCTCACTGTCCGGTGGTAATAACCCCTCACTGTCCGGTGGTAATAACCCCTCACTGTCCGGTGGTAATAACGCCTCTCTGTCCGGTGGTAATAACGCCTCACTGTCCGGTGGTAATAACGCCTCACTGTACGGTGGTAATAACGCCTCACTGTCCGGTGGTAATAACCCCTCACTGTCCGGTGGTAATAACGCCTCACTGTCCGGTGGTAATAACGCCTCTCTGTCCGGTGGTAATAACGCCTCACTGTCCGGTGGTAATAACGCCTCACTGTACGGTGGTAATAACCCCTCACTGTCCGGTGGTAATAACCCCTCACTGTCCGGTGGTAATAACGCCTCACTGTCCGGTGGTAACAACCCCTCACTGTCCGGTGGTAACAACGCCTCACTGTCCGGTGGTAACAACGCCTCACTGTCCGGTGGTAATAACGTCTCTCTGTCCGGTGGTAATAACGCCTCACTGTCCGGTGGTAATAACGCCTCACTGTCCGGGGGTAATAACGCCTCTCTGTCCGGTGGTAATAACGCCTCACTGTCCGGTGGTAATAACGCCTCACTGTCCGGTGGTAATAACGCCTCTCTGTCCGGTGGTAATAACGCCTCTCTGTCCGGTGGTAATAACGCCTCACTGTCCGGTGGTAATAACCCCTCACTGTCCGGTGGTAATAACGCCTCACTGTCCGGTGGTAATAACCCCTCACTGTCCGGTGGTAATAACGCCTCACTGTCTGGTGGCAATAACGCCTCGCTGTCCGGTAATAACGCCTCACTGTCCGGTAATAACGCCTCTCTGTCCGGTAATAACGCCTCTCTGTCCGGTAATAACGCCTCACTGTCCGGTAATGACGCCTCACTGTCCGGTAATGACGCCTCACTGTCCGGTAATGACGCCTCACTGTCCGGTAATAACGCTTCACTGTCCGGTAATAACCACTCACTGTCCGGTAATGACCCCTCACTGTCCGGTTATGACGCCTCACTGTCCGGTGGTAATGACGCCTCACTGTCCGGTAATGACGCCTCACTGTCCGGTAATGACGCCTCACTGTCCGGTGGTAATGACGCCTCACTGTCCGGTAATAACGCCTCACTGTCCGGTAATAACGCCTCACTGTCCGGTAATGACGCCTCACTGTCCGGTAATAACCCCTCACTGTCCGGTAATAACGCCTCACTGTCCGGTAATGACGCCTCACTGTCCAGTAATAACCCCTCACTGTCCGGTAATGACGCCTCACTGTCCAGTAATAACCCCTCACTGTCCGGTAATAACGCCTCACTGTCCGGTAATAACCCCTCACTGTCCGGTAATAAAGCCTCACTGTCCGGTGGTAATGACGCCTCACTGTCCGGTGGTAATGACGCCTCACTGTCCGGTAATAACGCCTCACTGTCCGGTAATAACGCCTCACTGTCCGGTAATAACCCCTCACTGTCCGGTAATAACCCCTCACTGTCCGGTAATGACGCCTCACTGTCCGGTAATAACCCCTCACTGTCCGGTAATAACGCCTCACTGTCCGGTAATGACGCCTCACTGTCCAGTAATAACCCCTCACTGTCCGGTAATGACGCCTCACTGTCCAGTAATAACCCCTCACTGTCCGGTAATAACCCCTCACTGTCCGGTAATAACGCCTCACTGTCCGGTGGTAATGACGCCTCACTGTCCGGTAATGACGCCTCACTGTCCGGTGGTAATGACGCCTCACTGTCCGGTGGTAATGACGCCTCACTGTCCGGTAATGACGCCTCACTGTCCGGTGGTAATGACGCCTCACTGTCCGGTGGTAATGACGCCTCACTGTCCGGTAATGACGCCTCACTGTCCGGTAATAACGCCTCACTGTCCGGTAATGACGCCTCACTGTCCGGTAATAACGCCTCACTGTCCGGTAATGACGCCTCACTGTCCGGTAATAACGCCTCACTGTCCGGTAATGACGCCTCACTGTCCGGTAATGACGCCTCACTGTCCGGTAATAACGCCTCACTGTCCGGTAATAACCCCTCACTGTCCGGTAATAACGCCTCACTGTCCGGTAATAACGCCTCACTGTCCGGTAATAACGCCTCACTGTCCGGTAATGACGCCTCACTGTCCGGTAATAACGCCTCACTGTCCGGTAATAACGCCTCACTGTCCGGTGGTAATAACGCCTCTCTGTCCGGTGGTAATAACGCCTCTCTGTCCGGTGGTAATAACGCCTCACTGTCCGGTGGTAATAACCCCTCACTGTCCGGTGGTAATAACGCCTCACTGTCCGGTGGTAATAACCCCTCACTGTCCGGTGGTAATAACGCCTCACTGTCTGGTGGCAATAACGCCTCGCTGTCCGGTAATAACGCCTCACTGTCCGGTAATAACGCCTCTCTGTCCGGTAATAACGCCTCTCTGTCCGGTAATAACGCCTCACTGTCCGGTAATGACGCCTCACTGTCCGGTAATGACGCCTCTCTGTCCGGTAATAACGCCTCACTGTCCGGTAATGACGCCTCACTGTCCGGTAATGACGCCTCACTGTCCGGTAATGACGCCTCACTGTCCGGTAATAACGCTTCACTGTCCGGTAATAACCACTCACTGTCCGGTAATGACCCCTCACTGTTTGGTAATGACGCCTCACTGTCCGGTGGTAATGACGCCTCACTGTCCGGTAATGACGCCTCACTGTCCGGTAATGACGCCTCACTGTCCGGTGGTAATGACGCCTCACTGTCCGGTAATAACGCCTCACTGTCCGGTAATAACGCCTCACTGTCCGGTAATAACCCCTCACTGTCCGGTAATAACCCCTCACTGTCCGGTAATGACGCCTCACTGTCCGGTAATAACCCCTCACTGTCCGGTAATAACGCCTCACTGTCCGGTAATAACCCCTCACTGTCCGGTAATGACGCCTCACTGTCCAGTAATAACCCCTCACTGTCCGGTAATAACGCCTCACTGTCCGGTAATAACGCCTCACTGTCCGGTAATAACCCCTCACTGTCCGGTAATAACCCCTCACTGTCCGGTAATGACGCCTCACAGTCCGGTAATAACCCCTCACTGTCCGGTAATAACGCCTCACTGTCCAGTAATAACCCCTCACTGTGCGGTAATGACGCCTCACTGTCCAGTAATAACCCCTCACTGTCCGGTAATGACGCCTCACTGTCCGGTAATAACCCCTCACTGTCCGGTAATAACGCCTCACTGTCCGGTAATGACGCCTCACTGTCCAGTAATAACCCCTCACTGTCCGGTAATGACGCCTCACTGTCCAGTAATAACGCCTCACTGTCCGGTGGTAATGACGCCTCACTGTCCGGTAATGACGCCTCACTGTCCGGTGGTAATGACGCCTCACTGTCCGGTGGTAATGACGCCTCACTGTCCGGTAATGACGCCTCACTGTCCGGTGGTAATGACGCCTCACTGTCCGGTGGTAATGACGCCTCACTGTCCGGTGGTAATGACGCCTCACTGTCCGGTAATGACGCCTCACTGTCCGGTAATAACGCCTCACTGTCCGGTAATGACGCCTCACTGTCCGGTAATAACGCCTCACTGTCCGGTAATGACGCCTCACTGTCCGGTAATAACGCCTCACTGTCCGGTAATAACGCCTCACTGTCCGGTAATAACGCCTCACTGTCCGGTAATAACCCCTCACTGTCCGGTAATAACGCCTCACTGTCCGGTAATAACGCCTCACTGTCCGGTAATAACGCCTCACTGTCCGGTAATGACGCCTCACTGTCCGGTAATGACGCCTCACTGTCCGGTAATAACCCCTCACTGTCCGGTAATAACGCCTCACTGTCCGGTAATAACGCCTCACTGTCCGGTAATAACCCCTCACTGTCCGGTAATAACGCCTCACTGTCCGGTAATAACGCCTCACTGTCCGGTAATAACGCCTCACTGTCCGGTAATGACGCCTCACTGTCCGGTAATAACCCCTCACTGTCCGGTAATAACCCCTCACTGTCCGGTAATAACGCCTCACTGTCCGGTAATAACGCCTCACTGTCCGGTAATAACGCCTCACTGTCCGGTAATGACGCCTCACTGTCCGGTAATAGACTGACACATCACAGTTTTGATTTTCCCCAGTTTTTGCTTCGCGCTCTGGCAGCGATTGTAGCCTCAGGCGGCGAAATACACAACGTGGCTCTCAGTTGTCACCACCGACAAACGAAGCAAAAATCTCAACCTGACAGAACCTGGAAGAAATAGGAGAAAAGACGGAGCACAATAACCGCCGGTAACGGGCGCGGACCGGAGCCGTGAGGAACCGACGCCACAGCCCCGCGGCTCCCTCTAGTGGCCGCACAGGCTGTGGCGCTGAAAAACCCAGAGCTCCCGGCATTCCTCGCGCTCCTCCCAGCTGACCCTGTGACGTGGCGATATCTGATTGGCCGGATAATCTGGACGCGCATGAAGGAAAGCGATGAAGCCGGGTGAGACCAAGTAGGGTAAAATGTGCGGGGGGCGACTGAGAGGAGCGAGACCCCGGATATAGCGTGTACACGGGACCCCCAGACTGAGAGGAGAGACCCCCGGATATAGCGTGTACACGCGACCCCCAGACTGAGAGGAGAGAGACCCCCGGATATAGCGTGTACACGGGACCCCCAGACTGAGAGGAGAGACCCCCGGATATAGCGTGTACACGGGACCCCCAGACTGAGAGGAGAGACCCCCGGATATAGCGTGTACACGGGACCCCCAGACTGAGAGGAGAGAGACCCCCGGATATAGCGTGTACACGGGACCCCCAGACTGAGAGGAGAGACCCCCGGATATAGCGCGTACACGGGACCCCCAGACTGAGAGGAGAGACCCCCGGATATAGCGTGTACACGGGACCCCCAGACTGAGAGGAGCGAGACCCCCGGATATAGCGTGTACACGGGACCCCCAGACTGAGAGGAGAGACCCCCGGATATAGCGTGTACACGCGACCCCCAGACTGAGAGGAGAGAGACCCCCGGATATAGCGTGTACACGGGACCCCCAGAGTGAGAGGAGAGACCCCCGGATATAGCGTGTACACGGGACCCCCAGACTGAGAGGAGAGACCCCCGGATATAGCGTGTACACGGGACCCCCAGACTGAGAGGAGAGAGACCCCCGGATATAGCGTGTACACGGGACCCCCAGACTGAGAGGAGAGACCCCCGGATATAGCGCGTACACGGGACCCCCAGACTGAGAGGAGAGACCCCCGGATATAGCGTGTACACGGGACCCCCAGACTGAGAGGAGCGAGACCCCGGATATAGCGTGTACACGGGACCCCCAGACTGAGAGGAGAGACCCCCGGATATAGCGTGTACACGCGACCCCCAGACTGAGAGGAGAGAGACCCCCGGATATAGCGTGTACACGCGACCCCCAGACTGAGAGGAGAGAGACCCCCGGATATAGCGTGTACACGGGACCCCCAGACTGAGAGGAGCGAGACCCCGGATATAGCGTGTACACGGGACCCCCAGACTGAGAGGAGCGAGACCCCCGGATATAGCGTGTACACGGGATCCCCAGACTGAGAGGAGCGAGACCCCGGATATAGCGTGTACACGGGATCCCCAGACCGAGAGGAGAGAGACCCCCGGATATAGCGTGTACACGGGACCCCCAGACTGAGAGGAGCGAGACCCCGGATATAGCGTGTACACGGGACCCCCAGACTGAGAGGAGAGACCCCCGGATATAGCGTGTACACGCGACCCCCAGACTGAGAGGAGAGAGACCCCCGGATATAGCGTGTACACGGGACCCCCAGACTGAGAGGAGAGACCCCCGGATATAGCGTGTACACGGGACCCCCAGACTGAGAGGAGAGACCCCCGGATATAGCGTGTACACGGGACCCCCAGACTGAGAGGAGAGAGACCCCCGGATATAGCGTGTACACGGGACCCCCAGACTGAGAGGAGAGACCCCCGGATATAGCGCGTACACGGGACCCCCAGACTGAGAGGAGAGACCCCCGGATATAGCGTGTACACGGGACCCCCAGACTGAGAGGAGCGAGACCCCCGGATATAGCGTGTACACGGGACCCCCAGACTGAGAGGAGAGACCCCCGGATATAGCGTGTACACGCGACCCCCAGACTGAGAGGAGAGAGACCCCCGGATATAGCGTGTACACGGGACCCCCAGACTGAGAGGAGAGACCCCCGGATATAGCGTGTACACGGGACCCCCAGACTGAGAGGAGAGACCCCCGGATATAGCGTGTACACGGGACCCCCAGACTGAGAGGAGAGAGACCCCCGGATATAGCGTGTACACGGGACCCCCAGACTGAGAGGAGAGACCCCCGGATATAGCGCGTACACGGGACCCCCAGACTGAGAGGAGAGACCCCCGGATATAGCGTGTACACGGGACCCCCAGACTGAGAGGAGAGACCCCCGGATATAGCGTGTACACGGGACCCCCAGACTGAGAGGAGAGACCCCTGGATATAGCGTGTACACGGGACCCCCAGACTGAGAGGAGAGACCCCCGGATATAGCGTGTACACGGGACCCCCAGACTGAGAGGAGAGACCCCCGGATATAGCGTGTACACGGGACCCCCAGACTGAAAGGAGAGAGACCCCCGGATATAGCGTGTACACGGGACCCCCAGACTGAGAGGAGAGAGACCCCCGGATATAGCGTGTACACGGGACCCCCAGACTGAGAGGAGAGAGACCCCCCGGATATAGCGTGTACACGGGACCCCCAGACAGAGGAGAGAGACCCCTGGATATAGCGTGAACACGGGACCCCCAGACTGAGAGGAGAGAGATCCCCGGATATAGCGTGTACACGGGACCCCCAGACTGAGAGGAGAGAGACCCCCGGATATAGCGTGTACACGGGACCCCCAGACTGAGAGGAGAGAGACCCCCGGATATAGCGTGTACACGGGACCCCCAGACTGAGAGGAGAGAGACCCCCGGATATAGCGTGTACACGGGACCCCCAGACTGAGAGGAGAGAGACCCCCGGATATAGCGTGTACACGGGACCCCCAGACAGAGGAGAGAGACCCCCGGATATAGCGTGTACACGGGACCCCCAGACTGAGAGGAGAGAGATCCCCGGATATAGCGTGTACACGGGACCCCCAGACTGAGAGGAGAGAGATCCCCGGATATAGCGTGTACACGGGACCCCCAGACTGAGAGGAGAGAGACCCCCGGATATAGCGTGTACACGGGACCCCCAGACTGAGAGGAGAGAGACCCCCGGATATAGCGTGTACACGGGACCCCCAGACTGAGAGGAGAGAGACCCCCGGATATAGCGTGTACACGGGACCCCCAGACTGAGAGGAGAGAGATCCCCGGATATAGCGTGTACACGGGACCCCCAGACTGAGAGGAGAGAGATCCCCGGATATAGCGTGTACACGGGACCCCCAGACTGAGAGGAGAGAGACCCCCGGATATAGCGTGTACACGGGACCCCCAGACTGAGAGGAGAGAGACCCCCGGATATAGCGTGTACACGGGACCCCCAGACTGAGAGGAGAGAGACCCCCGGATATAGCGTGTACACGGGACCCCCAGACTGAGAGGAGAGAGACCCCCGGATATAGCGTGTACACGGGACCCCCAGACTGAGGAGAGAGACCCCCGGATATAGCGTGTACACGGGACCCCCAGACTGAGAGGAGAGAGACCCCCGGATATAGCGTGTACACGGGACCCCCAGACTGAGAGGAGAGAGACCCCCGGATATAGCGTGTACACGGGACCCCCAGACTGAGAGGAGAGAGATCCCCGGATATAGCGTGTACACGGGACCCCCAGACTGAGAGGAGAGAGATCCCCGGATATAGCGTGTACACGGGACGCCCAGACTGAGAGGAGAGAGATCCCCGGATATAGCGTGTACACGGGACCCCCAGACTGAGAGGAGAGAGATCCCCGGATATAGCGTGTACACGGGACCCCCAGACTGAGAGGAGAGAGACCCCCGGATATAGCGTGTACACGGGACCCCCAGACTGAGAGGAGAGAGACCCCCGGATATAGCGTGCACACGGGACCCCCAGACTGAGAGGAGAGAGACCCCCGGATATAGCGTGTACACGGGACCCCCAGACTGAGAGGAGAGAGACCCCCGGATAAAGCGTGTGCACGGGACCCCCAGACTGAGAGGAGAGAGACCCCCGGATATAGCGTGTACACGGGACCCCCAGACTGAGAGGAGAGAGACCCCGGATAAAGCGTGTACACGGGACCCCCAGACTGAGAGGAGAGAGACCCCCGGATAAAGCGTGTGCACGGGACCCCCAGACTGAGAGGAGAGAGACCCCCGGATATAGCGTGTACACGGGACCCCCAGACTGAGAGGAGAGAGACCCCGGATATAGCGTGTACACGGGACCCCAGACTGAGAGGGGAGAGACCCCCGGATATAGCGTGTACACGGGACCCCCAGACTGAGAGGAGAGAGATCCCCGGATATAGCGTGTACACGGGCCCCCAGACTGAGAGGAGAGAGACCCCCGGATATAGCGTGTACACGGGACCCCAGACTGAGAGGAGAGAGAGACCCCCGGATGTAGCGTGTACACGGGACCCCAGACTGAGAGGAGAGAGAGACCCCCGGATGTAGCGTGTACACGGGACCCCCAGACTGAGAAGAGCGAGACCCCTGGATATAGCGTGTACACGGGACCCCAGACTGAGAGGAGAGAGAGACCCCCGGATATAGCGTGTACACGGGACCCCAGACTGAGAGGAGAGAGAGACCCCCGGATATAGCGTGCACACGGGACCCCCAGACTGAGAGGAGAGAGACCCCCGGATGTAGCGTGCACACGAGACCCCCAGACTGAGAGGGGAGAGACCCCCGGATGTAGCGTGCACACGAGACCCCCAGACTGAGAGGAGAGAGACCCCCGGATGTAGCGTGCACACGGGACCCCCAGACTGAGAGGGGAGAGACCCCCGGATGTAGCGTGCACACGAGACCCCCAGATTGAGAGGAGAGAGACCCCCGGATATAGCGTGCGCATGGGACCCCCCATATGTACGCCCCCATATGTAACGTGCGTACACATTGTCCCTCTGCCCCGTCCTCTTATTCTACCCGAGGACACAGCACTGGGCGCCCTTCCTCCCAGGGTCGGTATTGGGGCCTCTCTCTCCTGTGCGGTGACAGCTGTGCTCCTCCTGTGTCTTCATGTCTCTCCTCCTCTTTCCTATCACAGGGCGGCCGCTCCTGGCCATGTTGTGCTTGTGCCCCTTCACCGCCGTCCGGACCTCACGGCATCCTGCGCCGAGCTCCTGAACCAAACATGGAGGCGGAGTCTGGGGGCTCGTATGCACTCCCTAGAGCAGTCCTCAGAGGAGTTCCCTGTCTGTCTGGTGCTTATCGGGGCCCCGGAGGGCCCTGTCCTGGGTCACGCCAGACTGTGTAGGGTGGTGGGCCTCCCAGACAGCCTGTTTGTGGAGTCAGTTGTGGTTCACACTCAACTGCGTGGTAAAGGCTATGGACGGAAGCTAATGGAGGCCACTGAGAGGTACGCAAGAGAAAAGGGTTTCCGAAACATGTATCTGACCACCCACGACAAGCAGCACTTCTACCAGCACCTGGGGTATCGCTTCTCAGAGCCTGTGCACAACATGGGCCGTCTGAACAGCCTGCTGCCTGCCGCCATGATCCAGAGGATGACAGCATCTAGCGCGAGTTCAATGTCACACCACTACCCCATCTCCTCACCTGCATCTCCAGGTCCTCCACTCTCAACTCCGGCTCCTGATCTCTGCCCCATGCGTCCCCATGCTCCTGACCTCTGCTCCATGTCTCCACTACCACCTGCTTCTGAACCCTGTTCTACACCTGCTCCTGATCTCGGCTCCATGTTTCCACCACCACCTGCTCCTGACCTCAGCTTCATGTCTCCACCAACACCTCCTGACCTCTGCTCCAGATCGCCACCTGGTCCTGATCTTTGCCCCATATCTCCACTTTTGACACCCCTTCCTGACTTCTGCTCCACATCTCCACCACCTCCTCCTGATCTGTGCTCCATGTCTCCACCACTACCTCCTGATCTCTGCTCCATGTCTCCACCACTGCCACCTCCTCCTGATCTCTGCTCCATGTCTTCACCACCTCCTCTTGACCTCTGCTCCGCGTCTCCACCACTTGCTCCTCCTGACCTCTGCTGCACTTCACCACCACCTGCTCCTGACCTTTGCTCTACATCTCCACCACCTCCTCCTGACCTCTGCGCCACTTCACCACTTGCTCTTGACCTCTGCTCCACATCTCCTCTTCTACCTGTTTCTAACCTCTGCTCCACATCTCCACCACCACCTGCTCCTGGACCTTGGTCCACGCCTCCTCCTGACCTATGCTTGACTCCTCCAACATCTCCGCAGTCACCTGCTCATTACCTCTGCTTTGAGACTCCAACATCAACACCACTCCTTCCTGACCTCTGCTCCACACCGCGTCCACTGGCTCCTCCTGAAACCTTTTCCATGCCACCGCCTCCTCATAGACTCTCCTGTATGCCTCCACTACCTCCTCCTGGACTCTGTTCCATGCTGCCCTCTCCTGGACGGTCTTCCATGTCTCCACTACCTCCTCCTGGAACCTGCTCTGTGCCTCCACCACCTCCTCCTGGACCCTGCTTCGAGCCACCACCTCCGCCAACACCACCACCACCTCCTCTATTTAGACCCACATCACGTCCATCTCTTTCACCAGCAGATCACAGAAGAACTGGATTTTCCTTGCAGACTCCGTACCGGGACTTCCGTGGAGATCCAATATTTTGGATGAAAAAGTGTATCTGATGAGGATGTGGAGGCGCGGGAGGACCCTGCAGGACGTGACTATTCTGCAGACTCACGTGTGTGCCTTACCCTACGCTCCTGAAGATACAGGGGCGCATCCTGCCCTATAAACAGATGGTGTGAGCTTAGACTGGGAAGGATGAAGAGGCATCGAACCACGTTGCCTTGTCGAGTGCAGAACCACTCTATAAACTGGAAAAGGGTCTAATGTTACCTGCGGAAGTAGAGACGCCCTGTTATTAATAAACCGGCTGCTTTGTGTTTCACCAAGGGTCAAAATTACATCTTGATTTGTCCTAACTGCACGATCGGATCTGGGGGAGGGGACGATTGATGGGGGGTTGGACCTTATTTTACAGATCCCATCCACAATATAGACATTTGCAGCTTGTCCTGTACCAGCCTCACTCATAGCTTATCTCATGCTCTGCACACACCCAGAGCAGCAATCACAGTTCTGCTGCTTTATGGTGAGCGCCTGGGTTGCAGGACTGGCACTGGTGCTGCCCCCTAGAGGTTCAGGGTTGGGCAGAGCTTTTCTGCTCGGCATTCTGAAAGGGATGATTAATCAAGGAGCTTTCTGTGACAATATCTCCAGTCCTCCAGTGATGTTATTCAGGCCGGAGGTATTGGCTCCAATTGTGCAACTTTTTTTGTGCTAAAAAGTCACAAGAAAAGTGAGAAAAAAACTTAAGAGCATTTTTTATTTTGTGCAAAATTCATGAATCGCGTGCGACATTTTGAAGAATTTGGTGCAAAAGTTCTCGACGGACATGAGACAAAAAAGAAAAGTGACTTCACAAAGCCTGCAAATGATGAATCGGGCGCGGAATGTCAGCACCAGAGCGCAAGAGGACAGAACCCACCCGCTGCGCAAAGCAGCCCCCCCTAGGTAACGGCTGAGCCCCGCGCCGGTCATCACATGTATAAGGCCGAGCCCAGGAATGTGCGGTGGTCCGAACGCTTCACTTCTCGTTACATCGGGGGATGACGCGCTTCACTCCTTTCCCTTTTTAGCGGTCTGCGTGGTGTGTTGTGACTGGCGATGCCGCGGCGCTCACCTGCCTGGGGGAGGTAATAGGGAATGTGCATAGAAAAATGGCGCAGCGTCCCGAGGGGCGAGGACAGGTCCTGCTGAGATCCCACCACGGCTGTCGCTCTGGGTCCGGGGTGAGGTGGTCGCTCATCAGACCCTTCAGCACTCTACAGGGTCCCTGCACCATGAGGACCCCCGAATTTACTGGACTCTTGTCCCTTTAATTCGTGATGCTCAGAGTCAAACCTTTCAGTGAGCGCACGAAGCAGAAAGTCCTGTTGTCCTGCAAGTGGTACAGAATAGAGATTACTCCAAAATTATAAAGAACATCATGTCTTATCCTCCAGTCACCTCCAGGGCTGCACTCACTATTCTGTTCCATCATGTCATCCTCCAGTCACCTCCAGAGCTGCAGTCACTATTCTCCTGTTACATCATGTCTTATCCTCCAGTCACCTCCAGAGCTGCAGTCACTATTCTGCTGTTACATCATGTCTTATCCTCCAGTCACCTCCAGAGCTGCAGTCACTATTCTCCTGTTACATCATGTCTTATCCTCCAGTCACCTCCAGAGCTGCAGTCACTATTCTGCTGTTACATCATGTCTTATCCTCCAGTCACCTCTAGAGCTGTAGTCACTATTCTGCTGTTCCATCATGTCTTATCCTCCAGTCACCTCTAGAGCTGTAGTCCCTATTCTCCTGTTCCATCATGTCTTATACTCCAATCACCTCCAGAGCTGCACTCACTATTCTGCTGTTCCATCATGTCTTATCCTCCAGTCACCTCCAGAGCTGCAGTCACTATTCTGTTCCATCATATCTTATCCTCCAGTCACCTCCTGAGCTGCAGTCACTATTCTGCTGTTACATTTTCTTATCCTTCAGTCACTTCCAGAGCTGCAATCACTATTCTGCGCTTACATCATATCTTATCCTCCAGTCACCTCCAGAGCTGCACTCACTATTCTGCTGTTACATCATGTCTTATCCTCCAGTCACCTCCAGAGCTGCACTCACTATTCTGCTGTTATTGTGTCTTATCCTCCAATCACCTCCAGCGCTGCAGTCACTATTCTGCTGTTCCATCATGTCTTATCCTCCACTCACCTCCAGAGCTGCACTCACTATTCTGCTGTTATTGTGTCTTATCCTCCAATCACCTCCAGCGCTGCAGTCACTATTCTGCTGTTCCATCATGTCTTACCCTCCAGTCACCTCCAGAGCTGCACTCACTATTCTGTGCCATCATATCTTTTCCTCCAGTCACCTCCAGAGCTGCAGTCACTATTCTGCTGTTACACTGTCTCATCCTCCAGTAACCTCCACAGCTGCAGTCACTATTGTGCTGTTACATTGTCTTATCCTCCAGTCACCTCCAGAGCTGCAGTCACTATTCTGCTGTTACATCATGTCTTATACTCCAATCACTTCCAGAGCTGCAGTCACTATTCTGCACTTACATTATGTCTTATCCTCCAGGCACCTCCAGATCTGCACTCACTATTCTGCTGTTATTGTCTTATCCTCCAGTCACCTCCAGAGCTGCAGTCACTATTCTGTTCCATCATATCTTATCCTCCAGTCACCTCCCCAGAGCTGCAGTCACTATTCTGCTGTTACATTGTCTCATCCTCCAGTCACCTCCAGAGCTGCAGTCACTATTCTGCTGTTACATTGTGTCTTATCCTCCAGAGCTGCAGTCACTATTCGGCTCTTACATTGTCTTATACTCCCATCACCTCCAGAGCTGCAGTCAATATTCTGTTACATCATGTCTTATCCTCCTGTCACCTCTAGAGCTGCAGTCACTATTCTGCACTTACATTGTGTCTTATCCTCCAATCAGCTCCTGAGCTGCAGTCACTATTCTGCTGTTCCATCATGTCTTATCCTCCACTCACCTCCAGAGCTGCACTCACTATTCTGTCCCATCATATCTTATCCTTCAGTCACCTCCAGAGCTGCAGTCACTATTCTGCTGTTACATTCTCATCCTCCAGTCACCTCCTGAGCTGCAGTCACTATTCTGCTGTTAGTGTCTTTTCCTATAGTCACCTCCTGAGCTGCAGTCACTATTCTGCTGTTACATTATCTTATCCTGCAGTCACTATTCTGCGCTTACATCATATCTTATCCCCCAGTCACCTCCAGAGCTGCACTCACTATTCTGCACTTACATTATGTCTTATCCTCCAGTCACCTCCAGAGCTGCAGTCACTATTCTGCTGTTACATCATGTCTTATCCTACAGTTACCTCCAGAGCTGCACTCACTATTCTGCTGTTATTGTGTCTTATCCTCCAGTCACACCCACAGCTGCAGTCACTATTCTGCTGTTACATCATGTCTTATCCTCCAGTCACCTCCAGAGCTGCAGTCACTATTCTGCTGTTACATCATGTCTTATCCTCCACTCACCTCCAGAGCTGCACTCACTATTCTGCTGTTATTGTGTCTTATCCTCCAATCACATCCAGCGCTGCAGTCACTATTCTGCTGTTCCATCATGTCTTATCCTCCACTCACCTCCAGAGCTGCACTCACTATTCTGCTGTTGTGTCTTATCCTCCAATCACCTCCAGCGCTGCAGTCACTATTCTGCTGTTCCATCATGTCTTACCCTCCAGAGCTGCACTCACTATTCTGTTCCATCATATCTTTTCCTCCAGTCACCTCCAGAGCTGCAGTCACTATTCTGCTGTTACACTGTCTCATCCTCCAGTAACCTCCAGAGCTGCAGTCACTATTCTGCTGTTACATTCTCATCCTCCAGTCACCTCCTGAGCTGCAGTCACTATTCTGCTGTTAGTGTCTTTTCCTATAGTCACCTCCTGAGCTGCAGTCACTATTCTGCTGTTACATTATCTTATCCTGCAGTCACTATTCTGCGCTTACATCATATCTTATCCCCCAGTCACCTCCAGAGCTGCACTCACTATTCTGCTGTTACATCATGTCTTATCCTCCAGTCACCTCCAGAGCTGCACTCACTATTCTGCTGTTATTGTGTCTTATCCTCCAGTCACCTCTAGAGCTGTAGTCACTATTCTCCTGTTCCATCATGTCTTATCCTCCAGTCACCTCCAGAGCTGCAGTCCCTATTCTGCTGTTACATCATGTCTTATCCTCCAGTCACACCCACAGCTGCAGTCACTATTCTGCTGTTCCATCATGTCATATCCTCCAGTCACCTCCAGAGCTGCAGTCACTATTCTGTTCCATCATATCTTATCCTCCAGTCACCTCCAGAGCTGCAGTCACTATTCTGTTCCATCATATCTTATCCTCCAGTCACCTCCAGAGCTGCAGTCACTATTCTGCTGTTACATTGTTTCATCCTCCAGTCACCTCCAGAGCTGCAGTCACTATTCTGCGCCTACATCATATCTTATCCCCCAGTCACCTCCAGAGCTGCACTCACTATTCTGCACTTACATTATGTCTTATCCCCCAGTCACCTCCAGAGCTGCACTCACTATTCTGCACTTACATTATGTCTTATCCTCCAGTCACCTCCAGAGCTCCACTCACTATTCTGCTGTTACATCATGTCTTATCCAGTCACCTCCAGAGCTGCAGTCACTATTCAGCTGTTACATCATGTCTTATCCTCCACTCACCTCCAGAGCTGCATTCACTATTCTGCTGTTACATGTCTTATCCTCCACTCACCTCCAGAGCTGCACTCACTATTCTGCTGTTACATCATGTCTTATCCTCCACTCACCTCCAGAGCTGCACTCACTATTCTGCTGTTATTGTGTCTTATCCTCTACTCACCTCCAGAGCTGCAGTCACTATTCTGTTCCATCATAACTTATCCTCCAGTCACCTCCCCAGAACTGCAGTCACTATTCTGCTGTTACATTGTCTCATCCTCCAGTGACCATTCTGCTGTTGCATTGTGTCTTATCCTCCCATCACCTCCAGAGCTGCTGTCAATATTCTATTACATCATGTCTTATCCTCCTGTCACCTCTAGAGCTGCAGTCACTATTCTGCACTTATTGTGTCTTATCCTCCAACTCTTTTATTTTACAAAATTATCAAAATTACACTCAGAAACAAACCACAATACATAAACTAAAGAAAACCAACATAGACAGACATAAAATGTGCAAAACATGCGCAAACAACTGAAAGTCCAAATCTTTTCCTTGTCCTCCACTGAGCTTGGCAGCTTAGGGTCCCCCAGCAGGAATCCACTTAAAAGAGAATACAAAGAAACATAAACCCCTCTCCCCACTCTCACTCCATTCACCCCCATTCACCCCCATTCACACCTCACCCATTTTACTAGTTTACTATTTACAATTTTACTATTTACAAAAACCAAACGAAAATAACCCTTTCCTGGCCCTCCGCCTTGAAAAAAAACAAGAACTCTGCCACTTTGGCCGACAAACCTTACCTCCTATTACACAGCAAAGATTTTTTTTTTTTTGTTTTTTTTTTTTTTTCTTTTCCCCTCCCACACATGGCAACAAGTTCGCAGCCTTTTTTTCCCCACCACCTTGCACCGCAGGTCCTACAAGTTTGTAGCCTTGTCACTGCAAAATCTGGTCCACGAAAGTTTATGGCCTTTTAATTCCACACGAAAATTATTTCCAGGGTCCGCAGAGTCTACTTCTCCTGCCCTGCTCCTTTGCTCCTTCATGTTGCTCTTGGCATCCGGTCATCCATCCACCACCCCCCATGCACCCCCCTCCCAACCTGACTACACCCCATCCACACATTCTAACTAAAAAAACAAAAAAAAAAACGTGTGTTATATGTTTTTCCTTTTACCAAAGCACAACCAAAAGACATTTTCCAAAACTCTCAATACCATCCCATCTACTTACGCATTAATATACAAACTAAACACAGCATTTACATACCCAAGGCCCAAGTTTGGCACCTGTAAGCCCAATATCCATTATATGTCCTGTTTTTAAAACAAAAAGCTAAGGTGGCATGCACCAGCCCACCACCAGGAAAACGGGGTTCTAGAGGCTCCATCCCTCACTAACACATTCATCCTATCCCTCAAGAACTAAGACTGTCCCTACTTCTGTCCCTAAAAAAAAGAAACCTGTCCCTATCTGTCCCTACCTGCCCCTACTCTACCTAACTTATCATAACTAACTCTCTATCTGTCCCTCAGTGCCTGTCCCTCCCTGTCCCTATCTGCCCCTACTTCTGTCCCTAACACACCCAGTGAAACTTATGCTATCCCTACCCTCATTCACACGGAGCTAGCTCTCCCTTGAGTGCGTTTTTAAAAGGAGAGGCCTCTCCAAAGCCAAGAGGCCTTCCTCACACCCAACCTTTCGAACTCCAAAGAACGGACCTTCACCAGGTCACCCAAGATGTTTCCTACCACCTCATCCCTTGGGAGGGTTTTTTTCCGCGTCGTAACTAGGCACCGTGCATTCCAAGTGTGGAACCTAACCGCTGCACTGACTAGGAATAAAGTGCACGGGTCCCGGCCACCCAGGGATCTGAACGCTCCATAGGCCCATTCAGTGTAGGAGAGGGACGCCAGCCGCGGCCAACGTATGGAGGCACCCACCCTGTTGTAAACCTCTGCATTAAAGGGACAATGAAGCAGGAAGTGCTCCATGCTTTCCAGCACGTCGCCACACTCCTCACGAGGGCAACCCCGGTCATCGGAGTTCCTGCACTTCAAGTTGTCCCTTACATACAGCCTCCCGTGGAAGCAACGCCAGGTCAAGTCCCAAAACTTCATGGGGATCCGCTTAGAATTTAAAAGCCCCAGCCCGACCTCCAGATCCCGGCCTGGGCAATCCTTAAGGGCCAGGGGCTTCTGGAAATGGGTCAACAGGACCCTCCTGTCAAGGCACTGCCTCGACATGGTCCTGATTTCCCACATTCCCAGACCCCACCGGCGGATCACCTTCAGAACCGGGGTAGCGTAAGCCGGAAGATGCCCATGAGGTGTGCGTAGGTCCTTCACCCGCCCTCCTGTCTCCCATTCCTGGAAGAAAGGCCAAAGCCAACCCTTGCAGGAGACTACCCACGGAGGAGCCCTCTCTAGCCAGAGGTTGGAGATGTTAGTCTTAAGAAAGGTGTTTACTAGAAACACCACCGGGTTTACCATACCCAACCCGCCTAGTCTCCTCGTACGGTATGTAACCTCCCTCTTGATTAGGTTAAGCCTATTCCCCCATAACAATTGGAAGAACAGGCTATAGACCCGCGTCCAGAGAGGTTCCGGCAAGATGCACACACTGCCCAGGTATATCAATAAAGGTAGCAGATAGCCTTTAGCCAGGGCAACCCTTTCCCTCAGGGTTAAAGACCAACCCTTCCATTGGTCCACCTTTTGGGCGGCGATCTTAAGTCTGCCCTCCCAATTTTGCTGGGGGTAGTCCCCGGGGCCAAATTCGATGCCTAGAATTTTGGCGGTGGCCTGGGGCCCTGGAAGGGTGTCCGGGAGATCAAAACTAGGATCTCCCCCTCCCAGCCAGAGACTTTCACACTTATCCCGGTTGATCATGGACCCGGATGCCTCCGAGTAGCGCAATACCTCCGACATGACCCAGTCCGCCTCCCCTCTCGAGGATACGAACAGGGAAACATCATCGGCATACGCCACCACCCTCAGAGAGGAGCCAGAGCCCGCCCGGTCCATCCCGACTCCCGCCAACGGTCCACGATCTACCCTCCTTAAGAAGGGATCGATCGCGAACACGTATAAAAGCGGGCTCAGCGGACAGCCCTGACGGACCCCAGAACCCACCTCAAAAGGACGACCTGACCAACCATTCACCAGCGGAAAAGTCTCAGCCCCTTGGTACAAGATCTCTAACCATTTTACAAACCTCCCAGGCAGACCATACCTCAAAAGGACGGACCAGAGGTACTCGTGGTTGACCCGGTCAAAGGCTTTCGCTTGATCTAATGACAGCAAGTACCCCTTCCAGTGACCTGCCCTACCCTGCTCCACTGCCTCTCGGACACCGAGCACAGCACTAAAAGTACTGCGGCCTGGAACAGAGCAATGCTGGGCCCCTGAAAGGAGCCGGGGTGCAAACTTCACCAGCCGATTAAACAGCACCTTGGCCAGAACCTTCCGGTCCGTATCGAGAAGCGCTATGGGACGCCAGTTCTCGATTCGGGACGGATCCTTACCCTTTGACAGAATAATGAGGGCTGACTTCCTCATTGAGCCGGGAAGAGTGCCCGAGGAGAGACACTCATTAAAGACCCCTGTCAAGAGGGGGACCAAGGAGTCCCTAAAAGTCTTATAGAACTCAGATGTTAAGCCATCCGGACCTGGCGATTTCTTGAGCCGAAGCCCATCAATGGCCAGTCTCACTTCCTCTTCCCTGATTTCTTCTGCCAAAACACCAAGAGAGGGGTCACCCCCTGGCTCAGGGATGGCTTCAGCCAGGAAAGCCGACATCCTGTCCCGATCCAGATCCTTCTTTTCCAAGAGGTGTGAGTAGAAGGATCTGACCACCTCCAGGATCCCTGATTTGGATCTGTTCAGGGACCCCGTACTGTCGATCAGTCCTGTCACCATCTTACAATTCACTGACATCTTACAGTTTCTGTAAGGGTCGGGCGAGCGGTACTTCCCGAAGTCCCTCTCAAAAACCAAAGATGTGTGCCTATCATACTGACACCTCTTGAGCAAAGATTTCACTCTGGAGATTTCCTCTCGGTCACCTCCAGTCGAGACAAGCTGCTCGAGTTTCCTCCCCAGAGCCTGGTACAAGCGGTGCCTGTTCAGACTCCTGAGGCTCGAGAGCTGACGGAAGAACCCCGCCACCCGCTTTTTGAAGATCTCCCACCACTCTGACTTACTACTACAGAGATCCAACAGCGGTACCTGGCTCTGAAGAAAATCCTCGAAGGATTGTCTCACCTCCGCTTCTTCCAGCAGGGACGAATTGAGCTTCCACAGCCCTCTTCCCATCCGAGGAGTCTCTGCAACATTCAGAGAAAAGAAAATTAAACAGTGATCGGAGAACTCCACCTCAACGGCGGACACAGCAGAAAAGATGGCGTCCTCCTTCAAAAAAAACCTGTCTATTCTAGACCTACAGCTACCCCTATGGTAGGTGAAACCTCCGTGACCTGGAGTGTGCCGGATGTGGGCATCCACCAGGCGAGCTTCACTGGCTATGCTATTCAACGCGACGCTATCATAAGCCAGGCGATCTCCGGGACCCCCCCGGTCACGGGACCTCGTAATGGTGTTGAAGTCCCCACCGAAGACCACCTGTCGGCTCGTAAAAAGAAAGGGCTTGATCCTCAGGAAGAGACATTTGCGGTCCCACTTGGACTGCGGGCCGTAGATGTTGATGAGCCGGAGCTCTTGTCCCCTCATGAAGACATCTAGGATCAGGCACCTCCCCATTTCCAACTCAGTAACCCGTCGGCATTCAACTGCTGCAGTCTTAAAAAGGACTGCCACCCCGCTATACGGCTCGGCCGCAAGAGACCAGTATGAGGGCCCGCACCTCCACTCCCTCCGTGATTTATAGATGGCCCCCATGTCTGTTAGTCTGGTCTCTTGCAAGAATAAAATTTCTGCCTCAATCCGGGAGAAAAAATCAAAGGCCGTGAAGCGAGCCGCATCTGACTTAATGCTGGCGACATTAATAGACGCCAGCGTCAACGGGGCGAGTTCAGCCATCATGGGTGATCGAGTTGGATGGCCAATTTCTTCCCTACCCCGCTATTACCTCCTCCTGGGGAGGGGTCAGACACCTTCCTTTTCAGGGAAGCTCCCGACGTGTCCATCCCACCCCCCCCGGTGTCCTCGCCCCCGGGTTCCAGGTCTGTCCCCCCCTCAGGAGGAGCAATGCCCCCTGAGGAACGGACTCCGCCATCCCCCGAAGGACCCTCCGGTGTTACCCCCGGCCCAGTACCCTCGTCTTGCGGTTCATCATCTGAACCCCCGAGGGCGCTGAACCGGTTGGAGAGTCTGATCAGAGGGGGGTCAGCGGGCCCTTCCGTATGCACCCTTGTGGTCGGGGGCGGGGGGGACTTTGAAGGCTTGTCAGCCTTCCTCCCCACCGCTTTGCGCTTGGCACGCCTGGTTTTGCCACCTGGTGCTGTAGGCTGCTCTTGGACATCCTCATCAACACTTTCATACTGAGAGGAATTGTCCGAGTCAGCCGCTTTCTCCTCTCTCTCCATCCTCCTGATCTCCTCACTCACCGCACTCTCCCCCAGGGCCTCAGAGGCTTTGGCCACGGGCCTGGAGGGAGGAGCAGGCATCACCCCGGTTGCCCGAGGCTCCACCTGTCCCTTACCTCCCTGGCGTTTTTCCTGCCTCCGCTGGTACGCGGGGCCCCTTGCAGCATTGCCCTTCCTCACTGGCCCCTCAGCCCTTCCCCCTTCGCCACCACCTGCCACAGCAGAAGCAGCGCCACCGGGGGTTGCCCCCCCGAGGTCTCCCCCCACCGGGCCTGTGGCGGCATTAGAGAAAGAGCGAGGGCAGCGGCTGAGAGGGTGACCCAGGTCACCACACAGGTGGCACCGAATGTCTTTGCACAAGGCAGCCAGGTGACCTACCCCACCACACAACGCGCACTTCTGCACCTTGCAGTTGGCGCTGAAGTGAGTGGGGTCGCCGCACTTGTGGCAGACCTTCGGTTGCCCCTGGTAGAAGACCAGGATCCTGTCCCTTCCCAGGAACGCCGAGGAAGGGATGTGGGTGACCGTGCCGCCGGAAACCTTCAATTTGACCATGAAGGTCCAGCCCCCCGACCAGATGCCAAACTCGTCCCTGTTCTTTTTTGGGACCTCGGTGACCTCCCCGTAACGGGAAAGCCACGTCATGATGTCCACGCCTGCGAGTGACTCGTTACATGTAACCACGGTCACTCGCTTGACGGAATTTTGGCGAGACACCGCTTGAGCCACGAAGTCTCGCCATCCGGGCTCTTCTCGCACCAGCTCGTAGTTTGACCAGAAGAGCTCAAGCCCCTCTGGCCGCACGAAGCTGACGTCGAAGAAGCGGGACGCCGAAGGGTGTATCAGGGCAAAGATGTCATTCGCCCCGAAGCCCATCTTAAGGAGGAGCTCCACCACCTTGCTCCTAGGTGGACAAGCTTCACTGCCCCCCCACCTAAGACGGACCACATTCCTTCTTGGCGGCCCCTGCCCGGCTGTGGGGAGAGACCAAACAGTCCCTCCCTCCCTTTGATTTTGGAAGGCTGCTAGGCCATGTCTCTCTATCCAGAAAGACAGGTCCACTGTCCTCCCCTCTACCATGATCGATCTTTCTCCCCTTTGGAGGGCCTCCAGGAAACGGCGGTGCAAACCGCCGTCCCCGGAGCCCGGAGGCGAGGAGACCCCCCCGGAACCACCCCGACCCCCAGCCGCGACCCCCGCATAATTACGTTGGGGCCTCGCGGATGGGGGGGCAGACGGGCCAGCCCTCCCACCACTACCACCACTTGTGCCAGCACCCTCATTCATTCTCCCGTTCACTCTTTTATTATTTCCACTCGCTCCGGCACTCACTCCAGCATTTACTGCCACATTCACACTCGCACTCACTCCCTCATCCATATCGCTCACATCACCATTTATGTCCTCAAACAGCTCTTCAAAAATATCTCCTATCTCACTCCCACTCTCACTTCCAGATAGACCACTATTTACATTAGCAGACTTGGTGTTGCAGTACCCCTGCCTGCCTGCTGGGGGCCCTGACTGGCCAGTGCTCTGCTCCTTGGAGCTGCTGGCACTGCTCCAACTGTTGTCCAAGAGTGCCGCTGCCCCTTTAAATACCTCCGAGCAGAGCGCACTCAGTACGCCCTGCCCGAGCCTGGGAGCAGCAGCAGCTCCTGGGTTCTCTGGCTCCACATTTTTTTCTTTTTGCGGTATCTTTGCACTGAGGGCAGGGACGGCCACTGCCACCGCACCCTGCCCTCTGCTGTTCGCCCCTGCCGGCTTCCCAAGGAGCGCCAGAGCCCCCGCACCACCAGATGGAGGTAAGCGGGCTGGGGACCCCGACAACTCCCTACCGACTTTTGGGGGCACTATGCTGCTTGAGGGGGTAGGCGGGACAGGAGGCAGTGGGCCCGCCAAGGCCACGCCCCCCCCGCCGGCCGCAGCCACCCCGGGCAGAGCAGTGACCCCTTGCGAGGCCACGCCCTCCCCAGGTGACGCGGGCACAGCGGGCGGGACAGCGGCCGAGGAGGACACGCCCCCCCCGCATGCCGCAGCCTTTGCAGGCTGGGCAACACTCGGGGAGGCCACACCCCCCTCACGGACTGTCACTGCGCCCCTGAACCCACCACTTGATGTTGGCAGGGCTGGCCACTCCCCCTCGTCGCCCAGCGGCGGCGGTGCCCCCAGCACGGACCCCTTTTTGGGTCTACGCGCCGGGGACCCCGCTCTTGCCACGGGCGCCGTCAGAGGAGCTACCAGCCCCTTGCATCTCTTTAGCTGCTGCTTCACAGCAGCCTCCACGCCCTTTCTAGGTCTCTGGACCCCCATAAGTGGACCAGACTTAACGGACCCGTGCGTGGGGGATCCAGAGACCCCAGCACTCACCGCCGGAGGTGCGGTCCTGGCTGTACCCGTGCTGAGCGCCAGGCCAGCCCCCCCTGCCACCGGGGACTGAGCCCGGACACCACTACTGCCAATACCGCCAGCGGCTGTTACACCACTGGCACCAGCACCGACCTCCATGTCGCTGCCTGAACCCTCACCGCCACCACCAGATGTGACGGTAAGGTCCAGGCACACATCACTCTGCCCGCGCCCCCGCTGCGGACCCACCACAGGGCCCGAGCCGGGGTGGGCAGCGGGTTCCATACAGCGGGACAGAGGGGCCCCGGAAAGAGGGACAAACATAAGTTTGTCAGCCACGGTGTTTTTTGGCTTGCGCTTGTTTTTTTTCTTTTTCCTCTTTCCGGTTGCCTCGTCCTCAGGGCAGACCTCATCCCCAAAGAGCAGTGTGCCAAACCGCTCTGGGGACTCGATCTGCCTCACCTGTTGTAGGACGAGGCAGCCCCCCTCACTACTACTGTCCCCACTCCCACCAGCCTCCCCCTCGCCCCCACTTTCCTCCGAGTAACTGGAGTCCGGTGGGAGAGCCACTTGCTCAGGGGCCACCCCGCTGCATGTTACCTGGGTGTTGTTGCTCACCAGGCCTTCAGGTGGGGCAGGCGTAGATGTTCCGCCATCCTCCTCCTCTTGGCCCTCCACCTGGCAGGGGCCTCCCGACCCCCCAGGAGACCCTCCGGTCATGGCTCTAAACCGGTCATCGTTTTTCAGTTTCTCTGCAAAGGGGCCGCTCCCACTCAGGATAGCCGCTCGTATCTCCTCCAAGGCCCTGATAGCCCCCTTCAGCCTCTCCACCGTGGCGGAGACCTCAGCTCGTCTCGAGGCGGGGAGCCGGTTCTTAGCCACCGCTCGTGCTCCCCTTAACTCCTCCCGGAGTTTTCTCAGCTGTTTGGCGGCCTCCTCATATTCGCAGAGGTGCGCATGGATGCGGGAGGCGTAGATGGTGGATGGCTCTCCCTCAGCTCTGGAGCCCCAGATGTTGGGGGGCTCTGCCACTGCACCTCTGCTCTGGGCCGCCACTCCTCCGGGAGGAGGAGCCGCCACGGTACCAGCTTCGGGGGGCCCGGTGTCCCGGGGCTCCTGGGTCCTGCGACCCCCTCTCTCCTGGCTCCGTCTCTTCCCCATCTCCCTGGGACTGGCTGGCTGCACCCTGGCCTCCGGATGGTGCTGAGGCCCCCCACCCCCAGCTGGCTTGCCGGAGGGTGGGAGCCAGGGGCACAGCCCCGGCGCTCAGTCCCAGGGAAAGTCCTCTTTCCTGGGAAGGGGGCAGATGGAAAGTCCTTGCAGGAAAAAACCTCCCTTCCCAGGAGCTTAGCAAGGCCCTAGCCTGCAGATGCTCAGCACAGATGCTCCTCCTCTTCCTGGGCGTGCTCTATCCTCCAGTCACCTCCAGAGCTGCAGTCACTATTCTGCTGTTACATTATCTTATCCTCCACTCACCTCCAGAGCTGTACTCACTATTCTGCTGTTATTGTGTCATCCTCCAATCACATCCAGAGCTGCAGTCACTATTCTGCTGTTCCATCATGTCTTATCCTCCAGTCACCTCCAGAGCTGCAGTCACTATACTGTTCCATCATATCCTCCAGTCACCTCCAGAGCTGCAGTCACTATTCTGCTGTTACACTGTCTCATCCTCCAGTCACCTCCAGAGCTGCAGTCACTATTCTGCTGTTATTGTCTTATCCTCCAGTCACCTCCAGAGCTGCACTCACTATTCTGCTGTCACATCATGTCTTATCCTCCACTCACCTCCAGAGCTGCAGTCACTATTCTGTTCCATCATAACTTATCCTCCAGTCACCATCTCTAGTTACATATGTTCTACACTGTTCACACCCAGTGCTGCAGTCATATTTCTGTAGGTGGACGCCCTCCACATTGTGCGGCATCGGAGCAGCTGGAGCGCTGAGGTTCTTCCGCTGAGAACTAGCACAATTGTGAAGGCAGCTCTGGCTGTGAGTGGAGCATAATCCCACCGCATACACTACTCACCATAATGGTGCAGAGCGTAGAGGATGAGGCTCATGTTCACAAGGGAAATGACTATGAGAAGGAGGAGCGCGTCCGTACAGGGGGCTGCACATCTGGGGACTGGGGGGTCCGCGCTCGGAGATTTCGCTCTGTGTCCATCTAATATAAACAGACGGCACAGCAGGAGACCCTCACCGAAGGGATGGAAAGGAATCTGTCACACAGCAAACTACAGAGATCTGACCTGATGAGGCAGATGTACTTACTATGGAAATCCAGGTCAGAACGGCTGCGGTGCAATCCTCCCATTACAATGAACGGGGCTGATTAGGATTCTATGGCCGCTCACTGACAGCAAGCAGAGCAAGAAAGAAGGGCAGCAACCAATCAGAGCACAGCGTTCATACCTAAACTGCTGTGCTAAAGTGAGAGCTGCGCTGTGATTGGCTGCTATGGGTAACTAAGGTCGTGACACGCAGAAGTAGATGAGGACCCTGCCTGCTGGGAGTTGTAGTCCTGCAGTACACTGGTGGTACTCGCCTTCCTCTTGTGGGGTCTCTGTGGCTGGGGGACGCCGTGCAGGTCAGTGATGGAGTCCACGGCCAGCAGGCACACGTTACCAGACGGTTTCAGGGCACAGATGGGCACGGTAGCCATGAGGCCGGCGACTGATGGCACCAAGATGGAGGAGCAGAGGGTCCGGGAGCGCCGCCTGGAATATGGAGGCTGTAAATAGCAGCCGAGGAACGTCCCCCACCGGATACGGCAGCGCAAGGCCGAGGCAGCGAGTGTCTACACGGCATCTGGGAAAGCTGGGTGACCACCGGCAGCAGAGCCCGGGATGTGCCCCACCATATAAAAGCTGAAAATGAATTGAGGCTTGCAAGAGATGTCAAAAGCAATAATAAAGGATTTTGGGGATATGTCAAAAGTAAAAGAAAAGTCAAAGATGCTATAGGATTTTTACAGGATGAAAATGATGAAATGGTAAGACAGGATGTTGAGAAGGCTGAACTTTTAAATTCCTATTTTGCATCTGTTTTCTCTCAGAAAGGAAATGTAACATCAACTGTTATTCACTGTCCTATTAAGGGAATAGAAGAATCCAGGATATCTATAAACAGAAAGATAGTGAGGAAACACTTAGCTAACCTAAATGAATTCAAGTCTCCAGGTCCAGATGAATTACACCCCAGAGTACTGAAGGAGATAGCAGAAGAAATTTCTGAACCACTCTCCATAATCTTTGAAAATTCTTGGAGAACAGGAGAAGTGCCAGAAGACTGGAGAAGAGCAAATGTTGTTCCTATCTTCAAAAAGGGGAAGAAGGTGGACCCAGGCAACTATAGGCCGGTGAGTCTGACTTCTATACCAGGAAAGATCTTTGAACAAATTATTAAACAACATGTAAGTCAATACCTGGATAAGAATGAAGTGATCAAACAGAGTCAGCATGGGTTTGTAACTAATAAGTCATGTCAGACTAACTTAATTTCCTTCTATGACGGTATCACTGATTGGGTGGATCAAGGAAATGCTGTAGATATAGTATATCTTGACTTCAGCAAAGCATTTGACAAAGTCTCTCATACAATCCTTATTGAAAAAATGACTAAGTATGGAATGGACAAGGCAACTGTTAGGTGGATTCATAGCTGGCTTAGTGATCGGACCCAAAGAGTGGTCGTAAATGGCTGCACATCCAGTTGGAAGAATGTCTCAAGTGGGGTACCACAGGGCTCTGTCCTGGGCCCTGTATTGTTCAACATCTTTATCAACGATTTAGATGAAGGAATTGAGGGTAAACTGATTAAATTTGCTGATGACACAAAGCTAGGAGGGATAGCTAATACTAGAGAAGAGAGAGAGAGGATTCAAAAAGATTTAAATAAACTGGAGAAGTGGGCAGCAACTAACAGAATGGTTTTTAACAGGGAGAAATGCAAAGTACTACATCTGGGCAATAAAAATGAAAAAAGCATATATAGAATGGGAGGAATAGGGCTAAGTGACAGCACATGTGAAAAAGACTTGGGTATACTAATAGATCACAGACTGAATATGAGTCAACAGTGTGATGCAGCAGCAAAAAAGGCAAATGCAGTTCTAGGATGTATTAACAGAAGCATACAGTCTAGATCACGTGAAGTCATTATTTCCCTCTACTCCTCTTTGGTCAGACCTCATCTGGAATATTGTGTCCAGTTTTGGGCACCACATTTTAAAAAAGACATCAACAAACTGGAGCAAGTTCAGAAAAGAGCGACCAGAATGGTGACCGGTCTGCAAACCCTGTCTTATGAGGAAAGGTTGCAGGATTTGGGAATGTTTAGTTTGCAAAAGAGAAGACTGAGAGGAGACTTAATTGCTGTCTACAAATATCTAAAGGGCTGTCACATTGTAGAAGGATCAACTTTATTCTCATTTGCACAAGGAAAGACTAGAAGCAATGGGATGAAACTGAATGGGAGGAGACACAGATTAGATATTAGAAAAAACTTTTTGACAGTTAGAGTGATCAATGAGTGGAACAGGCTGCCACGAGAAGTGGTGAGTTCTCCTTCAATGGAAGTCTTCAAACAGAGGCTGGACAGACATCTGACTGGGATGATTTAGCGAATCCTGCTTTGAGCAGGGGGTTGGACCAGATGGCCCAGGAGGTCCCTTCCAACTCTACGATTCTATGATTCTATATACCCGAGAGATCCCACACAGGAGCCTGGGAAAGCTGGGTGATATCCGCATTAACCACTGGCAGCAGAGCCCGGGATGTGCCCCACCATATACCCGAGAGATCCCACACAGGAGCCTGGGAAAGCTGGGTGATATCCGCATTAACCACTGGCAGCAGAGCCCGGGATGTGCCCCACCATACACCGAGACATCCCACAACGGAGCCTGGGAAAGCTGGGTGACATCCTCCCTGACCACCATCAGCAGTGCTCGGGATGTGTCCCACCATAACAGAGACTTCCCCCACACAGGAGCGTGGGAGAGCTGGGTGACACCCGCCCTGACCACCAGCACCAGAGTCTGTACCAGAAACGTGCTGACGTCTGAGGCGCTGGGGCACATCACATCATTTATAGCAATTCCTGTGGCCAGAGATGTAGCGCAGATGGAGCCAATGCCGTTGCCCCCTTTAAAGTGATTGCTCAGTATCAGCAAAATGAAACTTTTCAGAAACAGCGCCACCTGCTGCTCATAGATTGTATCTGCTAATGCAACTCAGCTCCATGGAAGTGAATGGTGCAGAGCTACAATATAACACACAACCCATGGCCAGGGGTGGCGCCGTTTCTGAAAGAATTCCATGTTTCTCTAATCCTGGAGAATCCTACTAAAGGCTTTTTTACACGTCAGTGTCTCTGGTACGTGTGGTGATAGTTTTCACATGTACTGGAAACACGTAGACCCATTCATAGAATCATAGAATGGTAGAGTTGGAAGGGACCTCCTGGGTCATCTGGTCCAACCCCCTGCTCAAAGCAGGATTCGCTAAATCATCCCAGTCAGATGTCTGTCCAGCCTCTGTGTGAAGACTTCCATTGAAGGAGAACTCACCACTTCTCGTGGCAGCTTGTTCCACTCATTGATCACCCTCACTGTCACCCATCTAATATCTAATCTGTGTCTCCTCCCATTCAGTTTCATCCCATTGCTTCTAGTCTTTCCTTGTGCAAATGAGAATAAAGTTGATCCTTCTACAATGTGACAGCCCTATATATATTTGTATATTCAAGTGATTGGGTCCGTGCACATGGCAGTGTGTTTGCACACACCGTGTCTGTGGGCAAAACATAATGACATGTCCATTTTTTACCAGCAGCATGGGCCGCAAATGTCCCGTACATGTGCACATGGGTGACACGTACTGCGGTACCATTTTCAATGTTCCTCGCCGCCTGGTGCTTAAGACGGCTATCAACATTCTCCCCTGCTCTGCCTGTGATCAGCGTTGAGGGTTGTATTAAAGTGTAAGATTAAGAAAATGTAAAAAAAAATCCCATTATACTTACCTTAACACTTAATCCCCTGAAGCCATTGTCCCCTATAAACAACTAAAAATAAGAAACAACAATATCCCTCACATGTCTGAAGTTGAAATGTTACCTTCGGTCACAGACGTCGGCTGATAGGACTACTACTCCCATCAGCCTACGCCTGCTGTCACTGATAACAGCAACCATATCCCTCACCTAATGTTCTGTCCCAGAATCCATGACTGCGATAAATAGCGTCACTGGAAGAAGTGTAGTTGCGAAACGTGCGTCAGGGTGAGGGGAGAACATCCGGTGTGTCCTGCAGGTGATACCTCCTGGCTGTTTACTGAGGTAACAACCCAGGATGCTCGAACTGTATCTCACAATTTTTGGCATTTGTTGGCTTAGTCGCAGAAACGTTACTTTTGATGTCACCCCACAAGTGTTCTATTGAATTAAGGTCCGGGGATCGGGCCCGCCGCACCATAAACTCAATTTTGTTGGACTGGAACCAAGATTTTGCTGGTTTCCTGGTGTGTTTAGGGGCGTTGTCTTGGTGAAACCCCCAATTTAGGGCCATATCCTCTTCAGCGTAAGGCGACACGACCTCTTGAAGTATTTTACTATCTGCAGACTGATCCATGATCCCTGGTGTGCGGTAAATAGGGCCGACCCCATAGTAAGAGAAACATGCCCATATCATGATGCTTCCACCATGTTTCACTGTCTTCAGAGTGTACTATGGCTGCAGAGTTTGGGGGTCGTCTGATGAACTGTGTGTGGCACTTGGACCCAAAAAGAACAATTTTACTTTCATCAGCCCACCGAATGTTTCTCCGTTTCTCTTTAGGCCGGGTGATGTGTATCCTCTTCAGTACATGGCTTTTTTAACACTGGGACTCTGCGGGGACTACTTGGTAAGAGAATAGCATCACATGGGCGTCTCCTAGCTGTCACAGTCCTCACACGTAACATGAGACTGTCTGTGATCATCCTGGAGCCGATCACAGGTAACCTGAGACTGTGATCATCCTGGAGCCGATCACAGGTAACCTGAGACTGTGATCATCCTGGAGCCTATCACAGGTAACCTGAGACTGTGATCATCCTGGAGCCTATCACAGGTAACCTGAGACTGTCTGTGATCATCCTGGAGCCAATCACAGGTAACCTGAGAGTGTGATCATCCTGGAGCCGATCACAGGTAACCTGAGACTGTGATCATCCTGGAGCCGATCACAGGTAACGTGAGACTGTCTGTGATCATCCTGGAGCCGATCACAGGTAACGCGAGACTGTCTGTGATCATCCTGGAGCCGATCACAGGTAACGCGAGACTGTCTGTGATCATCCTGGAGCCGATCACAGGTAACGCGAGACTGTCTGTGATCATCCTGGAGCCGATCACAGGTATCGCGAGACTGTCTGTGATCATCCTGGAGCCTATCACAGGTAACCTGAGACTGTCTGTGATCATCCTGGAGCCGATCACTGGTAATGTGAGACTATCTGTGATCATCCTGGAGCCGATCACAGGTATCGCGAGACTGTCTGTGATCATCCTGGAGCCGATCACAGGTAACGCGAGACTGTCTGTGATCATCCTGGAGCCGATCACTGGTAACGTGAGACTGTCTGTGATCATCCTGGAGCCGATCACAGGTAACGCGAGACTGTCTGTGATCATCCTGGAGCCGATCACAGGTATCGCGAGACTGTCTGTGATCATCCTGGAGCCTATCACAGGTAACCTGAGACTGTCTATCATCCTGGAGCCGATCACTGGTAATGTGAGACTATCTGTGATCATCCTGGAGCCGATCACAGGTATCACGAGACTGTCTGTGATCATCCTGGAGCCGATCACAGGTAACGTGAGACTGTGATCATCCTGGAGCCGATCACAGGTATCGCGAGACTGTCTGTGATCATCCTGGAGCCTATCACAGGTAACCTGAGACTGTCTGTGATCATCCTGGAGCCGATCACTGGTAATGTGAGACTATCTGTGATCATCCTGGAGCCGATCACTGGTAACGTGAGACTGTCTGTGATCATCCTGGAGCCGATCACAGGTAACGCGAGACTGTCTGTGATCATCCTGGAGCCGATCACAGGTATCGCGAGACTGTCTGTGATCATCCTGGAGCCTATCACAGGTAACCTGAGACTGTCTGTGATCATCCTGGAGCCGATCACTGGTAATGTGAGACTATCTGTGATCATCCTGGAGCCGATCACAGGTAACCTAAGACTGTCTGTGATCATCCTGGAGCCGATCACAGGTAACGCGAGACTGTCTGTGATCATCCTGGAGCCGATCACAGGTAACGCAAGACTGTCTGTGATCATCCTGGAGCCGATCACTGGTAACGTGAGACTGTCTGTGATCATCCTATTTGAACTTCACACTGACATTATTGTGATCACCCCTGTGCAATTAATTATTGTAATCCACAGACTCAGAAACCTTCCGATCATGAATGCGGAGTCTGGAGGTTTTCTTAAGATCTACTCCACCGACTGGTAAATTGTGTGACGTGTGGTGCTAACATTTATACCAAAAACAGGGATTCATCTGGTTAGTCATATTGGATATTTTGAACACTACTGTATTTGGTTTTTTTTTATAGGAGACGAGGGCTTCAGTGGAATAGGTGTTAGGCGAGTATAACTGTTATTTTTAAATAACGTAAAAGTGTTATGTCTTATTTCTAATAAAGGACTTTATTCTGGCTGTGTCTTTATTTACCATATAACTATAGGTTTAGTAATGGATGAGTATCTTATAGAAGCCTCTATATTACTAATCCATGGGCTTAATATCACCAGACAATACAAAGGTGACATCAACCCCACAAATATGAACCCCACTTGCCCCCCGCTACAGGGCAAGTGGGAAAAGCCGGGCAAAGCGCCAGAATTGTCGCATTTGATATTTCTGGGCAGCTTTGGGCTATTTTTAGGTGAGGGGCAATATCCATGGGCCCCTTACCAGCCTGAGAATACCAGCCCCCAGCTGTCATTTAGTTTGGCTGGTTGTCAAAAATGAGGAGTACCCCACACCGTTTTTTTTTAAATTTGAAACTTTTTTTTTTTTTAAATGGCGTGGGGACCCCTCTATTCTTGATAACCAGCCTTGCTAAAGCTGACAGCAGAGGGTTGCAGCCCACAACTATCAGTTTTGCTTGGCTGGTTATCAAAAATACAGGGGAAACCATGCCATTATTATTTTTATTTATAGTACAGGCGCCGCCTGCTATCGCTGTTAACAGTTGAATACAACTCTTAACTATGTCCCCTGCTAGCGCTAATCACAGGCAGAGCGGCCTTCCGCACCCGGCGCCAGCACTCACAGTACCGCTGATTCCCAGGCGCCGTTACGTGTGATACTTATACGGCACACTATTGCCACATGTATTAAACACACAGTTAGCTCTGGTACTGGTTTTCACAGTACTGGAAATATCAGGACGTGCGACAGAGCCCTAACAGCGATTCCACATGTGGCCTGCACGTCACGGATCTTTGTCCTACTTAAAAAGTGTGGAATCCCTGTTGAATCAGTAGCAAGACACCTGCTGGGACCTGTAGTCCCCCCTCCCTTTCCCCCAGAAGACGGCAGGCTTTTAATTTTTTAATCTTTATTATCTGACATCTGTGGCCAAAAATATTATTAAAATTGACTGTATAAAATCTGCAGATAAATAAATCTGAAAACACAGCCGTGATATAAGGAGCGGGGGAGGAGGCACAGAACATCGCCTGGAGGCGGGTGACGGCAGAGCACAGGACTCACCCTTCCGAGTACCCAGGACCTAAGACTAGTCATAATTTCTGCTCCCAAGAAAGCTGGGTGACAACAAATATGGCCGACTTCAGAGCAGACACGTAGCTGACCTCAAATCTTGAAATTAACCCTTTGCTTAGCTTCTTATTACTAGACAAAAGGATGGAAACTAACCTGTCAGGACCCTGGGAAAGCTGGATGCAGACTGCACAGGATGGTGGCCGTATTGGTTGTCAAATTATTGCTTTATATAAATAAGCAACATTCTGTTTTAAGGGGAAATTCTCTGTATAGGAAATCCAGACGCAGTAGACGGGAAAGAAGGATCAGTATGTATACCATGAAATCATCCCAGTAACGGGCAAGGAAGCGATGTCAGGGCAGAGCGGCCATTGTGCATGATCAGACCGCGCCAGAGGCAGGAAACTCGCCAGAACAGAGTCCCTTCTCTGCACAAAAATAAGAAAAACATCCCCATCAGCTGCAATGTTATATACGATTCTGAGGTCTAATATATCTGTAAAAAAAGATGTATAGAGGTGTCTGGTAGGTCCGAAAAAACAAAACTGTAGATGATGACCGCCACCAAGAGCGCAGGAGGGAATGGGCACCAGTCAGCACCAACTGTATGGATATAATCTCCTTAGCTAACACTCCAGAGCTGCACTCACTATTCTGCTGGTGCCGTCACTGTGTACAAACATTACATTACTGATCCTGAGTTACATCCTGTATTATACCCCAGAGCTGCACTCACTATTCTGCTGGTGCAGTCACTGTGCACATACATTACATTACTGATCCTGAGTTACATCCTGTATTATACCCCAGAGCTGCACTCACTATTCTGCTGGTGCCGTCACTGTGTACATACATTACTGATCCTGAGTTACATCCTGTATTATACCCCAGAGCTGCACTCACTATTCTGCTGGTGCCGTCACTGTGTACATACATTACATTACTGATCCTGAGTTACATCCTGTATTATACCCCAGAGCTGCACTCACTATTCTGCTGGTGCAGTCACTGTGCACATACATTACTGATCCTGAGTTACATCCTGTATTATACCCCAGAGCTGCACTCACTATTCTGCTGGTGCAGTCACTGTGTACATACATTACTGATCCTGAGTTACATCCTGTATTATACCCCAGAGCTGCACTCACTATTCTGCTGGTGCCGTCACTGTGTACATACATTACAATACTGATCCTGAGTTACATCCTGTATTATACCCCAGAGCTGCACTCACTATTCTGCTGGTGCAGTCACTGTGTACATACATTACTGATCCTGAGTTACATCCTGTATTATACCCCAGAGCTGCACTCATTATTTTGCTGGTGTAATGTATGTAGGTATGTACACAGTGACTGCATCAGCAGAATAGTGAGTGCAGCTCTGGGGTATAATACAGGATATAACTCAGGATCAGTAATGTATGTACACAGTGACTGCACCAGCAGAATAGTGAGTGCAGCTCTGGAGTATAATACAGGATGTAACTCAGGATCAGTAATGTAATGTATGTACACAGTGACTGCACCAGCAGAATAGTGAGTGCAGCTCTGGAGTATAATACAGGATGTAACTCCGGATCAGTAATGTAATGTATGTACACAGTGACTGCACCAGCAGAATAGTGAGTGCAGCTCTGGGGTATAATACAGGATGTAACTCAGGATCAGTAATGTATGTACACAGTGACTGCACCAGCAGAATAGTGAGTGCAGCTCTGGAGTATAATACAGGATGTAACTCAGGATCAGTAATGTAATGTATGTACACAGTGACTGCACCAGCAGAATAGTGAGTGCAGCTCTGGGGTATAATACAGGATGTAACTCAGGATCAGTAATGTATGTACACAGTGACTGCACCAGCAGAATAGTGAGTGCAGCTCTGGGGTATAATACAGGATGTAACTCAGGATCAGTAATGTATACAGTAATATCACCAGAATAGTGAGTGCAGCTCTGGAGGATAATACCTTCCAGCGAGAACGTATCTGTAGGATACAATCTGTACATATTAGAACGCAGATGTGACATGAGGTTTTCATCTTAGACCTTTGGAACGTTTGGCTGTTGCGGTTTGCACTCCTCTGGGGGGCGCTATATAGTCCAGGGCTACAGGAATAGTAAACATTTGAGCCTCCTCCTCTGTGCTCACATTGTGAGTGGAGGAGGGCAGATGTGATTACTTTTTTAACCCCTTGTTCCTTAGCGAGGGCAGCTCCTCCTCTTCCTGATCCGCCTTATCCATCCCTGCAGCTCAGATATCGGGGGTCTGCGGGGTCTTCACTCCTCTCCCCTTGGCCCCAGATTCACAGATTTTTGGCTAAAATTAACTCCTAAAACCTCAATCATCCATTCACGCAGCGTCGGCAGGAGACGACCAGTGTCAGACAGCAGCAAGTTCCCTTTACCACCGGCCGTTTCTTTATAGAGGTTTATCCGGTCGGCGGCGGACGCTCGAGTTGGGTAAAGCACGTTGGTGAGTGGCGCTCCGGCCATCAATCTAAAAACACGAGTCTTCATAAAAACATCCGGCCGTCACCAGTGCAGCGGCCATTATCCTCCTCTCTCTCACCCAGAAAAGGAGCAACGCTCTGAGCTGCAGATCATTCCGCCGGCCACGAGAGGGTGTCACATACATACAGCAGTCAGTAGGACATGGCCGATTCCTGGAGCGACAGCAGCCACCTATAAAACGTCCGCCCGCTTGTCCCGGACCCGGCTCCGCGCTTTAGTTCTGGCTTTGAAGGCGGCAGAATTGACCAAATGCTGAGGGGACAAAAAGGAGAAGTGAGGCTAAATACCCAGATACAAGCCGAACCAGCAGGGGGCAGCAGGGAGATGTAAGGGTGCAGGGCCTGAGCTGAACTAGCTGAATTATAAATGCAGCTCTGGATGTGAACTGGGGTTACACGACACAGGCCCCCCGGGACATTACACGACACAGACCCCCCCCGGGGCGTTACACGACACAGACCCCCCCCCGCCCCTCAGGGCGTTACACGACACAGACCCCCCCGGGGCGTTACACGACACAGACCCCCCCCCCGGGCGTTACACGACACAGACCCCCCCCCCCCCGGGCGTTACACGACACAGGCCCCCCGGGACATTACACGACACAGACCCCCCCCCGGGGCGTTACACGACACAGACCCCCCCCCCCGCCCCTCAGGGCGTTACACGACACAGGACCCCCCCCCCCCGGGCGTTACACGACACAGACCCCCCCCCCCGGGCGTTACACGACACAGACCCCCCCCCCGGGCGTTACACGACACAGACCCCCCCGGGCGTTACACGACACAGACCCCCCCCCGGGCGTTACACGACACAGACCCCCCCCCCCCCGGGCGTTACACGACACAGACCCCCCCCCCCCGGGGCGTTACACGACAGACCCCCCCCCCCTGGGGAGTTACACGACAGACCCCCCCCCCTGGGGCGTTACACGACACAGACCCCCCCCCCCGGGGCGTTACACGACACAGACCCCCCGCCCCCTGGGGCGTTACACGACACAGACCCCCCCCCCCGGGGCGTTACACGACACAGACCCCCCCCCCTGGGGCGTTACACGACACAGACCCCCCCCGGGGCGTTACGCGACACAGACCCCCCCCCCGGGGCGTTACACGACACAGACCCCCCCCGCCCCTCAGGGCGTTACACGACACAGACCCCCCCCGGGGCGTTACACGACACAGACCCTCCCCCCCCGGGGCGTTACACGACACAGACCCCCCCCCCCCGGGGCGTTACACGACACAGACCCCCCCCCCTGGGGCGTTACACGGCACAGACCCCCCCCCCCCTGGGGCGTTACACGACACAGACCCCGCCCCTCAGGGCGTTACACGACACAGACCCCCCCCGCCCCTCAGGGCGTTACACGACACAGACCCCCCCCGGGGCGTTACACGACACAGACCCCCCCCCCCGGGGCGTTACACGACACAGACCCCCCCCCCCGGGGCGTTACACGACACAGACCCCCCCCCCGGGGCGTTACACGACACAGACCCCCCCCCACGGGGTTACACGACACAGACCCCCCCCCGGGGCGTTACACGACCCAGACCCCCCCCCCGGGGCGTTACACGACCCAGACCCCCCCCAGCTCCTCAGGAGCGTTACAGGACACCCCCCTGGGCGTTACCTTCTCCACTCTTGAGATTTTACAGGCTTTGATTGCTGCGGCGTCCAGGATCAGCGGGGGCCCCAGAGAGAAGATGTCCCTCAGAACCTCGTTGTACTGAGTGGAGACATATCAGACAGTGTCAGTGTGTGGGCTGCGGGTGGCGCCACTTCTCAGTGGTCGGGGACTTACCTGCAGGTGATGGCGCACTCCTGAGCCGAGTGCGTCTTTAAACAAGCCGTACGTCCTCCGCCGCGCCCAGCTGTCCACGTACATCACTTCAAGACCAAACTTTATGGTCTCCGCTTGGTATTCACTGCTCTGTGGAGGGAGAAACGTTTCCAGTCATTCCAACAGAAGCCCAATAACCCACACAGTTCATTAAAGGGGTGATCCACTATCCTGTAACCTATTAGAAGCAGGGCTGTGGAGTCGGTATAACATGGAGCGACTGCGACTCCCATCATCTAGAACACATTGGGGGCAGTAGTCCAGCGCGGGATGCTCTGTAAAGGTCCGTCCTGATCTCAGGATCTCGGCGTTTAGTTGCGGCACGCTATGTCCGTGTCAGCAGTGACCGGTGTGGAGTGGGAGGTTTGGGGTACCGACCCCACAGCCTTGGGTACAACCAGTAATCGGCACTCTGCAGGTGGGAGGTGCGGATGCTCAGCTCATCTGTGACGTGGTACCTCTATGTAGTGCAGGACGTCCCGGAAGATGGAGCGCTGCTTCCTGCGGTCGGTCTTGGCTCGGTATTTGTTGCTGTCAGTGGCCAGCTGCTTCAATGTCACACAGAGCGCGTCCGTGTCCTCGGAGTAGAAATCCTCCTGTGGGAAAATAGGGCGATGATGAGACACAGGGGTCTGACATGTTCTGCCATGTTACATGGACCCCCAGGTGAGACCTACATCCAGATCACGGGCCAGCTCGTACAGAAGAGCCAGCGACTCGCCGGCAGCGATACGAAGGCTGACGCTCTCACAGGCCAGGACACCAGACAGGCGGAGAAGATGGCTGCGAGACAGGAGGACATCACATTACCACCACATGCCCAGGTTACAGCAGCTATACATACACATATACAGGAGATGACCAGGTTAGAGCAGATAACACATACATACAGTTGTGTGAATAAGTGTTCACCCCCTCCCTGATTTCCTATTCTTTTGCATGTCTCTCACACTTAAAATGTTTCTGATCATCAAACAAATGTAAGTATTAGACAAAGATAACACAAGTAATCACAAAATGCAGTTTATAATATAATTAAGCGAAAAAGAAATCCAAACCTACAGGGCCTTGTGTGAGAAAGTGGTTGCCTCCCCATAAAACATAAATTAACTGTGGTTTATCACATTCCCTAGCCACATCCAGGCCTCATTACGGCCACATGTGTTCTCAATCAAGAAATCACTTAAATAGGACCTGCCTGACAAAGTGATGTAGACCAAAAGATAATCAAAAGCTAGACATCAAGACGTGATCCAAAGAAATTCTGGAACAAATGAGAAACAAGGTAATTGAGATCTATCAGCCTGGAATAGGTAATAAAGCCATTTTTAACCCCTTAAGCCCCAAGGGTGGTTTGCACGTTCATGACCGGGCCAATTTTTACAATTCTGACCACTGTCCCTTTATGAGGTTGTAACTCTGGAACGCTTCCATGGATCCCGGTGATTCTGACATTATTTTCTCGTGACATATTTTACTTCATGTTAGTGGTAAAATTTCATTCAAATAACTTGCGTTTATTTGTGAAAGAAAACAGAAATTTGGCGAAAATTTCTCAATTTTCCAACTTTGAATTTTTATGCCCTTAAATCACAGAGATACGGCACACAAAAAACTTGATAACTAACATTTCCCACATGTTTACTTTACATCAGCACAATTTTGGAACCAAAATTTTTTTTTGTTAGGAAGTTATAAGGGTTAAAAGTTGACCAGCGATTTCTCATTTTTACAACACCATTTTATTTTTAGGGACCACATCACATTTGAAGTCACTTTGCGGGGTCTATATGATAGAAAATACCAAAAAGTGATTTCATTCTAAAAACTGTACCCCTCAAGGTGCTCAAAACCACATTCAAGAAGTTTATTAACCCTTTAGGTGCGTCACAGAAATTTGTTGAATATTTAAAAAAAAAAACGAACATTTAACTTTTTTCACAAAAAAAATACTTCAGGTTCAATTTTTTTTTATTTTACCAAGGGTACCAGGAGAAATTGGACTGCAAAAGTTATTGTGCAGTTTGTCCCGAGTACGTTTATACCTGATATGTGGGGGGGGTGGGGGGACCACTGTTTCGGCGCATGGCAGAGCTCAGAAGGGAAGGAGCGCCGTTTGACTTTTTCAATGCAAAATTGGCTGGAATTCAGATCGGACGCCATGTCACGTTTGGAGAGCCCCTGATGTACCTAAACAGTGGAAACCCCCCACAAGTGACCCCATTTTGGAAACTAGACCCCCCAAGGAACTTATCTAGATATGTGATGAGCATTTTGAATCCCCAAGGGCTTCACAGAAGTTTATAACGTACAGCGGTACAATTAAAAAATCATATTTTTTCCACAAAAATGATCTTTTCACCCCCAATTTTTATTTTTCCAAGGGAAACAGGACCCTAAAAGTTATTGTGCAATTTGTCCTGAGTACGCTGATACCCCACATGTGGGGGTAAACCACTATTTGGGCGCATGGCAGAGCTCAGAAGGGAAGCAGCACCATTTGACGTTTTTGGCTGGAATTGAGATCGGACACCATGTCACGATTGGAAAACCCCTGATGTACCAAAACAGTGGAAACCCCCCACAAATGACACCATTCTGGAAACTAGACCCCCCAAGGAACTTATCTAGATGTGAGGTGAGCACTTTGAACCCCCAAGGGCTTCACAGAAGTTTTTAATGCCTGGGCATGAAAATAAAAAAAATCGTATTTTTTCCACAAACATGATCTTTTAGTCTCCATTTTTTTTATTTTCCTAAGGGTAACAGGAGAAATTGGACCCCAAAAGTTGTTTTGCAATTTGTCCTGAGTATGCTGATACCCCATATGTGGGGGTAAAACACTGTTTGGGCGCATGGCAGAGCTTGGAAGGGAAGGAGCACCATTTGACTTTTTCAACTCAGAATTGGCTGGAATTGAGATCAGACGCCATGTTGCATTTGGAGAGCCCCTGATGTGCCCAAACAGTGGAAACCCCCCAATTATAACTCCAAACCTAACCCCAACACACCCCTAACCCTAATCTCAGCCCTAACCCTAATGGGAAAATGGAAATAAATACATTTTTTATTTTATTATTTTTCGCTAACTAAGGGGGTGATAACGGGGGTTTGATTTACTATTTATGGCGGTTTTTATGTTTGGCGGCTGTCACACGCTAAAAGACGCTTTTTATTGTAAAAATAGTTTTTGCATCACCACATATTGAGAGCTATAATTTTTCCATATTTTGACCCACCGAGTCATGTGAGGTCTTATTCTTTGCGGGACGAGTTGACGTTTTTATTGGTGCCATTTTCGGGCACGTGACATTTTTTGATGGCTTTTTATTCCGATTTTTGGGACGCAGAATGAACAAAAACCAGCGTTTCATGAATTTCTTTTGGGGGGTGCGTTTACACCGTTCCGCGTGCGATAAAATTGATAAAGCGGTTTTATTCTTCGGGTCAGTACGGTTACAGCGATACCTCATTTAGGTCGTTTATGTTTTGTCGGTTTTATGCAATGAAAACTTTTATATAAAAAATAATTATTTTTGCATCGCTTTATTCTGCGAGCTATAACTTTTTTAATTTTTCGCTGATGATGCTGTGTGGCGGCTCGTTTTTTGCGGGACAAGATGACGTTTTCAGCGGTACCATGGATATTTATATGCGTCATTTTGATCGCGCGTTATTGCACTTTTTGTTCGGCGGTATGATAATAAATCATTTTTTGCTTCGTTTTTTATTTTTATTTTTTAAAGGGGTTCGCTAGAGGGGTTAACTAATGGGACAGTTTTATAGAGCAGGTCGTTACGGACGCGGCGATACCAAATATGTGTACTTTTATTGTTTTGGTTTTTTTTATTTCCAAAAAATGAATTTATTGGAGGAATATTTTTTTTTTTTCTAATTTATTTGGCGATTTTTTAAAAATTATTTTAACTTTTTTTTTTTTTAAGTTTATTACATTGTCCCAGGTGGGACATCACTGTCCTGTGACAGATCGCTGATCTGTCACAGTGATCTGTGATGTGACAGATCAGCGATCTGTCACAGGCAGTGCAGCAGGCTTCCTCGTGCCTGCCGGCCCCCGAAGGCCCCCGTCGCCATCTTGGATTCGGGGGCCTGCAGGGAAGGAGCCCCCACAGCAGCGCTGCACATTGCGCTGCTGTGGGGGGCTTAGGGAAGCACGGAGGGAGCCCCCTCCCTGCTGATGCTTCCCCTTAACTCCCGGGTACACCGCGATCGTGTTTGATCGCAGTGTGCAAGGGGTTAACGTGTCGGGGGCGGTCCGTGACTGCCCCTGACACATTGTGCCGGGTGTCAGCTGTGATAATCAGCCGACACCTGGCCGCGATCAGCGGCGCTCACCACGTTGGCGCCGCTTATCGCTATGACATACTATCCTGTCCCTGGAAATTAAGTCCCAGGCCACATGGACGGGATAGTACGTCATATGGATTAAGGGGTTAAAGCTTTGAGACTCCAGAGATCGACAGTGAGAGCAATTATCCACAATTGGCAAAAACAAAGCAGTGGTGAACCTTCCCAGGAGTGGCTGGTCGACTAAAATTACCCCAAGAGCGCAGTGGCGACTCATCCAGGAGGTCACAAAAGACCCCACAACAACATTCAAAGAACGGCAGGCCTCCCATGCCTCAGTTAAGGTCAGTGTTCATGACTCTACCATAAGAAAGAGACAGAGGAAAAATGGCCGGCATGGCAGAGATCCAAGACAAAAACCACTGCTGAGGAATAAGAACATGAAGGCTCGCCTCTGTTTTGCCAGAAAACATCTTGATGATCCCAAAGATTGGGAGAATACTCTGTGGACTGAGGAGGCAAAAGTTGAACTTTTTGAAAGGTGTATTTTCCATTACATCTGGCGTAGAAGTAGCATAGCATTCCAGAAATGGAACATCATGCCAACAGTAAAATATGGTGGTGGTAGTATGATGGTCTGGGGCCGTTTTGCTGCTTCAGGACCTGGAAGACTTACTGTAGTAAATGGAAATACGAATTCTGCTGTCTGCCAAAAAACCCTGAAGGAGAATGTCCGGCCATCTGTTCACCCACAAGTCCACCCACCTCTGAATGGCTTCAGAAAAAGAAAATTAAGCCTTTGGAGTGGCCTAGTCAAAGTCCTGACCTTAATGTGATTGAGATGCTGTAATGACCTTAAAAAGGCAGCTTATGCTTGGAAATCTCCAATGTGGCTGAATTACAACAATTCTGCAGAGATGAGCGGCCAAAATTCCTCCAGAGCGTTGTAAGGCCTCTTTCACACATCAGTTTTTTGCCTTCAGGCGCGATCCGGCAAAATGCAATGCCGGATCCAGTTTTTCCCCATTGACTTGCATTAGCGCCGGATGGCATTGCGTTTCATCCGTTTTTTGCCGGATCCGGCAACTTGTCTCATTCCGGCGTCTGGAAAAAACGGCTACTGTAACGTTTTTTGTCTCCGGCGAAAAAGCCGGAAGCGCCGGATCCGGCGCTTCCAGCTTTTTGCTACAACGAAAGTCTATGGGCGCCGGAATGCGCCGGATCCAGAAAAAGACGGATCCAGCCACCGGATCCGGTTTTTTTAAGTCTGCGCATGCTCAGATCCAATTGGCCAGCCCCCAGGAACAGAGACGGATCCAGCAAAAAAACGGATCCGTTTCTACAGTTCTCCAAAATTTATGCCGGATCCGTTTTTTCTAAAAATAGCCGGATCCTGCCTGACGGCAAAAAACTGATGTGTGAAAGTAGCCTAAGAGACTCATTGCCAGTTATCACAAACACTTGATTGCAGTTGTTGCTGCTAAGGGCGGCGCAACCAGTTATTAGGTTTAGGGGGAAACACTTTCACACAGGGATCTGTAGGTTTGGATTTCTTTTTCCCTTAATAATAAAGATCTTCATGTAAAAATTGCATTTTTGATTACTTGCGTTATCCTTGTGTAATATTTACATTTGTTTGGTGATCGGAAACATTTAAGTGCAAGAGAATTGGAAATCAGGAAGGGGGTGGACACTTTCACACAGCTATACATGTACACACACACACGAGGTGCCCAGGTTATACCAGCTGTACATATATATTATACACAGGAGATGCCCAGGTTATACCGGCTGTATACATATATATTATATACAGGAGATGCCCAGGTTATACCGGCTGTACATATATAATTATATACAGGAGATGTCCAGGTTATACCGGCTGTACATATATAATTATATACAGGAGATGTCCAGGTTATACCAGCTGTACATATATATTATACACAGGAGATGCCCAGGTTATACCGGCTGTACATATATAATTATATACAGGAGATGCCCAGGTTATACCAGCTGTACATATATATTATACACAGGAGATGCCCAGGTTATACCGGCTGTATACATATATATTATATACAGGAGATGTCCAGGTTATACCGGCTGTACATATATAATTGTATACAGGAGATGCCCAGGTTATACCGGCTGTATACATATATATTATATACAGGAGATGCCCAGGTTATACCGGCTGTACATATATAATTATATACAGGAGATGTCCAGGTTATACCGGCTGCACATATAATTATATACAGGAGATGCCCAGGTTATACCAGCTGTACATATATAATTATATACAGGAGATGCCCAGGTTATACCAGCTGTACATATATAATTATATACAGGAGATGCCCAGGTTATACCGGCTGTACCTATATAATTATATACAGGAGATGCCCAGGTTATACCGGCTGTACATATATAATTATATACAGGAGATGCCCAGGTTATACCGGCTGTACATATATAATTATATACAGGAGATGCCCAGGTTATACCGGCTGTACATATATATTATATACAGGAGATGCCCAGGTTATACCGGCTGTACATATATAATTATATACAGGAGATGCCCAGGTTATACCAGCTGTACATATGTAATTATATACAGGAGATGCCCAGGTTATACCGGCTGTACATATATATTATATACAGGAGATGCCCAGGTTATACCGGCTGTACATATATAATTATATACAGGAGATGCCCAGGTTATACCGGCTGTACATATATAATTATATACAGGAGATGCCCAGGTTATACCGGCTGTACATATATAATTATATACAGGAGATGCCCAGGTTATACCAGCTGTACATATATAATTATATACAGTGGGGAAAAAAAGTATTTAGTCAGTCAGCAATAGTGCAAGTTCCACCACTTAAAAAGATGAGAGGCGTCTGTAATTTACATCATAGGTAGACCTCAACTATGGGAGACAAACTGAGAAAAAAAAATCCAGAAAATCACATTGTCTGTTTTTTTTTCATTTTATTTGCATATTATGGTGGAAAATAAGTATTTGGTCAGAAACAAGCAATCAAGATTTCTGGCTCTCACAGACCTGTAACTTCTTCTTTAAGAGTCTCCTCTTTCCTCCACTCATTACCTGTAGTAATGGCACCTGTTTAAACTTGTTATCAGTATAAAAAGACACCTGTGCACACCCTCAAACAGTCTGACTCCAAACTCCACTATGGTGAAGACCAAAGAGCGGTCAAAGGACACCAGAAACAAAATTGTAGCCCTGCACCAGGCTGGGAAGACTGAATCTGCAATAGCCAACCAGCTTGGAGTGAAGAAATCAACTGTGGGAGCAATAATTAGAAAATGGAAGACATACAAGACCACTGATAATCTCCCTCGATCTGGTGCTCCACGCAAAATCCCACCCCGTGGGGTCAGAATGATCACAAGAACGGTGAGCAAAAATCCCAGAACCACGCGGGGGGACCTAGTGAATGAACTGCAGAGAGCTGGGACCAATGTAACAAGGCCTACCATAAGTAACACACTACGCCACCATGGACTCAGATCCTGCAGTGCCAGACGTGTCCCACTGCTTAAGCCTGTACATGTCCGGGCCCGTCTGAAGTTTGCTAGAGAGCATTTGGATGATCCAGAGGAGTTTTGGGAGAATGTCCTATGGTCTGATGAAACCAAACTGGAACTGTTTGGTAGAAACACAACTTGTCGTGTTTGGAGGAAAAAGAATACTGAGTTGCATCCATCAAACACCATACCTACTGTAAAGCATGGTGGTGGAAACATCATGCTTTGGGGCTGTTTCTCTGCAAAGGGGCCAGGACGACTGATCCGGGTACATGAAAGAATGAATGGGGCCATGTATCGTGAGATTTTGAGTGCAAACCTCCTTCCATCAGCAAGGGCATTGAAGATGAAACGTGGCTGGGTCTTTCAACATGACAATGATCCAAAGCACACCGCCAGGGCAACGAAGGAGTGGCTTCGTAAGAAGCATTTCAAGGTCCTGGAGTGGCCTAGCCAGTCTCCAGATCTCAACCCTATAGAAAACCTTTGGAGGGAGTTGAAAGTCCGTGTTGCCAAGCGAAAAGCCAAAAACATCACTGCTCTAGAGGAGATCTGCATGGAGGAATGGGCCAACATACCAACAACAGTGTGTGGCAACCTTGTGAAGACTTACAGAAAACGTTTGACCTCTGTCATTGCCAACAAAGGATATATCACAAAGTATTGAGATGAAATTTTGTTTCTGACCAAATACTTATTTTCCACCATAATATGCAAATAAAATGAAAAAAAAAACAGACAATGTGATTTTCTGGATTTTTTTTTCTCAGTTTGTCTCCCATAGTTGAGGTCTACCTATGATGTAAATTACAGACGCCTCTCATCTTTTTAAGTGGTGGAACTTGCACTATTGCTGACTGACTAAATACTTTTTTTCCCCACTGTACAGGAGATGCCCAGGTTATACCAGCTGTACATATATAATTATATACAGGAGATGCCCAGGTTATACCAGCTGTACATATATAATTATATACAGGAGATGCCCAGGTTATACCGGCTGTACATATATATTATATACAGGGGATGCCCAGGTTATACCAGCTGTACATATATAATTATATACAGGAGATGCCCAGGTTATACCGGCTGTACATATATAATTATATACAGGAGATGCCCAGGTTATACCGGCTGCACATATATAATTATATACAGGAGATGCCCAGGTTATACCGGCTGCACATAATTATACACAGGAGATGCCCAGGTTATACCGGCTGTACATATATAATTATATACAGGAGATGCCCAGGTTATACCAGCTGTACATATATAATTATATACAGGAGATGCCCAGGTTATACCGGCTGTACATATATATTATATACAGGAGATGCCCAGGTTATACCGGCTGTACATATATAATTATATACAGGAGATGCCCAGGTTATACCGGCTGCACATATATAATTATATACAGGAGATGCCCAGGTTATACCGGCTGCACATAATTATACACAGGAGATGCCCAGGTTATACCGGCTGTACATATATAATTATATACAGGAGATGCCCAGGTTATACCGGCTGTACATATATAATTATATACAGGAGATGCCCAGGTTATACCGGCTGTACATATATAATTATATACAGGAGATGCCTGGGTTATACCGGCTGTACATATATAATTATACACAGGAGATGCTCAGGTTATACCAGCTGTACATATATAATTATACACAGGAGATGCTCAGGTTATACCAGCTGTACATATATAATTATACACAGGAGATGCTCAGGTTATACCAGCTGTACATACTGTATATAATTATACACAGGAGATGCACAGGTTATACCAGCTGTACATATATAATTATACACAGGAGATGCCCAGGTTATACCGGCTGTACATATATAATTATATACAGGAGATGCCCAGGTTATACCGGCTGTACATATATAATTATATACAGGAGATGCCCAGGTTATACCAGCTGTACATATATAATTATACACAGGAGATGCACAGGTTATACCAGCTGTACATATATAATTATACACAGGAGATGCTCAGGTTATACCAGCTGTACATATAAAAATATATACAGGAGATGCCCAGGTTATACCGGCTGTACATATATAATTATATACAGGAGATGCCCAGGTTATACCGGCTGTACATATATAATTATATACAGGAGATGCCCAGGTTATACCAGCTGTACATATATAATTATATACAGGAGATGCCCAGGTTATACCGGCTGTACATATATAATTATATACAGGAGATGCCCAGGTTATACCGGCTGTATACATATAATTATGTACAGGAGATGCCCAGGTTATACTGGCTGTACATATATAATTATACACAGGAGATGCACAGGTTATACCAGCTGTACATATATAATTATACACAGGAGAAGCTCAGGTTATACCAGCTGTACATATAAAAATATATACAGGAGATGCCCAGGTTATACCGGCTGTACATATATAATTATATACAGGAGATGCCCAGGTTATACCGGCTGTACATATATAATTATATACAGGAGATGCCCAGGTTATACCGGCTGTACATATATAATTATACACAGGAGATGCTCAGGTTATACCAGCTGTACATATATAATTATATACAGGAGATGCCCAGGTTATACCGGCTGTACATATATAATTATACACAGGAGATGCTCAGGTTATACCAGCTGTACATATATAATTATATACAGGAGATGCCCAGGTTATACCGGCTGTACATATATAATTATATACAGGAGATGCCCAGGTTATACCAGCTGTACATAAATAATTATATACAGGAGATGCCCAGGTTATACCAGCTGTACATATATAATTATATACAGGAGATGCCCAGGTTATACCAGCTGTACATATATAATTATATACAGGAGATGCCCAGGTTATACCATGCGCCACATCACTACATGGGATGTCGCCGCCTGCTGTTAGCGCTCACCTCTCCAGCGTCTTCTCGATCCGGCTGGCGGGACAGATGGTCAGCAGCAATGCCCAGGACTGCATGGCAGCACAGACCAGGCCCTGCTGTGTTGGCGGGGTGCCATTGTTCTCGGCGTACAGTACAGTTAATATTCCCTCCAGGACGCAGAGACAGGAGACCAGATCCTGGAAGAGACGCAGATCGACCCTCATTATACTGACCGCACACAAGGGCAAAGATCACCCGTCACGGCAGAACCCACCGAACCTCAGGATGAAGCCCGGGCACTAACCTGTATCCAAAGGAACCATCCCCAGAACCCCACAAAAGTGTTATTTAACCCCTTCCTCCCTGCAATAGCGTGCAAGATAAAAAACAAGCACCATACCTCCACATCCGCAGCAGCGATGAAGCAGCACAGGCCAAGGGCGGAGGCGCACTGCAAGGAGAAGGGAGCGATGAGGAGCGGCACATCCGCGTATGAACTAACACTACACCCCATCCCCTACTTACACCCTGCCGAGCCGCCACTCCAGCGCTGCAGTCAGTCAGGATGGTGACGAGGAGCGGCCTCAGACTTTGAAAGACATCTTCACCCTCCGAGCCAGAACCCAGCTGTACACAGAGAAGAGAGAGGACAGCGGCTGCCAGAGACTGCTCCTCATCCTTCCCTAGAAAGGAGGCAGATAGCAAAGGGTTACTTATTGGCTGATGTCACCGCTGATCTCTGGTGATGGATAGGAGGCATTCTCAGTGATGTCACCGCTGATCTCTGGTGATGGATAGGAGACATTCTCAGTGATGTCACCTCTGATCTCAGGTGATGGATAGGAGGCATTCTCAGTGATGTCATTGTCATGATCCAGCGTGGATCTGACAGTTTAAATGGATAAGTGACCTTTTTTCCCTTTGGCTAGGTGCCAAAGTGATGTGATTGCCCCCGGTGGCCATTAGAATTATTACACGTGGTGTCGTTCATTCTAAGTTGCCCCGGTGGTGGTGAGCGGCAGTGCACTTTAGTTTCCTTGGTATAGTGCACGTAATTATAATTCAGGTGTGAGGCTCTATAAAAAAGAGCCAGGTATTCAATCACTGTTGGTGATATCGTGTGTTAGTCATTCACATGGAAGCCTGGGTGAAAGAAGGAGCTGAACATGAGTCCTGCGCAGCCCAGCCAGAGGGGACGAGTGGCAGCTAGGTGGTCTGCAAGAAGGGCTGGCATGGCTTGGTGGAGTCACAGTTTATGGTGTCAGCAGGAGGTGCTTGCATGGCTTGGTGGAGTGACGACTATGGAGAGAGTTGCACTCAGCATGTGGGACTTGGTTGCTGAGAGCTGGACTCAAGCATGCTTGACTTTTTGGGCAGGAGCTGAACTCATCTTTGGGACTCTGCTACTGGACTTCTGCAATTGGTGGTAGACTCTGCTCCAAGGCTGCACTATGGTGAAGGATCCAGTTATGGTGATGGATCCGGGTGGAGGAAAAGATGCACTCAGGTGGTGGGCCCTGTTGCTAGGAGCGTACGCAACAGAGGAAAGCTAAGTGGTGTTTCCCCTGTATTGTCATTTTCCCTCGTGTGTTTAGTGCAGTGGTGGGATTAGTTTTTGCACCGACCAATTCCCTAGTGAGGGTTTAGGTTTAGGGCGAGCTAGGGTTTTTAGGCTCCTGTGCGTCGCCCGGTGCGAAACCGGCATAGGGAACGTTAGGAGTGCAGGGACACTGGCTCAGGGGAGTACAGGAGGTCTCCACGTCCCTATTCCCTATTGCAGGGCCCACCATTGTTAATGTTACCCAGGTTCCCCCTTTATTATTTAAATTCGCCTTACTGGAGGCGGGGTTTCCAGACTACTGTATGTATAACGTGTAATACCTAAATTCGCCAGTTGGTGGCGGTGTATCCAGCTGCACGTCGTATTATTTAAAATTGGCCAACTGGAGGCGGTGTATCCAGGGTCACGTGTGTCTCATGGGTTCGCCTTGCAGTACTCGCTGCGTCCAGACACACGTGACCGTGACAGTCACCTCTGATCTCTGGTTATGGATAGGAGGCATTCTCAGTGATGTCACCGCTGATCTCTGGTGATGGATAGGAGACAGTCTCAGTGATGTCACCGCTGATCTCTAGTGATGGATAGGAGACATTCTCAGTGATGTCACCGCTGATCTCTAGTGATGGATAGGAGACATTCTCAGTGATGTCACCTCTGATCTCTAGTGATGGATAGGAGACATTCTCAGTGATGTCACCGCTGATCTCTAGTGATGGATAGGAGGCATTCTCAGTGATGTCACCGCTGATCTCTAGTGATGGATAGGAGGCATTCTCAGTGATGTCACCGCTGATCTCTAGTGATGGATAGGAGGCATTCTCAGTGATGTCACCGCTGATCTGTGGTAATAGATAGGAGGCATTCTCAGTGATGTCACCTCTGATCTCTAGTGATGGATAGGAGACATTCTCAGTGATGTCACCTCTGATCTCTGGTGATGGATAGGAGGCATTCTCAGTGATGTCACCTCTGATCTCTAGTGATGGATAGGAGACATTCTCAGTGATGTCACCTCTGATCTCTGGTGATGGATAGGAGGCATTCTCAGTGATGTCACCTCTGATCTCTGGTGATGGATAGGAGGCATTCTCAGTGATGTCACCTCTGATCTCTGGTGATGGATAGGAGGCATTCTCAGTGATGTCACCTCTGATCTCTAGTGATGGATAGGAGACATTCTCAGTGATGTCACCGCTGATCTCTAGTGATGGATAGGAGGCATTCTCAGTGATGTCACCGCTGATCTCTAGTGATGGATAGGAGGCATTCTCAGTGATGTCACCGCTGATCTCTAGTGATGGATAGGAGGCATTCTCAGTGATGTCACCGCTGATCTGTGGTAATAGATAGGAGGCATTCTCAGTGATGTCACCTCTGATCTCTAGTGATGGATAGGAGACATTCTCAGTGATGTCACCTCTGATCTCTGGTGATGGATAGGAGGCATTCTCAGTGATGTCACCTCTGATCTCTAGTGATGGATAGGAGGCATTCTCAGTGATGTCACCTCTGATCTCTGGTGATGGATAGGAGGCATTCTCAGTGATGTCACCTCTGATCTCTAGTGATGGATAGGAGGCATTCTCAGTGATGTCACCGCTGATCTCTAGTGATGGATAGGAGGCATTCTCAGTGATGTCACCGCTGATCTGTGGTGGTAGATAGGAGACATTCTCAGTGACGTCACCTCTGATCTCTAGTGATGGATAGGAGACATTCTCAGTGATGTCACCTCTGATCTCTGGTGATGGATAGGAGGCATTCTCAGTGATGTCACCTCTGATCTCTAGTGATGGATAGGAGGCATTCTCAGTGATGTCACCGCTGATCTCTAGTGATGGATAGGAGGCATTCTCAGTGATGTCACCGCTGATCTGTGGTGATGGATAGGAGACATTCTCAGTGACGTCACCTCTGATCTCTAGTGATGGATAGGAGACATTCTCAGTGACGTCACCTCTGATCTCTAGTGATGGATAGGAGACATTCTCAGTGACGTCACCTCTGATCTCTAGTGATGGATAGGAGGCATTCTCAGTGATGTCACCGCTGATCTCTAGTGATGGATAGGAGGCATTCTCAGTGATGTCACCTCTGATCTCTAGTGATGGATAGGAGGCATTCTCAGTGATGTCACCGCTGATCTCTAGTGATGGATAGGAGACATTCTCAGTGATGTCACCTCTGATCTCTGGTGATGGATAGGAGGCATTCTCAGTGATGTCACCTCTGATCTCTAGTGATGGATAGGAGGCATTCTCAGTGATGTCACCGCTGATCTCTAGTGATGGATAGGAGGCATTCTCAGTGATGTCACCTCTGATCTCTAGTGATGGATAGGAGACATTCTCAGTGATGTCACCTCTGATCTCTGGTGATGGATAGGAGGCATTCTCAGTGATGTCACCGCTGATCTCTAGTGATGGATAGGAGGCATTCTCAGTGATGTCACCGCTGATCTGTTCTTTTTCAAAGAAAAAATTGACCAGATCCGACAGGAAATTATCTCCCAATCACCTCATACCATGCACTGTCCTCCCTCCCCCACTGCATCTAGCTCACTCTCTGATTTTGAACCAGTCACAGAAGAAGAAGTAAGCAGGCTCCTTGCATCTTCTCGCCCAACTACTTGCACCAGTGACCCATTTCCGTCACATCTCCTCCAGTCCCTTTCCCCTGCTGTCACCCCTCACCTAACTAAAATATTTAACCTCTCTCTCTCTTCTGGTATTTTTCCCTCCTCATTTAAGCATGCCATCATACATCCACTACTTAAAAAACCATCCCTCGACCAAAACTGTGCCGCTAACTATAGACCTGTCTCTAATCTTCCCTTCATCTCTAAACTCCTGGAACGCCTGGTCCACTCCCGTCTTATCCGCTATCTCTCAGAAAACTCTGTTCTCGACCCTCTCCAATCCGGTTTCCGCTCTTTACACTCCACCGAAACTGCCCTCACTAAAGTCTCTAATGATCTGCTAACAGCTAAATCTAATGGTCATTACTCCATGCTAATTGTCTTGGATCTCTCTGCAGCATTCGACACTGTGGATCATCAGCTCCTCCTCACTATGCTCCGTTCCATTGGCCTCAAGGACACCGTTCTCTCCTGGTTCTCCTCCTATCTCTCCGACCGCTCCTTTACTGTTTCTTTTGCCGGTTCCTCCTCCTCTCACCTTCCCCTTACTGTTGGGGTTCCTCAAGGATCGGTTCTAGGCCCCCTCCTCTTCTCCTTGTACACTGCCCCTATTGGTCAAACAATCAGTAGATTTGGTTTCCAGTACCATCTCTATGCTGATGACACCCAATTATACGCTTCTTCTCCTGACATCACGCCAGCCTTTCTAGAAAACACTGGCGATTGTCTAAACGCTGTGTCTAATATCATGTCCTCACTATATCTGAAACTGAACCTGTCAAAGACTGAACTCCTGGTGTTTCCTCCCTCTACTAATGTACCTATACCCGACATTGCCATTTCTGTGTGTGGTTCCACTATTACTCCCCAGCAACATGCCCGCTGTCTTGGGGTCATACTTGATTCCGAGCTTTCCTTTGCCCCCCACATTCGATCACTGGCTCGCTCTTGTCATCTGCACCTCAAAAACATTTCTAGAATTCGACCTTTTCTTACTTTTGACTCTGCAAAAACTCTTACTGTTTCTCTTATTCATTCTCGTCTCGACTATTGTAACTCTCTTCTAATCGGTCTCCCTCTTACCAAACTCTCCCCTCTCCAATCTGTCTTGAATGCTGCAGCCAGGATCATATTCCTCACCAATCGTTACACCGATGCCTCTACCTTGTGCCAGTCATTACACTGGCTACCCATCCACTCCAGAATTCAGTATAAACTTATTACCCTCACCCACAAAGCCCTCCATGGCTCAGCACCACCCTACATCTCCTCCCTTGTTTCAGTATACCACCCTACCCGCGCCCTCCGTTCTGCTGATGATCTGAGGTTAGTATCCTCAATAGTCAGAACCTCCCACTCCCGTCTCCAAGACTTTACACGTGCCGCGCCAATTCTTTGGAATGCACTTCCCAGGTCAATACGATTAGTCCCCAATCCCCACAATTTTAAGCGTGTCCTGAAAACGCATTTATTCAGAATGGCCTATCGCCTCAACACATTAACCTAACCTATCCCTGTGTGGCAGAGCCAAAAGTTTTACCATAACCAGGTTCCCAGCATCATGTTCCCACATGCTTTATGCATCCATTAGCCCTCTGTGTCTGTACTGTTACACACTTAACATTATGGCTGGTCCATACAATCAGGGCAACTGTTACCACCCACCTTTCGTGTCTCCCTCTTTCCTCATAGACTGTAAGCTTGTGAGCAGGGCCCTCACTCCTCTTGGTATTTGTTATAATCTACTGTATGTGATTATTGTTATGCTGTAATGTCTATTGTCTGTACAAATCCCCTCTGAAATGTAAAGTGCTGCGGAATATGTCAGCGCTATAAAAATAAAATTTATTATTATTATTATTATAGATAGGAGACATTCTCAGTGATGTCACCGCTGATCTCTAGTGATGGATAGGAGACATTCTCAGTGATGTCACCGCTGATCTGTGGTGATGGATAGGAGACATTCTCAGTGACGTCACCTCTGATCTCTAGTGATGGATAGGAGGCATTCTCAGTGATGTCACCACTGATCTCTAGTGATGGATAGGAGACATTCTCAGTGATGTCACCGCTGATCTCTAGTGATGGATAGGAGGCATTCTCAGTGATGTCACCACTGATCTCTAGTGATGGATAGGAGACATTCTCAGTGATGTCACCGCTGATCTCTAGTGATGGATAGGAGGCATTCTCAGTGACGTCACCACTGATCTCTAGTGATGGATAGGAGACATTCTCAGTGATGTCACCGCTGATCTCTAGTGATGGATAGGAGGCATTCTCAGTGACGTCACCACTGATCTCTAGTGATGGATAGGAGACATTCTCAGTGACGTCACCTCTGATCTCTAGTGATGGATAGGAGGCATTCTCAGTGATGTCACCGCTGATCTGTGGTGATGGATAGGAGACATTCTCAGTGACGTCACCTCTGATCTCTAGTGATGGATAGGAGACATTCTCAGTGATCATAGAATCATAGAATCGTAGAGTTGGAAGGGACCTCCTGGGCCATCTGGTCCAACCCCCTGCTCAAAGCAGGATTCGCTAAATCATCCCAGTCAGATGTCTGTCCAGCCTCTGTTTGAAGACTTCCATTGAAGGAGAACTCACCACTTCTCGTGGCAGCCTGTTCTACTCATTGATCACTCTAACTGTCAAAAAGTTTTTTCTAATATCTAATCTGTGTCTCCTCCCATTCAGTTTCATCCCATTGCTTCTAGTCTTTCCTTGTGCAAATGAGAATAAAGTTGATCCTTCTACAATGTGACAGCCCTTTAGATATTTGTAGACAGCTATTAAGTCTCCTCTCAGTCTTCTTTTTTGCAAACTAAACATTCCCAAATCCTGCAACCTTTCCTCATAAGACAGGGTTTGCAGACCGGTCACCATTCTGGTCGCTCTTTTCTGAACTTGCTCCAGTTTGTTGACGTCTTTTTTAAAATGTGGTGCCCAAAACTGGACACAATATTCCAGATGAGGTCTGACCAAAGAGGAGTAGAGGGAAATAATGACTTCACGTGATCTAGACTGTATGCTTCTGTTAATACATCCTAGAATTGCATTTGCCTTTTTTGCTGCTGCATCACACTGTTGACTCATATTCAGTCTGTGATCTATTAGTATACCCAAGTCTTTTTCACATGTGCTGTCACTTAGCCCTATTCCTCCCATTCTATATATGCTTTTTTCATTTTTATTGCCCAGATGTAGTAGTGTATGTCACCGTTGATCTCTAGTGATGGATAGGAGGCATTCTCAGTGATGTCACCGCTGATCTCTAGTGATGGATAGGAGGCATTCTCAGTGATGTCACCTCTGATCTCTAGTGATGGATAGGAGACATTCTCAGTGATGTCACCTCTGATCTCTAGTGATGGATAGGAGGCATTCTCAGTGATGTCACCTCTGATCTCTAGTGATGGATAGGAGGCATTCTCAGTGATGTCACCTCTGATCTCTAGTGATGGATAGGAGGCATTCTCAGTGATGTCACCTCTGATCTCTAGTGATGGATAGGAGGCATTCTCAGTGATGTCACCTCTGATCTCTAGTGATGGATAGGAGACATTCTCAGTGATGTCACCTCTGATCTCTAGTGATGGATAGGAGGCATTCTCAGTGATGTCACCGCTGATCTCTAGTGATGGATAGTAGACATTCTCAGTGATGTCACCACTGATCTCTAGTGATGGATAGGAGACATTCTCAGTGATGTCACCGCTGATCTCTGGTGATGGATAGGAGACATTCTCAGTGATGTCACCGCTGATCTCTAGTGATGGATAGGAGGCATTCTCAGTGATGTCACCTCTGATCTCTAGTGATGGATAGGAGGCATTCTCAGTGATGTCACCACTGATCTCTAGTGATGGATAGGAGGCATTCTCAGTAATGTCACCGCTGATCTCAGGTGATGGATAGGAGACATTCTCAGTGATGTCACCGCTGATCTCTGGTGATGGATAGGAGACATTCTCAGTGATGTCACCGCTGATCTCTAGTGATGGATAGGAGGCATTCTCAGTGATGTCACCTCTGATCTCTAGTGATGGATAGGAGGCATTCTCAGTGATGTCACCTCTGATCTCTAGTGATGGATAGGAGGCATTCTCAGTGATGTCACCTCTGATCTCTAGTGATGGATAGGAGACATTCTCAGTGATGTCACCTCTGATCTCTAGTGATGGATAGGAGGCATTCTCAGTGATGTCACCGCTGATCTCTAGTGATGGATAGTAGACATTCTCAGTGATGTCACCACTGATCTCTAGTGATGGATAGGAGACATTCTCAGTGATGTCACCGCTGATCTCTGGTGATGGATAGGAGACATTCTCAGTGATGTCACCGCTGATCTCTAGTGATGGATAGGAGGCATTCTCAGTGATGTCACCTCTGATCTCTAGTGATGGATAGGAGGCATTCTCAGTGATGTCACCACTGATCTCTAGTGATGGATAGGAGGCATTCTCAGTAATGTCACCGCTGATCTCAGGTGATGGATAGGAGACATTCTCAGTGATGTCACCGCTGATCTCTGGTGATGGATAGGAGACATTCTCAGTGATGTCACCGCTGATCTCTAGTGATGGATAGGAGGCATTCTCAGTGATGTCACCTCTGATCTCTAGTGATGGATAGGAGGCATTCTCAGTGATGTCACCGCTGATCTCTAGTGATGGATAGGAGGCATTCTCAGTGATGTCACCTCTGATCTCTAGTGATGGATAGGAGACATTCTCAGTGATGTCACCTCTGATCTCTAGTGATGGATAGGAGACATTCTCAGTAATGTCACCTCTGATCTCTAGTGATGGATAGGAGGCATTCTCAGTGATGTCACCGCTGATCTCTAGTGATGGATAGGAGACATTCTCAGTGATGTCACCGCTGATCTCTAGTGATGGATAGGAGGCATTCTCAGTGATGTCACCGCTGATCTCTAGTGCTGGATAGGAGGCATTCTCAGTGATGTCACCTCTGATCTCTAGTGATGGATAGGAGGCATTCTCAGTGATGTCACCACTGATCTCTAGTGATGGATAGGAGGCATTCTCAGTGATGTCACCTCTGATCTCTAGTGATGGATAGGAGACATTCTCAGTAATGTCACCTCTGATCTCTAGTGATGGATAGGAGGCATTCTCAGTGATGTCACCTCTGATCTCTAGTGATGGATAGGAGACATTCTCAGTGATGTCACCTCTGATCTCTAGTGATGGATAGGAGGCACTCTCAGTGATGTCACCGCTGATCTCTGGTGATGGATAGTAGACATTCTCAATGTCACCTCTGATCTCTAGTGATGGATAGGAGGCATTCTCAATGTCACCGCTGATCTCTAGTGATGGATAGGAGGCATTCTCAGTGATGTCACCTCTGATCTCTAGTGATGGATAGGAGGCACTCTCAGTGATATCACCGCTGATCTCTGGTGATGGATAGTAGACATTCTCAATGTCACCTCTGATCTCTAGTGATGGATAGGAGGCATTCTCAGTGATGTCACCTCTGATCTCTAGTGATGGATAGGAGGCACTCTCAGTGATGTCACCGCTGATCTCTAGTGATGGATAGGAGACATTCTCAGTGATGTCACCTCTGATCTCTAGTGATGGATAGGAGGCACTCTCAGTGATGTCACCGCTGATCTCTAGTGATGGATAGGAGGCATTCTCAGTGATGTCACCTCTGATCTCTAGTGATGGATAGGAGGCACTCTCAGTGATGTCACCGCTGATCTCTAGTGATGGATAGGAGACATTCTCAGTGATGTCACCTCTGATCTCTAGTGATGGATAGGAGACATTCTCAGTGATGTCACCTCTGATCTCTAGTGATGGATAGGAGGCACTCTCAGTGATGTCACCTCTGATCTCTAGTGATGGATAGGAGACATTCTCAGTGATGTCACCGCTGATCTCTAGTGATGGATAGGAGACATTCTCAGTGATGTCACCTCTGATCTCTAGTGATGGATAGGAGGCATTCTCAGTGATGTCACCGCTGATCTCTGGTGATGGATAGGAGACATTCTCAGTGATGTCACCGCTGATCTCTAGTGATGGATAGGAGGCATTCTCAGTGATGTCACCTCTGATCTCTAGTGATGGATAGGAGGCATTCTCAGTGATGTCACCACTGATCTCTAGTGATGGATAGGAGGCATTCTCAGTAATGTCACCGCTGATCTCAGGTGATGGATAGGAGACATTCTCAGTGATGTCACCGCTGATCTCTGGTGATGGATAGGAGACATTCTCAGTGATGTCACCGCTGATCTCTAGTGATGGATAGGAGGCATTCTCAGTGATGTCACCTCTGATCTCTAGTGATGGATAGGAGGCATTCTCAGTGATGTCACCGCTGATCTCTAGTGATGGATAGGAGGCATTCTCAGTGATGTCACCTCTGATCTCTAGTGATGGATAGGAGACATTCTCAGTGATGTCACCTCTGATCTCTAGTGATGGATAGGAGACATTCTCAGTAATGTCACCTCTGATCTCTAGTGATGGATAGGAGGCATTCTCAGTGATGTCACCGCTGATCTCTAGTGATGGATAGGAGACATTCTCAGTGATGTCACCGCTGATCTCTAGTGATGGATAGGAGGCATTCTCAGTGATGTCACCGCTGATCTCTAGTGCTGGATAGGAGGCATTCTCAGTGATGTCACCTCTGATCTCTAGTGATGGATAGGAGGCATTCTCAGTGATGTCACCACTGATCTCTAGTGATGGATAGGAGGCATTCTCAGTGATGTCACCTCTGATCTCTAGTGATGGATAGGAGACATTCTCAGTAATGTCACCTCTGATCTCTAGTGATGGATAGGAGGCATTCTCAGTGATGTCACCTCTGATCTCTAGTGATGGATAGGAGACATTCTCAGTGATGTCACCTCTGATCTCTAGTGATGGATAGGAGGCACTCTCAGTGATGTCACCGCTGATCTCTGGTGATGGATAGTAGACATTCTCAATGTCACCTCTGATCTCTAGTGATGGATAGGAGGCATTCTCAATGTCACCGCTGATCTCTAGTGATGGATAGGAGGCATTCTCAGTGATGTCACCTCTGATCTCTAGTGATGGATAGGAGGCACTCTCAGTGATATCACCGCTGATCTCTGGTGATGGATAGTAGACATTCTCAATGTCACCTCTGATCTCTAGTGATGGATAGGAGGCATTCTCAGTGATGTCACCTCTGATCTCTAGTGATGGATAGGAGGCACTCTCAGTGATGTCACCGCTGATCTCTAGTGATGGATAGGAGACATTCTCAGTGATGTCACCTCTGATCTCTAGTGATGGATAGGAGGCACTCTCAGTGATGTCACCGCTGATCTCTAGTGATGGATAGGAGGCATTCTCAGTGATGTCACCTCTGATCTCTAGTGATGGATAGGAGGCACTCTCAGTGATGTCACCGCTGATCTCTAGTGATGGATAGGAGACATTCTCAGTGATGTCACCTCTGATCTCTAGTGATGGATAGGAGACATTCTCAGTGATGTCACCTCTGATCTCTAGTGATGGATAGGAGGCACTCTCAGTGATGTCACCTCTGATCTCTAGTGATGGATAGGAGACATTCTCAGTGATGTCACCGCTGATCTCTAGTGATGGATAGGAGACATTCTCAGTGATGTCACCTCTGATCTCTAGTGATGGATAGGAGGCACTCTCAGTGATGTCACCTCTGATCTCTAGTGATGGATAGGAGGCATTCTCAGTGATGTCACCTCTGATCTCTAGTGATGGATAGGAGGCACTCTCAGTGATGTCACCGCTGATCTCTAGTGATGGATAGGAGACATTCTCAATGTCACCGCTGATTTCTAGTGATGGATAGGAGGCATTCTCAGTGATGTCACCACTGATCTCTAGTGATGGATAGGAGGCATTCTCAGTGATGTCACCGCTGATCTCTAGTGATGGATAGGAGGCATTCTCAGTGATGTCACCGCTGATCTCTAGTGATGGATAGGAGGCATTCTCAGTGATGTCACCGCTGATCTCTAGTGATGGATAGGAGGCATTCTCAGTGATGTCACCGCTGATCTCTAGTGATGGATAGGAGGCATTCTCAGTGATGTCACCGCTGATCTCTAGTGATGGATAGGAGACATTCTCAGTGATGTCACCGCTGATCTCTAGTGATGGATAGGAGACATTCTCAGTGATGTCACCGCTGATCTCTAGTGATGGATAGGAGACATTCTCAGTGATGTCACCTCTGATCTCTAATGATGGATAGGAGACATTCTCAGTGATGTCACCTCTGATCTCTAGTGATGGATAGGAGACATTCTCAATGTCACCGCTGATCTCTAGTGGCGGACAGGCGGCGTTCTGGGATGTCACCGCTGATCTCTAGTGGCGGACAGGCGGCGTTCTGGGATGTCACCGCTCATCTCTAGTGGCGGACAGGCGGCGTTCTGGGATGTCACCGCTCATCTCTAGTGGCGGACAGGCGGCGTTCTGGGATGTCACCGCTCATCTCTAGTGGCGGACAGGCGGTGTTCTGGGATGTCACCGCTCATCTCTAGTGGCGGACAGGCGGCGTTCTGGGATGTCACCGCTCATCTCTAGTGGCGGACAGGCGGTGTTCTGGGATGTCACCGCTCATCTCTAGTGGCGGACAGGCGGTGTTCTGGGATGTCACCGCTCATCTCTAGTGGCGGACAGGCGGTGTTCTGGGATGTCACCGCTCATCTCTAGTGGCGGACAGGCGGTGTTCTGGGATGTCACCTCTCATCTCTAGTGGCGGACAGGCGGCGTTCTGGGATGTCACCGCTCATCTCTAGTGGCGGACAGGCGGTGTTCTGGGATGTGTGGAGCGCACATCTAGGATGACGTTACCTTTTTTCAGACAGCGCTCCAGGGCGTCGGTGAGGGTGACTCTTCTCTCTGCCAGGAAATCGCTGAGGACCTGTGAGGACAGAGCGAGCCGCACGCTGGTCAGGGCCGTCACTCGGGTTTTTGCGCTGTAAGCAATTAATAGTGATTAGAAGACAGAAGATCCGGAATCCTCCCTGCGCCACAGTGCCGACACCTCACCTCTTATCAGTAAGATTGTCGATGTCTTCCTTCAGCTTGTCTTCTCGCTGCTCCTGAGCCGACAGCAAATCCTGCGCGTCACTGCCTGATGGGGGTTACAATCCGTCATATTTCAGCCTGTGAACGCTGTGACGCCGCACGGCCACTCACCTGAGCCCTCCTCGGCCACACTAACGCTCTCACTGGCGCTGCTGCAGTGACTGAGGACATCACTGGCTCCTTCATCATCGCTGGCCTCCGAGTCTGCCCGTGTGCCGGCCCGAGAACCTGAAATGATAGGAAACTTATCAGGGCTGACGTGCGATCAGTGAACGCGGAGGAGGAGCACGAGGCGGAGCGCACACTACACCGCTGCACGCCAGTGACAGCCGGGCTCTCGCATCACTTGGTCTTTAATTTGCACTGTTCCTTTAAATCTTTGCTGGGACTCGATCTGTCCGGGGCCTGAGCTATCTGAGCTGCAGGCGTCACATGACCTGCGGGACCCTCTACAGCGGCCCACGACCCGAGCGGAGGTCACTGAGCCTTCCCATAATAACATGAAGCCCGGCCGAGCCCACACTGCGGGGATCCGTACAGGGAGCGGGCACAAGAGCTCTGCGTGTGCAGCCGTACGCAGGAACCCTGCAGAGCCATGCGAGCAGTGCTGGGGAATAATCAGCAGCTCACGGGTCAGTGACAGGCAGCAGCGACCCTCACAACGCAGAGCAAACCGCCAGCGAATGGGAACATTCTGGTCCTGCTGACACAGCTGAGGGGCTGTTACAATGTATCAATGCTCTACAAATCTCATCTACAGTGATACATAGTAACAAACCCTCAGCTGTGAGCAGGACGAGGTTGGGAGAGATTATTAGCCGCTGGGTGTAGACAATCCACTGACAGTAAGCAGAGGTCTTAGATGGAGCCAAGACACAACGGATGGAATGGATTTCTGCTTTGCGCCATTTTTGAAAAGTGGGTGTGGTTATCTGGAAGGGGCAGGGCCGCCATCGGCCCGACGGATGTACTGACCACGGCGCACACCGCGCCCGGCCATGTCTGTTCCCCCGGATGGGTGCAGCGAGTGATAAATCTGACACCTCCCTCTCCAATTTCATATTGTCTCCCCAAATTTATTGAAAATCTGCAAAAATCGTCATTATTTTGGTGATTATTCACAGAGGTCGGACGTCATGGGGCCAAGAATGAGCCAGAGCCTCGGGCAGCGCCGCCCTCGTGACCCTCTATGTCAGGGTGCAGGGAAGGAAACTTGTGTCTGCAGCCCCCATAACTGCAGCGCCAAAGTATCAGCCGACGAATATGGGGGACGAGAAACCGACGACACGGCTGCCATACATAACGTGTCATGCGGGGAGCGAATAGAGTGCACCATGTAGGTACTACAGGCAGTGGGGGCAGCGCCGTGCACCGTGGTGGTGGTGATACAGATGGCGGGCAGCTCCATGCACCGTGGTGGTGGTGATACAGATGGCGGGCAGCTCCGTGCACCGTGGTGGTGGCGATACAGATGGCGGGCAGCTCCATGCACCGTGGTGGTGGTGATACAGATGGCGGGCAGCTCCATGCACCGTGGTGGTGGTGATACAGATGGCGGGCAGCTCCGTGCACCGTGGTGGTGGTGATACAGATGGCGGGCAGCGCCGTGCACCGTGGTGGTGGTGATACAGATGGTGGGCAGCACCATGCACCGTGGTGGTGATACGGATGGCGGGCAGCGCCGTGCACCGTGGTGGTGGTGATACAGATGGCGGGTAGCTCCGAGCACCGTGGTGGTGGTGATACAGATGGTGGGCAGCGCCGTGCACCGTGGTGGCGGTGATACGGATGGCGGGCAGCGCCTTGCACCGTGGTGGTGGTGATACGGATGGCGGGCAGCACCGTGCACCGTGGTGGTGGTGATACGGATGGCGGGCAGCGCCGTGCACCGTGGTGGTGGTGATACGGATGGCGGGCAGCGCCGTGCACCGTGGTGGTGGTGATACGGATGGCGGGCAGCGCCGTGCACCGTGGTGGTGGTGATACGGATGGCGGGCAGCACCATGCACCGTGGTGGTGATACGGATGGCGGGCAGCGCCGTGCTCCGTGGTGGTGATACAGATGGCGGGCAGCGCCGTGCACCGTGGTGGTGGTGATACAGATGGCGGGCAGCTCCGTGCACCGTGGTGGTGGTGATACAGATGGCAGGCAGCTCCATGCACCGTGGTGGTGGTGATACAGATGGCGGGCAGTGCCGCGCACCGTGGTGGTGGTGATACGGATGGCGGGCAGCACCATGCACCGTGGTGGTGATACGGATGGCGGGCAGCGCCGTACACCGTGGTGGTGGTGATACAGATGGCAGGCAGCGCCGTGCACCGTGGTGGTGGTGATACGGATGGCGGGCAGCGCCGTGCACCGTGGTGGTGGTGATACAGATGGCGGGCAGCACCGTGGTGGTGGTGATACAGATGGCGGGCAGCTCCGTGCACCGTGGTGGTGGTGATACAGATGGCGGGCAGCTCCGTGCACCGTGGTGGTGGTGATACGGATGGTGGGCAGCGCCGTGCACCGTGGTGGTGAACTGGTGATACGGATGGCGGGCAGCGCCGTGCACCGTGGTGGTGGTGATACGGATGGCGGGCAGCGCCGTGCACCGTGGTGGTGGTGATACGGATGGCGGGAAGCGCCGTGCACCGTGGTGGTGGTGATACGGATGGCGGGCAGCGCCGTGCACCGTGGTGGTGGTGATACGGATGGCGGGAAGCGCCGTGCACCGTGGTGGTGGTGATACGGATGGCGGGAAGCGCCGTGCACCGTGGTGGTGGTGATACGGATGGCGGGAAGCGCCGTGCACCGTGGTGGTGGTGATACGGATGGCGGGCAGCGCCGTGCTCCGTGGTGGTGATACAGATGGCGGGCAGCGCCGTGCACCGTGGTGGTGGTGATACAGATGGCGGGCAGCTCCGTGCACCGTGGTGGTGGTGATACAGATGGCAGGCAGCTCCATGCACCGTGGTGGTGGTGATACAGATGGCGGGCAGTGCCGCGCACCGTGGTGGTGGTGATACGGATGGCGGGCAGCACCATGCACCGTGGTGGTGATACGGATGGCGGGCAGCGCCGTACACCGTGGTGGTGGTGATACAGATGGCAGGCAGCGCCGTGCACCGTGGTGGTGGTGATACGGATGGCGGGCAGCGCCGTGCACCGTGGTGGTGGTGATACAGATGGCGGGCAGCACCGTGGTGGTGGTGATACAGATGGCGGGCAGCTCCGTGCACCGTGGTGGTGGTGATACAGATGGCGGGCAGCTCCGTGCACCGTGGTGGTGGTGATACAGATGGCGGGCAGCTCCGTGCACCGTGGTGGTGGTGATACGGATGGTGGGCAGCGCCGTGCACCGTGGTGGTGAACTGGTGATACGGATGGCGGGCAGCGCCGTGCACCGTGGTGGTGGTGATACGGATGGCGGGCAGCGCCGTGCACCGTGGTGGTGGTGATACGGATGGCGGGAAGCGCCGTGCACCGTGGTGGTGGTGACACGGATGGCGGGCAGCGCCGTGCACCGTGGTGGTGGTGATACGGATGGCGGGAAGCGCCGTGCACCGTGGTGGTGGTGATACGGATGGCGGGAAGCGCCGTGCACCGTGGTGGTGGTGATACGGATGGCGGGAAGCGCCGTGCACCGTGGTGGTGGTGATACGGATGGCGGGCAGCGCCGTGCACCGTGGTGGTGGTGATACGGATGGCGGGCAGCGTCGTGCACCGTGGTGATACGGACGGCGGGCAGCGTCGTGCACCGTGGTGGTGGTGGTGATACGGACGGCGGGCAGCGTCGTGCACCGTGGTGGTGGTGGTGATACGGACGGCGGGCAGCGTCGTGCACCGTGGTGGTGATACGGACGGCGGGCAGCGTCGTGCACCGTGGTGGTGATACGGACGGCGGGCAGCGTCGTGCACCGTGGTGGTGATACGGACGGCGGGCAGCGTCGTGCACCGTGGTGGTGATACGGACGGCGGGCAGCGTCGTGCACCGTGGTGGTGATACGGACGGCGGGCAGCGTCGTGCACCGTGGTGGTGATACGGACGGCGGGCAGCGTCGTGCACCGTGGTGGTGATACGGACGGCGGGCAGCGTCGTGCACCGTGGTGGTGATACGGACGGCGGGCAGCGTCGTGCACCGTGGTGGTGATACGGACGGCGGGCAGCGTCGTGCACCGTGGTGGTGATACGGACGGCGGGCAGCGTCGTGCACCGTGGTGGTGATACGGACGGCGGGCAGCGTCGTGCACCGTGGTGGTGATACGGACGGCGGGCAGCGTCGTGCACCGTGGTGGTGATACGGACGGTGGGCAGCGTCGTGCACCGTGGTGGTGATACGGACGGCGGGCAGCGTCGTGCACCGTGGTGGTGATACGGACGGCGGGCAGCGTCGTGCACCGTGGTGGTGATACGGACGGCGGGCAGCGTCGTGCACCGTGGTGGTGATACGGACGGCGGGCAGCGTCGTGCACCGTGGTGGTGATACGGACGGCGGGCAGCGTCGTGCACCGTGGTGGTGATACGGACGGCGGGCAGCGTCGTGCACCGTGGTGGCGGTGGTGATACGGACGGCGGGCAGCGTCGTGCACCGTGGTGAAGGTGGTGATACGGACGGCGGGCAGCGTCGTGCACCGTGGTGGCGGTGGTGATACGGACGGCGGGCAGCGTCGTGCACCGTGGTGGCGGTGGTGATACGGACGGCGGGCAGCGCCGTGGTGGCGGTGGTGATACGGACGGCGGGCAGCGCCGTGCACCGTGGTGGCGGTGGTGATACGGACGGCGGGCAGCGCCGTGCACCGTGGTGGCGGTGGTGATACGGACGGCGGGCAGCGCCGTGCACCGTGGTGGGGGTGGTGATACGGACGGCGGGCAGCGCCGTGCACCGTGGTGGGGGTGGTGATACGGACGGCGGGCAGCGCCGTGCACCGTGGTGGGGGTGGTGATACGGACGGCGGGCAGCGCCGTGCACCGTGGGGGTGGTGATACGGACGGCGGGCAGCGCCGTGCACCGTGGGGGTGGTGATACGGACGGCGGGCAGCGCCGTGCACCGTGGGGGTGGTGATACGGACGGCGGGCAGCGCCGTGCACCGTGGGGGTGGTGATACGGACGGCGGGCAGCGCCGTGCACCGTGGGGGTGGTGATACGGACGGCGGGCAGCGCCGTGCACCGTGGGGGTGGTGATACGGACGGCGGGCAGCGCCGTGCACCGTGGGGGTGGTGGCACATGCTGAACCTTTGCTCAGGTTCAGCTGCAGCAGTTCTTGTCTCAGGGACCCTGTGGTGGGGGATGGGGACAAACAGGAGGTCACAGCGAGGGCATGAACCCAGAGACCCCCAATACACACGTGCACAACCCTGGAAGGTGGCCCCCGACATCACCGTACCACAGCTCACCGGGTGCCGTCAGGAGAGGGGGTGGGGGGGCTTCAGCTGTTTTGCTCCAGCTGTCAGGGTCACGGAGGGTCTCGCAGTCTCCGGTAACAGCTGTTACCAGTGAGGCCGTCACGGCCCCGGTGCCGCGCTCTCCCCGCTCACACTCCCTGGGTTCTCACCGCGGCTGGCGCTGCCCTTCTTGGCGGCGGTTCCGCTCCTCCGGGCCCGCGGCATGGTTCTGAGCAGCTGTTGAGTGTGCCACTCTAGTCAGGGGTTAGGCCTCCGCACAGGCTGCCGGGGAGGGTAGTTTTCTGAATGCCAGCTGCATTCACCGAGCCCGCACAAGAACCACAACTCCCGGCAGCACCTGGGACTGAGCTCTCCGGCGCGCTGCACTGAGCGCCGAGCATGCTGGGAACTGTAGTTGATATTCGACAGAAGTAAATACATCTTCCAGGATGCAACGGGGCACCGCGGACCGTCTCCTAGTAACCAAGGGCGGGAAAACAGCGGAGAGGAGATGGGAACTTGGAAGTTGGAAGACCAAGCATCTGAGGAGAAGTGCTGCCCGTCCTGAGGAGGCGGAGGAGGAGAGTGCTGCCCGTCCTGAGGAGGAGGAGAGTGCTGCCCGTCCTGAGGAGGAGGAGGCGGAGAGTGCTGCCCGTCCTGAGGAGGCGGAGGAGGATAGTGCTGCCCGTCCTGAGGAGGAGGAGGAGGAGAGTGCTGCCCGTCCTGAGGAGGAGGAGGCGGAGAGTGCTGCCCGTCCTGAGGAGGCGGAGGAGGAGAGTGCTGCCCGTCCTGAGGAGGCGGAGGAGGATAGTGCTGCCCGTCCTGAGGAGGAGGAGGCGGAGAGTGCTGCCCGTCCTGAGGAGGCGGAGGAGGAGAGTGCTGCCCGTCCTGAGGAGGCGGAGGAGGAGAGTGCTGCCCGTCCTGAGGAGGCGGAGGAGGAGAGTGCTGCCCGTCCTGAGGAGGCGGAGGAGGAGAGTGCTGCCCGTCCTGAGGAGGAGGAGGAGGAGGAGGCGGCAGAGAGTGCTGCCCGTCCTGAGGAGGAGGAGGCGGAGAGTGCTGCCCGTCCTGAGGAGGAGGAGGCGGAGAGTGCTGCCCGTCCTGAGGAGGAGGAGGCGGAGAGTGCTGCCCGTCCTGAGGAGGAGGAGGCGGAGAGTGCTGCCCGTCCCCTGTTATATCATTTACTTCTTTTTGTCATTATTATAGAATCTGCCCTGCCCTGCTGTATCTAGACCGTTAGGCTATGTTCACACATCAGTTTTTAGAAAAAGGTAAAAGCCGGATCCGGCTTTTTTCCCATAGACTAGCATTATCGCTGCATTGCGCCTGATTGCCATGCGGTGTGTACGGCTTTTGCCAGATACGGCAAAAAATGCCTGTCTGGTGTCTGCAAAAAACGTTCCCGGCAATGTTTTTTGACAGCGCCGGACCGCTTTTTTCCACTGCGCATGCCCGAAGACTCTCTCGCCGTCTCCCTCTCCTGCACCGTCTCCGGCCTAAATAGATGATCCGGCGGGCTGCGGCTTCTACCGGATCAGGTTTGACAACTTTTCACCGCAGCCTTCCGGATTTAAAAAACTGAAGTCTGAAAGTAGCCTTATCTGCCCCGCTGTGCCGTATCTGGGTCTTATCTTCCCCGCCGTGCCGTATCTGCCCCACCGTGCCGTATCTGGGCCGTGTCTGCCCCACCGTGCTGTATCTGGACCGTATCTTCCCCGCCGTGCCGTATCTGGACCGTATCTGCCCCACCGTGCCGTATCTGGACCGTGTCTGCCCCACCGTGCCGTATCTGGGCCGTGTCTGCCCCACCGTGCCGTATCTGGACCGTATCTTCCCCGCCGTGCCGTATCTGGGCCGTGTCTGCCCCGCTGTGCCGTATCTGGGCCGTGTCTGCCCCACCGTGCCGTATCTGGGCCGTGTCTGCCCCACCGTGCCGTATCTGGACCGTATCTGCCCCACCGTGCCGTATCTGGACCGTATCTGCCCCACCGTGCCGTATCTGGGCCGTGTCTGCCCCACCGTGCCGTATCTGGACCGTATCTGCCCCGCCGTGCCGTATCTGGACCGTATCTGCCCCACCGTGCCGTATCTGGGCCGTGTCTGCCCCACCGTGCCGTATCTGCCCCGTATCTGCCCCGCCGTGCCGTATCTGGACCGTATCTGCCCCGCCGTGCCGTATCTGGACCGTATCTGCCCCACCGTGCCGTATCTGGGCCGTGTCTGCCCCACCGTGCCGTATCTGGACCGTATCTTCCCCGCCGTGCCGTATCTGGACCGTATCTTCCCCGCCGTGCCGTATCTGGACCGTATCTGCCCCACCGTGCCGTATCTGGGCCGTGTCTGCCGCGCCGCATCTGGGTCTTATCTTCCCCGCCATGCCGTATCTGGCCGTGTCTGCCCCACGGTGCCGTATCTGGGTCGTGTCTGCCCTGCAGTGCCATATCTGGGTCTTATCTTCCCCGACGTGCCGTATCTTTCCCTCTACTCCTCTTTGGTCAGACCTCATCTGGAATATTGTGTCCAGTTTTGGGCACCACATTTTAAAAAAGACATCAACAAGCTGGAGCAAGTTCAGAAAAGAGCGACCAGAATGGTGACCTGTCTGCAAACCCTGTCTTATGAGGAAAGGTTGCAGGATTTGGGAATGTTTAGTTTGCAAAAGAGAAGACTGAGAGGAGACTTAATTGCTGTCTACAAATATCTAAAGGGCTGTCACATTGTAGAAGGATCAACTTTATTCTCATTTGCACAAGGAAAGACTAGAAGCAATGGGATGAAACTGAATGGGAGGAGACACAGATTAGATATTAGAAAAAACTTTTTGACAGAGTGATCAATGAGTGGAACAGGCTGCCACGAGAAGTGGTGAGTTCTCCTTCAATGGAAGTCTTCAAACAGAGGCTGGACAGACATCTGACTGGGATGATTTAGCGAATCCTGCTTTGAGCAGGGGGTTGGACCAGATGGCCCAGGAGGTCCCTTCCAACTCTATGATTCTATGATCTGGGTCTTATCTTCCCCTCTGGGCCGTGTCGGCCCCGACGTGCCGTATCTGGGTCTTATCTTCCCCACTGGGCTGTGTCTGCCCCGCCGTGCCGTGTCAGCCCCGCCGTGCCGTATCTGGGCCGTGTCAGCCCCGCCGTGCCGTATCTGGGCCGTGTCAGCCCCGCCGTGCCGTATCTGGGCCGTGTCAGCCCCGCCGTGCCGTATCTGGGCCGTGTCAGCCCCGCCGTGCCGTATCTGGGTCTTATCTTCCCCTCTGGACCGTGTCTGCCCCGACGTGCCGTATCTGGGTCTTATCTTCCCCGCCGTGCCATATCTGGGTCTTATCTTCCCCGCCGTGCCGTATCTGGGCCGTGTCTGCCCCGCTGTGCCGTATCTGGACCGTGTCTGCCCGTCGTGCCGTATCTGGGTCTTATCTTCCCCGCCGTGCCGTATCTGGGCCGTGTCTGCCCCGCCGTGCCGTATCTGGGCCGTGTCTGCCCCGCCGTGCCGTATCTGGGCCGTGTCTGCCCCGCCGTGCCGTATCTGGGCCGTGTCTGCCCCGCCGTGCCGTATCTGGGCCGTGTCTGCCCCGCCGTGCCGTATCTGGGCCGTGTCTGCCCCGCCGTGCCGTATCTGGGCCGTGTCTGCCCCGCCGTGCCGTATCTGGGCCGTGTCTGCCCCGCCGTGCCGTATCTGGGTCTTATCTTCCCCGCCGTGCCGTATCTGGGTCTTATCTTCCCCGCCGTGCCGTACCTGGGTCTTATCTTCCCCGCCGTGCCGTACCTGGGCCGTGTCAGCCCCGCCGTGCCGTACCTGGGCCGTGTCAGCCCCGCCGTGCCGTATCTGGGCCTTGTCTTCCCCGCCGTGCCGTCTTTGGGCCGTGTCTGCGCCGCCGTGCTGTATCTGGGCCGTGTCTTCCCCGCCATGCGGCGTCTCCTCGCCGTAGCCTACGGCCATGTTCTTTGGGACGATTTCCAGGTGTGGCTTCCTCTGTGGGTTGAGTGGACCTGGAGCGGAGCCATCGTTACGTCCTGGTCACATAGAAGATCCGGTGTGGTCGGAGGCGTCGATCGTCCCACACTTTGTCATTTCAGCCGCCGGTAAAGTGAAGTCTGTTATATTTGGCGCCATCACACCGATCCTATCGATGGTATAATGGGAAAATCTGACAGAATCCGGTTACAAATTACAGCTCTGCCGGGGGATTAACATGTAGGAAAATGGCAGAACTTGACTCCGTGGGGCAGCGGGGGTGGTCGTACCGGATCTTACATGGGTTATGAAAATATGAATGCGCTTCCTACTAGTATAGATGGACGCCCGCGATGTCACACGGTGAAACGTGTTGCGGCTCTGATGCAGATTTCTTCGGCAGCCGATCCAAGCATCAAAATTATCCATCGCATTTGAAAGCCTTATTAAAAGCCAATGGATTTCCTTTGAAAATATTGTAGGATTTTTTCAGTGTCGGAGAACGCTGCTCTCAGGATGGACTCTGCGCTTCCTCGCACGGCTATTGGTGTTGATTCTAGTGCAAATTCTCCATTAACGATGACTTCATGTCCTCCTTACGTTTCCTATGGATGGCACTCACACCTGGAGCTCTCGTTTCGCCGCCTTTTCAGATGCTTTTCAGTTTTTTTTTGTTCACTGATTGATGAGTACTAAACCCCAAAACACAAGAGAGACCAAAATCCGCACCACAACCCACACCAAAAAACTGACTGGACCGTTTTTTTTTATACGATTTTAAGCCTGTAAAATCCACACTGAAAACCTGTGAAACAGGCCTTATCGACACGTTCACATTTCCGTTTTTTGACATTAGTCAAAATCCGCCAGGTTGTGGAAAAAAACGGACTCTGCAACTTTTTTTGCCTTTACGGTCCGCTATTTTCCATTGCGCATGGCCGGAAGAATAGCTCCAGGAAACATTTCATATCTTTCTCTTCTTTTTTTCGCGATCTTTTTTCGCGCTCTCTTTTCGCGCTCTCTTTTCGCGCTCTCGCTCTCTCTCTGCTCTCGCTCTCTCGGCTGCGGTTCCTTTAAAACAATGGTCCGGTGGCACACGTTGGTGTCACAACGGACACGGATTTTTAACGGATTGCAACTGACGTCAATAACCAGAGGTGTGAAACAGGCCTAAGACAACAGATTTATTTTTTCCATTTAACATAATTTTGGAGGAAAGTAACAAAAGTAAGAAGGAAGTGTAAATAAGAGTCTTAAATTGAATCTGTCCCCCCTTTTTTGAGATATCCTATAATGATAGCATTCAGTTGTGTGTCCCATATGGGTTCTCTTAGTACTTTTGCTTCCCCCTGACCCCGCACCTTTCATGCATAAATACCTTTTTTATATCGGTTCAGATGTATGTCAGGCTGTGTGCACACGGTGCGGATTCTGCTGCGTTGTACAGGACCTTTATTTCCTATGGAAGTTAAAAAGCGCTGTGCACATGATGCAGATTTTTCCGCTTTGGTTTACAATCCGCAGCATGTCAATTGTTTGGTGCAGAAACGCTGCAGTTTTACTCATCCATTATGAGGTGTAAAACCGCAGATAAGGCCTCTTTCACACTTCCGTTTTTCACCATCAGTCAAAATCTGCCGTTTTGCAAAAAAAAATGGATCCGCCATTTTTTTTGGCGGATCCGTTTTTTTCCCCATTGAGTTGCATTACCGGCGAATCTTGACGGATGGCCATCCGTTGGATCCGTTTTTTTGCGGATCCGCCAAATTTTTGCCGTCCGCTGAGATCATCGAATGGAGCCTGTAACGTTTTTTTGCCCTGCGGATCCGCATTTTCCCTTTTTAACCCTGAATATTTTCTTGCTGCTGGAAGGAAGAAAAAAAATCTCTCTCCCTCAGCGCGGTTCCTTTAAATTTTTACCTTTGGTGGATCCGTACATCCGCTAATCCCCGTTTTTGTCAGTTCGCCAGCAGATCCGTTTTCCACTATTTTGGTGGATTTTGACTGACAGAAAAAACTGAAGTGTGAAACAGGCCTAAACCGCAGGACTTTTGTCCTGCGGTTTTCTCTACAAAATCCGCACACCAAGAAAACTACGTGTGCACATACCCTTAATTGGCGCGGTCCAGTCCGATGGGCGGGGCTTATTCACCTGCTCCCTCCCCCTGTCTTGCTCTATGCAAGAAGAAATACGTAGAGCAAGACATGGAGGGGGGGAGCAGGTGAATAAGCCCCGCCCATTGGACCGGACCACGCCAGTTTACATACATCTGAACCGATATAAAGAAGGTATTTATGCATGAAAGGTGCGGGGTCAGGGGGAAGCAAAAGTACTAAGAGAATCCTTATGTGACACACAACTGAATGATATCATTATATGATATCTCAAAAAAGGGGGGACAGATTCCCTTTAAGTTTACTCTCAGCGAGCGCAGCCTCATCTCGGATTATCTGCCCCCACCCCGGCTTGTTTATGATTCACTGACATGTATCCTGATCACCACTAGGTGGCACTGTTCAATCTCCACCTGCCACGGATGATGGGTTTCCTCTGGTTTTCGTTTATGGGTGACATTCTGCCTGTTTCACGACACAAAAAGAGGACTTAGAAATCCTCCAAAAATTTTAAAAAATAAAAAAAAATTACAATTAAGGCTGGGTTCACACGTAACGGAAATTACCGCGAGAATTCCGAATAACATTCCGCGGGAAAATCGCATTTTAAATTCTCGAGGAAAAACTAGCATTTTCCAAGCGTAATTAGCTTACAGAATTGCTAGCGTTTTCCAAGCGATCTGGAGCATCGCTTGGAGAACTAATTGACAGGTTGCTCACACTCATCAAACATAGTGTTTGACGAGTGTGACCAACTTTTTACTATTGAGGCGGCCTATGCGGCATCAATAGTAAAAGATAGGATGTAAAAATAATTTTAAAAAGAAAATATTGTTATTCTCACCTTCCGGCTTCCCGCCTCTCTCCACGCTTCCGGTCCCAGTAGTCCTTTGCGTGAATTACCACGATGACGTCAGTTCTCGAGGGATCGCGATGTCTTGCGGTCATTCGCGACGACCGCGAGACTTCACGATCCCGCGAGAACGGACGTCATCGCTCGCAAAGGATTACCGGGAGCGTGGAGAGAGGCGGGAAGGCTGCGCGGGACGCCGGAAGGTGAGAATAACAATATTTTTTTATTTTAAATTCTATTTTTTACAGGGATATGGTACCCAAAGCCCGGAGGACAGTCTCCTCTCCTCCGGCCCGTGGGTACCATCCGCAAATGTCCTGCTTATTTTTCGCATGGTTGGCACAGCCACATGCGGGAAGTAAGAGGAACAATGCATTCCTATGGGTGCAGGATCGCCGCGATTCCGCAAAATTAATGAGCATGCTGCGTTTTTTATCGCGAAGCGATTCCGCCATGGTAAAAACCGCAGCATTAGCACAGCATTGCGGAATCCCATAGGAATGCATGGGATGCTTATTTTTTGCGGCAAAATCGCGCAGTTAAAACCGCCACGTGTGAACTCAGACTCATAAATATATGTGGGGACAGTGCAAAGACCTTTCTAATGATCTTTTTACTGTTAGACCTGTGACGGGGACAAGGGGGCATCCTCTACGTCTGGAGGAAAGAAGGTTTAACCCCTTAGCGACAGAGCCAGTTTGCAGCTTAATGACCAGGCCAATTTTTACAATTCTGACCACTGTCCCTTTATGAGGTTATAACTCTGGAACGCTTTAACGGATCCTGCTGATTCTGAGACTGTTTTTTCGTGACATATTGTACTTCATGTTAGTGGTAAAATTTCTTCGATAAGTCTTGTGTTTATTTATGAAAAAAACAGAAATATGGCAAAAAAATTTAAAAGTTTGCAATTTTAAAACTTTAAATTTTTATGCCCTTAAATCAGAGAGATGTATCACATAAATTTCTTAATAAATAACATTTCCCACATGTCTACTTTACATCAGCACAATTTTGGAAGCAACATTTTTTTTTGTTAGGAAGTTATAAGGGTTAAAAGTTGACCAGCGATTTCTCATTTTTACAACAAAATTTACAAAGCCATTTTTTTTAGGGACCACATCATATTTAAAGTCATTTTGAGGGGTGTACATGACAGAAAATACCCAAAAGTGGCACCATTCTAAAAACTAGACCCCTCAAGGTGCTCAAAACCACATTCAAGAAGTTTATTAACCCTTTAAGTGCTTCACAGGAACGAAAGCAATGTGGATGGAAAAAATTAACATTTAACTTTTTTTTGGAAAAAAATTACTTCAGAACCAATTTTTTTTATTTTCACAAGTGTTAAAAGAGAAAATCAACCACAAAATTTGTTGTACAATTTCTCCTGAATACGCCGATACCCCATATGTGGGGGTAAACCCCTTTTTCAGCACACGGCAGAGCTCGCAAGGGATGGGGCACCGTTTGACTTTTTCAACGCAGAATTGGCTGGAATTAAGATCGGATGCCATGTTGCGTTCGGAGAGCCCTTAATGTGCCTAAACAGTGGAAAACTCCAACAAGTGACCCCATTTTGGAAACTAGACCCATGAAGGAACTTGTCTAGATGTGTGGTGAGCACTTTGAACCTTCAAGTGCTTCACAGAAGTTTATAACGTAGAGCCGTGAAAATAAGAAATCCATTTTTTTTTCCACAAAAATGATCTTTTCGCCCCCAAATTTTTATTTTTACAAGGGTAACAGGAGAAATCATACCCCCACAGTTATTATGCGATTTGTCCTGAGTACGCCGATACCCCATATGTGGGGAGGAACCACTGTTTGGGTGCATGGGAGAGCTTGGAAGGGAAGGAGTGCCATTTTGGAATGCAGACTTTGATGGAATGGTCTGCGGGCATCATGTTGCGTTTGCAGAGCCCCTGATGGGCCTAAACAGTGGAAACCCCCCACAAGTGACCCCATTTTGGAAATTAGACCCCCTAAGGAACTTATCTAGATGTGTGGTGAGCACTTTGAACCCCCAAGCGCGTCACAGAAGTTTATAAACGCAGAGCCGTGAAAATAAAGTCTTTTATTTCCACAAAAGTGATTTTTTAGACCCCAATTTTTAGACCCCCAAAGTTGGTAAATAGTGGAAACCCCTCAATTCTTGCTCCAACCCTAACCCCAACACACCCCTATCCCTAATCCCAACCCTAATTCTAACCCTAATCCTAGTTCGCCCCAACCCTAGCCTAACCCTAGCCTAACCCTAGCCTAACCCTAACCCTTATGGAAAACTGAAAAAAAAAATATTTTTTTTATTTCATTATGTGTGCCTATATAAGGGGGTGATAAACGGGGGGGTTATGTACTATTTTTATTATTTTGATCACTATGTTCGTTTATTATAGTGATCAAAATAATGAATGGAATCTGCCAGCCGGAGCCAGCAGATTCCCGGCGGGCGCACTGCGCATGCGCCCGCCATTTTCAAGATGTCGGCGCCCATCGGATGACGCCGGCGGGAGCGGGACCACCGGGAGGGGACGGAGGACAAGGGAGAGGTACCGGGAGGGGACCGGGGGGATCGGGGACCCTATTTCTCTATCCTCTGATGTGCGATCACATCAGAGGAAAGAGAAATTAAATGTAAAATCGCGGCTTTTTTTTTTGCGGTCGCCGTTATAGGGTTAATAACGGCGATCGCAAAAGCGGGGGTCGGTAAAAACCGACCGATTCATGTTCTCTGGGGTCTCGGCTACCCCTGGCAGCCGAGACCCCGGAGAAAATCCGACACTGGGGGGCGCAATTCACTTAAATCACAGCGCCGTGAATTAACGGCGCTGTGGTTTAAGTACCCTTAATTACCACCGTTAAAAGGCGTATCAGCGGTCGTTAAGGGGTTAAGCATAGTCACAGACGCGGATTCTTTACTGTAAGAGCAGTGAGACTATGGAACTCTCTGCCATATGATGCTGTAATGAGTGATTCCCTACTAACATTTAAGAAGGGACTGGATGCCTTTCTTGAAAAGTATAATATTACAGGGTATATACACGAGTCTCCTTGATATTGCGTTGATCTGGGGAGCTAGTCTGATTGCCGTATGTGGAGTCGGGAAGGAATTTTTTTCCCCAATGTGAAGCTTACTGTTTGCCACATGGGTTTATTTTTTGCCTTCCTCTGGATCAACATGTTAGGCCGGGGTCACACTGGCGAGGAATACGGCCGAGTGAGAGGCGCTAAAAGCACGCATTAGACACGGACCAATGATTCTCTATGGGGTCACTCACACCAGCCGTATATTTCTCATCTGTATTCGGTCCGTGCCAATCGCAGCATGCTGGGACTGTCAGCGTACTACGGCCGTAGTACGCCAATGCAAGTCTATGGGTGCGCAAAAAATACGGATTACACACGGACCACACATGTGACTTGCGAGAAATACGCACCTGGTGTCTTTTAGCAAAGCCGGCAATTCAGTGCGCGATACAGTAAACTCACACTGACAGGTTTAATAACACAAACGAAAGAATAGATATAGACACATAGAATACATATATATATATACACACACATATATATATATATATATATATATATATATATATATGCATTCTATGTGTCTATATCTATTCTTTCTTTCGTGTTATAAAACCTGTCATAGGGCTCCATTATATGTCCACTTTGCAAGCCTGCGAGAAAATCTCGCCATACGGATGACATACGGAGCACTGTTTAGGGGCCATTCATCCGTATAACGCATGTAAAATACTGACCATATTTTGCGTTGGTTAGTGTGACCCCGGCCTTAGGGCAAGTTAGGATAGGATATGGGGTGAACTAGATGGACTTCAAGTCTTCCTTCAACCTTAGGGTTTGTGCACACGCTGCGGCTTTTGCTGCGGATCTGCAGAAGTTCTGCAGACAGTGTACAGTACAATGTAAGTCTATGGGATTTACAATGCACTGTGCACACGCTGCAGTTTTTAATCCGCAGAAAGAATTGACATGTCAATTCTTTCTGCGGATTCCGCTGCGGTTTACCACCTATTCCATTGTCCAGATGTCAAACCGCAGGGAAAATAACTCAGGCCAATCCGCAGATACAAATCCGCGGGTGAATCCGCAGCGTGTGCACATAGTATTTAGGCTATGTTACCAGAAAAAAAGGGAGAGATGATTACTTGCCCTGTGTGAACAGAGGCTTCAGTCTACAGAGTCATCTGGGCCCAACTGCACCCTGAAAAATAAATGAAGTGCAAAAAACATCAATATATGTGACGTATTAGTTGATATTAAGGCCAAAATATGGAGGCTCCCAACCCACGTCAACCTCTGTTCACACAGGCTGCGTTTTGGTTAGCACTGGGCGGCCCGCCTGAGTATGGGCGTCACTGATACGCTGCATCACCTGTGTGTGAATAACGCCGGGTACAGATTATTATCTTGTGCACTAATATACCAAACAGCCACCCCCTCCATGGATCGGTAGGCTGAGAATAGCTGTCTCATCGGGATTGGCAGGTTGTGTCTGCCTCATCGGTGTTGCTGCACCTGTGTTGCCGCCATCTTTAGTCGGGTCCGCTGCACCCTGTTAGTGCCTCTGTTTGGAGGCCTGGGCAGGTAAAGCATCTCTGCCTGTTTTCTGCCGTTTCACATAGAGGAGCGCGGTGCTGAGCAGTGAAGCTGAGAGCGGCCGGGAGAAGCTCAGGGGCCCAGTGTTTGGCACCACGATGCTCGGCAAGCTCTGTGCCAGGAAATCTCATTCTCCGCAGGACGTCCGCTGGTCGCATCTGATGGTCGCACTGACCCCTTTCTGTGGTCGCTTTCATCATATTCTGCTCATATTTGACACTTGGTGCTGTCTTGCACAACGGAGGATTTCACCATAGAGTCACGTTTTGCACTTGAGACTTCCTCCGTTATATTTGTGCCATAGATATATGATCGGCTGCCTTTTACGTTGCTTTTCCTTTATATATTTCATCAGCAAAATTTCTCCTTTGCAGAAACAAATGGAAAATAAATTTCCCTGTGGCCGCAGTGATGACAATGAATTTGGCCGCTCACATCCCAGCGAACATCCAGAAGTGCCTGTGATTAGTTATCAAACTTTTATCATTTACAATATTATAACCAATAAAGTCTTCTATTTTTGTATGGAAGAGCCGACTGCCCCCCGTAATGCTGCCGGCATTCTCCCTTAGGGACCAGATCTTCTAGTGCTGCCCTCGCTGTGTGCTGACTATATGTAGAGCTGCACATCTGCCGTTCTATAATATTCCACCTGCAGCCACCAATACGGTGATGCATACTTTTATTATTGCTCTTAAAGGAGATTTCCAGTGCAGGTAGAATAGTCTGTATTCTCTGTAAGTGTCTGCGCACATTTGTCATGATTTTGCTTACTTGCGGTCATGTGCCAACCTGCCTCATCTGACGTCTCTCAATCTTTTGCTATTCTTTGCTTCTTAGACCAGAAAATCCCTTTTAAAGGGATCTGTAAGGATCTGCATACAGGGCGCTCCTCCTAGCGGTGGCTGCAGACAGGTTCTTATGTATCTCTGTATACAGGGAGCTCCTCCTAGCGGTGGCTGCAGACAGGTTCTTATGTATCTCTGTATACAGGGAGCTCCTCCTAGCGGTGGCTGCAGACAGGATCTTATCATGTATCTCAGTATATAGGGAGCTCCCCCTAGTGGTGACTGCAGACAGGATCTTATCATTTATCTCTGTATACAGGGAGCTCCCCCTAGTGGTGACTGCAGACAGGATCTTATCATGTATCTCTATATAGAGGGAGCTCCCCCTAGTGGTGACTGCAGACAGGATCTTATCATTTATCTCTGTATACAGGGAGCTCCCCCTAGTGGTGACTGCTGACAGGATCTTATGTATCTCTATATACAGGGAGCTACCCCTAGTGGTGACTGCAGACAGGATATTATGTATCTCTGTATACATGGAGCTCCCTCTAGTGGTGGCTGCAGACAGGATCTTTGTTACACCGCTCCGACATACTCACCCGGCCTCCGCTCTCACGCAGTCTCTGAATATTCACCCGGCCTCCGCTCCCACGCCGCAGCCTCTCACCACCCGACGGCCATGGCGGTCACGTCTGACAAGCTCGCGGCCGACGCCATCTCTGCATGCAATGCGCCATAGTCCGCAGCCGTGCCTCCCTTCTGCTTCTTGTGCTCCGGCTGTGCCCTGACCCGGAAGCACCTTCGGACCTATGGCAGACCAGACGGGGCCATATCAGGCCGCTTCCCCCTGAGGGAGACGCCTGATCGTTGTTACCTTGCACACTGGGCCCTGCTTCCTCCTGTGCTCTCTGCAGCCTCTCGGTGCCGTCCTCGGTGTTTCCTGCAGCAGCCTCGCAGCCTGTCTTCCTTGTTCCCTGCAGTATTCTCAGTCCTGCTCCAGTTTTCCTGTTTCCTCCGTCTCCTGCCCTGTTCCTGTTCCAGCCTACTCCAACCCTGCCTCCGGTGTTCCTGCTCCTCTCAACTATCCACACTCCTACAGTCCTACTCCAGTCCTGTTCCTCTGTTCCGGTTCCATCCTACTCCAGTCCTGACTCCTGTGTCCCGCTCCAGCCATCTCTCCACGTTCCAGCCTTACCGTCTACACTTCAGTCCCACACTCCCACTCCAGTCCATCCTGAGCCACCCCTCTCGATACTGGCTACCGTGGTACTTGAACCCCTGGGCCTGCTCTTAACGGTCCCTGTATAGGGGTTGGTTCCACCTGGCAGCTCGCCCGGGGCCCCTCGGTGCCACGGTCCAGAGGGTCCACTCCTGGAGATTCCGGCTCCTGACCACCCACACTAATAATCTTATCATGTATCTCTGTATACAGGGAGCTCCCCCTAGTGGTGGCTGCAGACATGATCTTATCATGTATCTGTATACAGGAAGCTCCCCCTAGTGGTGGCTGCAGACAGGATCTTATCATGTATCTCTATACAGGGAGCTCCCCTAGTGGTGGCTGCAGACAGGATCTTATCATGTATCTCTGTATACAGGGAGCTCCCCCTAGTGGCGGTTGCAGACAGTACATATTCTCCATCTCTGCCGTAGGTCTATGCGCTAGACTGCAGTCCCCGCCGTATGGGGCATGCACTTTGTTCTTGAAGAGTTCTGCGATGATGGATGGCGGCAGCTGCAGAACTGCATGGAGCGGCCCCATGAGCGCTCAGTGAGGCCACGTGAATGTTAGGGCTCCTGTGCGGCTTCTTGTGACTCTTGTATTGCCGTATATTCAGGCTTGTAGCTGATCGGTCTGATTTTCTGCTCCCTCATCTTTGTACTTGTTTTCATTCTTGCCTCGTGTTGCTTGTGTGTCGTAGTTCACGTCTTTCGCCACGTTTGTGACACCATTATGTGTGCGGTTATGAAATCACTGTCTGGACTTATTAATCCTAATTAATCTCTTTTCTTTTCTTGATCACTAGATCTCGATGCTGCCAGCAGGAGATTTCACGAACTTCGCAGGGAAAAGGAGCAAGGTCACAAGTCGTGGAAATCACATGGTGTCATATAGTCTAGAGAAGTAAGTCAGCGCTCAGATCCGCATCCATCACACAGGCAGGTGTGTTATGAGAGGGTCACCGAGGAGGAGAGCAGGCCAGGCTAAGCAGAAAACCAGAGAGGTGGGTAACTAAGCAGATTGCAGACCCCTGATCTTGTCCACACAACTAGCAGTAGCCGTGGAGTGTGCCTACGATGATCCTAGACGCCTTGGCACAGCCGGAGAGCTAACTAAGCCTAAAGCAAGAAAGTGGAAATCTAAACTGCCCCGGAGCAGACCCCAAAGGAATAGACAGCCCCCAAACATATATTGTCAGTGAGGCATGATGAAAACACAAACGCAGGCAGGAAAATAGACTGCGCATACGATGGGGCCCACACTGACTAGACAGGACAGGAAAGACACTGTCTGCAATCACGCTAAAACCCTGAAAAAAGTCCAACACGTCTGATGCACAAAAACAATGAAGTCGCACGACTTCACCCCCCACTATATCAGCACTCTGGTATATTCTGAAAGCAGAGCAAAAAGAGACCAATATAAAAGGGGACAAAACAAACTGGCACAAGCAGTAACATATGGGCAGTGATTCTAAATAGATGAAAGACTATGCAAAAAAATAATTTAGGATCACCACACTAATAACTAGTAATTGTGAAAAAATCATAAATTTTATTGTACATCAGGTCATGAAACACTACACACAGTAAAAACATTTAAAAACAAAGCAAGGGACTATAGCAGACAAGAGGTCCCATAGTCCACAATATGTCCACCAACTGCCTGTACAATATACAAATAACATATAAATTACTATTTAGTAGTAGTATGCTGCTGGTTGTTCCATTTAGGTAAGACCATAGGTTATGTAGAACCTATGTAGCATACTACTACTAAATAGTAATTTATATGTTATTTGTATATTGTACAGGCAGTTGGTGGACATATTGTGGACTATGGGACCTCTTGTCTGCTATAGTCCCTTGCTTTGTTTTTAAATGTTTTTACTGTGTGTAGTGTTTCATGACCTGATGTACAATAAAATTTATGATTTTTTCACAATTACTAGTTATTAGTGTGGTGATCCTAAATTATTTTTTTTGCATAGTCTTTCATCTATTTAGAATCTATAGTATTTCTATGTAAATTTGGCGATCCCATTAGGTTATATTTTTGTACTATTTATTGATGGTGCCCGCTTAAATTGCTTTTGATATGGGCGGTGATTCAGCACAGCCCCAGCCGGAGAAAGCTGACCCGCACAAAGCAGAGATAGACAAAACCAGATCAAATGCAAGCAGAATATCAAATGAACCACTTAGCTGAACATGCAGGGAAAGAGCAGGAGACATCAGACCTCAGGAGGCACATGAATAAAATCACCAGCAGGGATAGAGGGAGTCAGCTGTTTTAAATCCCAATCAGAAACCCCAGATCTCCAATCGTCTTCCTCATTATCAGGTGGCAAGCCTCTGTCAATCAGATCAGCTCCACTACCTCCAGTAACCACCAGAGGGAGCCCAGAAAGAGAACTCTCAATCTGACCAGCTCCACTATCTTCAGTAATCACCAGAGGGAAGCCAGAGAGAGAATTCACAACACAGGTTTATATCTGTCCAGCCCCCGGGGGCACGCACGTCGGGGGGCACGCACGCAGCACATCTGCACACTTCCCGGCCTGTGTCATTGCTCACACCGGTTTTAAATCCTGTGATGCAACACATGGAAACGAGGCATCATAATCCCATGGATTAATAGTCGTTCTCTAACTTTGGGCCTGAAGATACACTGCGAGTTCCCGCGTGGACGCATCTCATCCCGCTACTCTGACGGACGACCTGCAATGACGACGCACCGCATGACCTCGTCCTCGTGACTGGTCCTGAAATCTGCAGTTTCGGTCCCGTGTGGACGAGGCCGTAAGGTCACTATTCGGATAGGATCTTGATCATTTTTACCCAGCGATCAGTGAAGTATTAGTCGTCAATTACCGTGTCTCAGAAGACAGCACACAGAAGCCAAGGAGCCATGACCAGACGTGAAGAGTGTAAAATCCCGGGACATTGACGAGAAGGAGCAGATCCTTCCCCGGGGCCGTGTCTGTGTAACGCGTGTCCGTTATCACCCGCCGCACACGTCATGGCTCAGAGCCGCTCTCTTGTGCAAGTCTCACCGTGCCTCACGCACATACATGTTCCTTGGAAGACAGTCTCTATGTGTCCGGTCCAGAGCGCCCTTTGATGTGAACGTGGATGAGTCAGACTTACTCTGGATCCAGACGTTTGTCTCTGATCTTCCTCCAGTTCTTTCTTCTGACATGTGCGGACTTTGTGGGCTGCAGACATCCGTGAAGGAGACATTGAAAGCTTTCAGCTATAAAACATTCTCTGAAATCTATCATTAAGAGAACTGAAGCCCGACCTCAATACCCCTGCCGGACATGTGCTCGGCCCTACATCTGCCATTGTACCTGCTACGTACAGGAGTGCTGATACTTGTAGTCCTGGAACGGGTGAGCACAAGCCTCCCACCTCTAGTTAAAGGGCATTAACTGACCTAGGAATGTGCATGCTGTGACTTGTGGTTCCCTTGCACAGGACAAGTGACAGCTGTGAAGACTATAACATGGCTGCGGGCCGTGTGTTTATCTGATCACAACATATCATCATAGTACGGGAGATGCCGCCGCCTCCAACTGTCAGCAAAGGGAAGCAATAAGCAGTAGCGGCATAAAATGTGACGAGTATCATCGCATTGCGGTGACAGAGAAACCACAGATTGAGGAAGAGCCGATCACGGGAGAGATGTCGGCGGTGCGGCTGCCCTCCGGACTCTCTGCCGCAGCTGATTGAAGAGTCGCCTCCCTGTTTCCATCTTTCTCCAATGATGTTTTTTCTTAGAAGCGTTTATCTTCTTATACATAGTGTAAGGAATAATGTACTAATCACTGGGAATCAATCGCTTGGACCCCAGCGATCCCGAGAAGGTCAGAGCCCCCTGTGAAAGGAGCGGACCTCCTCTGCTGCATTCAGACAAGGCTGTGTGAGCCCCTCTCTAGGGATTGCTGGTGGTCCCAGCTGTCAGACCCGCACTGATCAGTAGGCTATTTAACCCTTACACTACAGGTAAGAGGATCAGTTTTATTTTTGGGATATGCCTGTAAACTCCACAGCATTTCAGGGGAACGCACGGCTTATTGCTACGAGGCCTCCTGTCATCATTTCATGCTCCTCTGGTTCCCTTTCTGGGGAATTCCTGCACAGAAACACTGCAGAATAATTAATATCAGTGGTGAGACTGTAAAGTTGTGGCCTCCGGCCGCCCGAAGCATCGCGTGAAGCATCGCATGTAGCATCGCATGTCGCATCACATGCAGCATCACATGCATGTAGCATCGCATGCAGCAACTGAAGAGCCAAGAAGTCGGAGCAGGTCCTTCCACTATCCACAGAGGGTCCACAATAATCCACGCGGCTCTAAATAATTGCTTTTATTGTGTTAACTTAATAGTTCATTTTCTGTCTCCAGTCCGCACACAATATTATCCAGTACGTCTCCCACCGTGCCAGTCCCCAGCCGGACTGGACTCTTAGACCTGTAGCAGCAGAAAGGGTTAATTTATATTTAAAGATATTTACACTAATAAAAATAATCTGAGAGTACTGGGGAGGGGTCTGGTGAGGGGATGGGGGTCTCCGTAATCTCACTGGACGCTGAGGAGTTGTGTGAAATGTAGCGGACCGTGCAATATATACTGTGCCGCGTCACGGACGGCCGGGCGTCAGGCACTGGCACTGACGGTGCCAGATAAATCATTGTATTTACAATAAAAAGAGGAGTTCTAGGCGCGCGGCGTCTCCAGAATTGTAACAACAGTGATGGACAGCTGTGTGCTGCGACAATGCGGACAACCCTCATCATTGTATAGGACGAGCAGAGACTGAGTCCGTGTAACAGTCCCGATACCCTGGGAGCACAAGGATGGCCCCCGGGGATGACGCCGGCCACTATCCAGGAGAACGGACCACGGCTTACACCTCTTTGTTCTCCTCTCATCACCTTTCCACATCGACAATGAACACATCTTAAGTTTTCTTCAAATATTTTAAAGTTTTTGAACTTTGGAGAAATTTGCTGTAATCCAAACACGGAGATGTCAGATATAACCTGAGATCAGATCTCTGACGTTATAAACGTCTTTCACGATGGAGACAGAGGAAATCGCGTGTCTCATGGATAATTTTCAGCGAGCTTCTACTTTGTCCTCACTTGTCCCATTGTCCCAGGCAGTGAGGGTCCAAGCACGGTCAGTGGTGGCAGATGGGTCAGGCATCAGTTTACTTGGCGGTGTAAATCGTATTGGTGCCGATCTATGGATTGGCTTTTGCGCCATGAGTGATTTGAGATTCTCTCTACAGAATAGTGGATTTCTCTAATAAACTTGGGTCCAGACTTGGAATGAATTAGCTGTCGTTCAGCTGCGGTCCTATCACATGGGGTCTGTATTCCACAAGTGCTGTCCAGCTCAGGGCCACAGCCCTTCGTCTGCATACTCAATGACATTGCGGCTTGCTGCCGTAGAATGATTGGAGTGCTCATAAATGGGGGGATCCGGAGTGTGACCCAAGGGCTGAGCTCGTATAGGACATATTCTGTATTCCCACCTTGACCAGCAGTTATGGGGCAATGAAGTCTTCACGCTGTTCCATCGCTCCGCATTACAGTGGTACAGCCCACCCTCCACCCCTCACAGGTTACCCCCTACCAGCTCTGGCACCATGTACAGTTTAGAGGTTCATAAGTCCATGAGATGTCACCATCTAACTTGGGGCACTTCTGGGTCCGCGTTCAGCCCTCTGGTGTTCATGTGTCCTGCGACTCCGCACGTTAATCTTTTCCTCCAGGTGCTTCCATTTTTGTGCTTTTGCCTTCATACTGAGTGGAGGCAGAGGCCTTCCGGGGACCTTTAAGCCTGGTGGTATCTGTGGTGCACCCTGGGGACCGGAAGGGTGGGTTGTGCGGCCCCTTCGAGCCCATAGCTCCTCACACATTTGCTCTCCTTTGGAGCCTGGCTGCTGAACAAGACGCATAAAGTCATGATACCATCTCATTTGTGATCCACGGTGGACACCCAGAGTCTCCTCGGCCCGAGAAGGTGGAATGACCTCGAGATCCAGCTGAAGAAGAAGCTGCGTAAACCCATGCTCTGAGGAATGGCAGAGATAACTCCCAGCATCACGCCTCATTACACTGCGCAGGAGGACACCACGCTCCGTCTTTATAACTCGCTCATCAAACTGCACCTGGAAAGAAACCAAAAATTACTTTGATGTAAAAGGAAAAAATAAAGTGACAGAGAGGGGTCCTGAGGGCTGACCCCTCATATGGATGTGACTGGATCATGAGACGGAAGTAAAACTAGTGCAACGTTCGTAAAGCAGAGATATATAACATTATATGGAGATTATATCATCATATGAGGACTATGGAGAAAGCAAGGGCTGTGCTGGCCGTGCAGACATCCAGCACGTGTAGACAACCAGCACGTGGAGCCACGTATCGCACGGAAGGTTTCATCAATTATCTACTTGGTAAAGGAAATATGGAGGATTGGAGTTCTTACCTCTTTTCTTGGCGTTTCTGGTGCCTTTTGGTGGATCCACGTGACTTGAGCTCGTAAAGATTTAGGGAGACACTCGAGGAAGACTGTGCTCCCCTCCACGCCGTACAGACGCTTCTTCTGGACGCTGAGCCTCTGCTGCTCTGTATGGAGAGATGGTGATGGAAGAACGGGAATCTGTCACAATAAACCTCACCTACAGTAGTAATAATACTGCAGTACGGCCGAGCGGTGACCCCAGTGTGGTGGCACACGGACACATCCGTCCCGTGTACAGGCTCAGCCCATGGCTGTCTATTGATCTGAGATAAACGATTGTTCAAGTCATATCCTGGAAATGCCAAAATCAGGTGACACTGAACCTGCGTACGAGGTGGAGAGAGTGGTGCGTAAAACTCACCTCCAGAACACAGCAAGTTGGGGTCTCCATTCCTGACGTCCTGACGACGAGACCTCCTGTGTGAGACATGACGAGCACATAGTTGTGATGGCGGCCCATCCACCCTGGCAGTGGTAGTTGCTATACACGTATGTTAGGGTGGAATTATTAATATTCTGGGGGGTGGTATAGTTTTGGTGTCAGGCTTTACCTCTTGGTGTTGGGCAGGTAACGGGTACAGCTGGCGCCATCCCAGGCACAATATGGATCCCTGGCCAAGCAGCACTCGGCACAAGCCTTCCCGTAGATCCCACAGCGATGCAGGGGCACCTGGGACACGCCGCTCGCTGACCCCACATACAGTTGTTGCTGTGGAGAAGGTAAAAGCAATGTAAATACGGCAGGAACAAACAGTGACCGAGAGAAGTGCAAACTGCGAAATCCTTCTTACCCGCTTAGATGAGAGCTGCATGCTGGTGACGGGGGACGCATCCTGCACCAAGGGAGGAACCATGTCAGGAGCAACCAACACAAGACTTTACCCCCCACACAATTAGTGACTATGTCTGCCTTACATTTATAGCCAACACCATCTGTCGTTATAGCACCACCAATAAGAGGGGCCCCCAAACTTGTGTGGTGGCATCGGACCACCTGAAACCCTTACGTCTTTGCAGCTCCTACCTTGAAGACATGAAGCTCCTCCAGCACCAGCTCTTCCCTCTCGTTCCAGCTCTGTTTCGGCACAGAAATCACTTTCAGTACGGTGCCCACATCTAGCAGAGCGAGAAAGCAAGGTGTGAGAGGTGGAGGCACCAGGGGACGTTACTGACCTCACAAGACGGCGGACTCAGCTGTCACCTGTGCCGATGAACATGACGTCATATTCTCCATCCGCTGCCGTCACTCTGTCCACAGCAAGCTGGGTGGAGGTGAAGTCGGCATGACTCTGCAGGAAGATCGGCTTCCCAGTGCCAGGCGTTACAGGGTTAAACATGAGCGGGTGATTCCGCGCAAACTGCAGCACGTCGTCCGGAAAGTTCTTTGTGGATTCAAAACTTCCGAAAGTTTTACTGGGACACTAGAAACAGTAGAGACCATTGAACACGACGCTGCAAAACATGCGCCCCAGAAATCATCAGTCTCCCTCTGATCACTCACCATCCCTGGGCGAGGATAGGGCACTCTGCCCTGATAGGACACCCACTGGTAGTTCGGTCCTTCCTTGTGTGCGAAGGGCCCCAGGAAAGCTCTGCGGACATCATTCATGGTGTAGACACAGATTGCCGAACCTCGAAATACAGAACTGAGGGCAAAATGCAGAACATAACTCAGGAGCCGTAATGTGTGCACACAGCGACCGCACCAGCAGAATAGTGAGTGCAGCTCTGGAGTATAATACAGGATGTAACTCCGGATCAGTAATGTAATGTGTGCACACAGTGCCTGCACCAGCAGAATAGTGAGTGCAGCTCTGGGGTATAATACAGGAGGTAACTCAGGAACAGTAATGTAATGTAAGTACACAGTGACTGCACCAGCAGAATAGTGAGTGCAGCTCTGGAGTATAATACAGGATGTAACTCTGGATCTGTAATGTATGTACACAGTGCCTGCACCAGCAGAATAGTGAGTGCAGCTCTGGAGTATAATACAGGATGTAACTCAGGATCTGTAATGTAATGTATGTATACAGTGACTGCACCAGCAGAATAGTGAGTGCAGCTCTGGAGTATAATACAGGATGTAACTCAGGATCTGTAATGTAATGTATGTATACAGTGACTGCACCAGCAGAATAGTGGGTGCCGCTCTGGAGTATAATACAGGAGGTAACTCAGGATCAGTAATGTAATGTAAGTACACAGTGACTGCACCAGCAGAATAGTGAGTGCAGCTCTGGAGTATAATACAGGATGTAACTCAGGATCAGTAATGTAATGTATGTACACAGTGACTGCACCAGTAGAATAGTGAGTGCAGCTCTGGAGTATAATACAGGATGTAACTCAGGATCAGTAATGTATGTACACAGTGACTGCACCAGCAGAATAGTGAGTGCAGCTCTGGGATATAATACAGGAGGTAACTCAGGATCAGTAATGTAATGTATGTATACAGAGACTGCACCAGCAGAATAGTGAGTGCCGCTCTGGAGTATAATACAGGAGGTAACTCAGGATCTGTAATGTAATGTATGTACACAGTGACTGCACCAGCAGAATAGTGAGTGCAGCTCTGGGGTATAATACAGGATGTAACTCAGGATCAGTAATGTAATGTATGTACACAGTGACTGCACCAGTAGAATAGTGAGTGCAGCTCTGGAGTATAATACAGGATGTAACTCAGGATCAGTAATGTAATGTAAGTACACAGTGACTGCACCAGCAGAATAGTGAGTGCAGCTCTGGAGTATAATACAGGAGGTAACTCAGGATCAGTAATGTAATGTAAGTACACAGTGACTGCACCAGCAGAATAGTGAGTGCAGCTCTGGAGTATAATACAGTATGTAACTCAGGATCAGTAATGTAATGTATGTACACAGTGACTGCACCAGCAGAATAGTGAGTGCAGCTCTGGAGTATAATACAGGATGTAACTCAGGATTAGTAATGTATGTACACAGTGACTGCACCAGCAGAATAGTGAGTGCAGCTCTGGGGTATAATACAGGAGGTAACTCAGGATCAGTAATGTAATGTATGTATACAGAGACTGCACCAGCAGAATAGTGAGTGCCGCTCTGGAGTATAATACAGGAGGTAACTCAGGATCTGTAATGTAATGTATGTACACAGTGACTGCACCAGCAGAATAGTGAGTGCAGCTCTGGGGTATAATACAGGATGTAACTCAGGATCAGTAATGTATGTACACAGTGACTGCACCAGCAGAATAGTGAGTGCCGCTCTGGAGTATAATACAGGAGGTAACTCAGGATCAGTAATGTAAGTACACAGTGACTGCACCAGCAGAATAGTGAGTGCAGCTCTGGAGTATAATACAGGATGTAATTCAGGATCAGTAATGTAATGTATGTACACAGTGACTGCACCAGCAGAATAGTGAGTGCAGCTCTGGAGTATAATACAGTATGTAACTCAGGATCAGTAATGTAATGTATGTACACAGTGACTGCACCAGCAGAATAGTGAGTGCCGCTCTGGAGTATAATACAGGAGGTAACTCAGGATCAGTAATGTAAGTACACAGTGACTGCACCAGCAGAATAGTGAGTGCAGCTCTGGAGTATAATACAGGATGTAACTCAGGATCAGTAATGTATGTACACAGTGACTGCACCAGCAGAATAGTGAGTGCAGCTCTGGGGTATAATACAGGAGGTAACTCAGGATCAGTAATGTAATGTATGTATACAGTGACTGCAGCAGCAGAATAGTGAGTGCCGCTCTGGAGTATAATACAGGAGGTAACTCAGGATCTGTAATGTAATGTATGTACACAGTGACTGCACCAGCAGAATAGTGAGTGCAGCTCTGGGGTATAATACAGGATGTAACTCAGGATCAGTAATGTATGTACACAGTGACTGCACCAGCAGAATAGTGAGTGCAGCTCTGGGGTATAATACAGGAGGTAACTCAGGATCAGTAATGTAATGTATGTATACAGTGACTGCACCAGCAGAATAGTGAGTGCAGCTCTGGGGTATAATACAGGAGGTAACTCAGGATCAGTAATGTAATGTATGTATACAGTGACTGCACCAGCAGAATAGTGAGTGCCGCTCTGGAGTATAATACAGGAGGTAACTCAGGATCAGTAATGTAATGTATGTACACAGTGACTGCACCAGCAGAATAGTGAGTGCAGCTCTGGAGTATAATACAGGAGGTAACTCAGGATCTGTAATGTAATGTATGTACACAGTGACTGCACCAGCAGAATAGTGAGTGCCGCTCTGGGGTATAATACAGGAGGTAACTCAGGATCAGTAATGTAATGTATGTAGACACAGTGACTGCACCAGCAGAATAGTGAGTGCAGCTCTGGAGTATAATACAGGATCAATAATCTATGGACACAGTATGTGGGTAATACCTGACCCCTTCCCGGGGTGGTGGCCTCTTACCTGGCGGTGGAGAACAGGGCATATATCAGTGGGTTCCTCCTGTCCCGCGTTTGCAGCAGGAATACATCCTCTATAGGAGATAAGCACAGGCCTCGGTCATTCCTACGATTTTGGGCTCTTTTCCGATTATTTTGCAGCAATATTAATGTCGCAGTGAATAATCCCTGTACTACGGAGGACGGGTGTTTTACACGTAGTATATTTTTTGCCTTTCTCGTGTCGTCTTTATGTTGTCATCATATATAACATCTGTGATTGCCGCTTCGCCTCAGCTTTATCTACTGCAGAGAAATCTGCCATGGCTTCTCTCCGTGTCCTTTATGACTATCCGGACACTACAAGTCCCAGCGTCGTGCTTGTCCAGTGAGCGGGGCTGTGACCTGTTGGGGTTATTGTGGGCGATGCCTTGTGTGTTATATTCTTACGTTATTTATGGAGCACATATAAGTAATGTTTAACCTCAGCGCCATAAAAGCCGTCAGCCGCGTCCTCACGACCTCATATTACACAGTTGCTGCCAACAAACCCCAAACAACAACTCACTCAGCTCGTCAAAGTAAGTGTCGCCCCCTGCCTCCTTCCCCGGCACACTGCACACGAGGCGCGCCTTCAGGAACGTGGTCCATTTATTCACAAGTGTCCGCTGGCCGCCCATGTCGTTCTGTAAGACACAATGGACCCCGACAAATGAGCAGTGCATTCCACGGAGCGGGGTGGCGAGCCGGCAGGTGAAAGATTAGCCATAGCTCACGTCTAGTAATTACCCGACAGATCTGCCCTATCCGGGCGTAGGACTGCTTCACCCCTCCCAGGCCCTCCACCGGGGTCTCCCGGAAAAAGAAGTAGATTTTATCATCATCTGGGTTCTCGCTCTCCGGAATCCAGAAAACTTTCACAAACTTTGGTTCTAGAAGGAGAAGGTTAGACAGGTCGTCTTACAGAAGAGTGCTGTGGCATGTAGTAATCACCTGATCGCTCCCAGACAGTCACATGCCCCCTCACATGGCACGCACTCAGTAGGGCCTCTCCAGCACCTACTCCACAGTGAGGCGCTCTCCACCACTGCGTCCTTCACATTCCACTGCACCACCGCCCCTAGATCTACCCTGGGGCCACGCTGCCTTCCCGGAGAAAAAATGACGGCTCACCGTTCAGCCAGCGCGAGTCGTGCTGCTCGGTGCGCAGAGGCGGCCTGCGGCCCAGGCTCCTGAATATGGTGAAATCTCGCCCCATAAGATCAGTGGCCACCCCAGAATATAGCTCATCTCCTATAGGGACCAAGAGTGGAAGAGAAATGGTTAAATCAGCTGAAAGTCCCAGGAATGCGGAAAAGATTAATGCGCCGACATGTTATCAGCAGTATATAGGGGATACAGTGCAGAGTATATATCATAGTCATGTGCTACATGTATATAGGGGATACAGTGCAGAGTATATATCATAGTCATGTGCTACATGTATATAGGGGATACAGTGCAGAGTATATATCATAGTCATGTGCTTCATGTATATAGGGGATACAGTGCAGAGTATATATCATAGTCATGTGCTTCATGTATATAGGGGATACAGTGCAGAGTATATATCATAGTCATGTGCTACATGTATATAGGGGATACAGTGCAGAGTATATATCATAGTCATGTGCTACATGTATATAGGGGATACAGTGCAGAGTATATATCATAGTCATGTGCTACATGTATATAGGGGATACAGTGCAGAGTATATATCATAGTCATGTGCTTCATGTATATAGGGGATACAGTGCAGAGTATATATCATAGTCATGTGCTACATGTATATAGGGGATACAGTGCAGAGTATATATCATAGTCATGTGCTACATGTATATAGGGGATACAGTGCAGAGTATATATCATAGTCATGTGCTACATGTATATAGGGGATACAGTGCAGAGTATATATCATAGTCATGTGCTTCATGTATATAGGGGATACAGTGCAGAGTATATATCATAGTCATGTGCTTCATGTATATAGGGGATACACTGCAGAGTATATATCATAGTCATGTGCTTCATGTATATAGGGGATACAGTGCAGAGTATATATCAGTCGTGCTACATGTATATAGGGGATACAGTGCAGAGTATATATCATAGTCATGTGCTACATGTATATAGGGGATACAGTGCAGAGTATATATCATAGTCATGTGCTTCATGTATATAGGGGATACAGTGCAGAGTATATATCATAGTCATGTGCTTCATGTATATAGGGGATACACTGCAGAGTATATATCATAGTCATGTGCTTCATGTATATAGGGGATAGAGTGCAGAGTATATATCAGTCGTGCTACATGTATATAGGGGATACAGTGCAGAGTATATATCATAGTCATGTGCTACATGTATATAGGGGATACAGTGCAGAGTATATATCATAGTCATGTGCTACATGTATATAGGGGATACAGTGCAGAGTATATATCATAGTCATGTGCTTCATGTATATAGGGGATACAGTGCAGAGTATATATCATAGTCATGTGCTACATGTATATAGGGGATACAGTGCAGAGTATATATCATAATCATGTGCTACATGTATATAGGGGATACAGTGCAGAGTATATATCATAGTCATGTGCTTCATGTATATAGGGGATACACTGCAGAGTATATATCATAGTCATGTGCTTCATGTATATAGGGGATACAGCGCAGAGTATATATCAGTCGTGCTACATGTATATAGGGGATACAGTGCAGAGTATATATCATAGTCATGTGCTTCATGTATATAGGGGATACAGTGCAGAGTATATATCATAGTCATGTGCTACATGTATATAGGGGATACAGTGCAGAGTATATATCATAGTCATGTGCTTCATATATATAGGGGATACAGTGCAGAGTATATATCATAGTCATGTGCTTCATGTATATAGGGGATACACTGCAGAGTATATATCATAGTCATGTGCTTCATGTATATAGGGGATACAGCGCAGAGTATATATCAGTCGTGCTACATGTATATAGGGGATACAGTGCAGAGTATATATCATAGTCATGTGCTACATGTATATAGGGGATACAGTGCAGAGTATATATTATAGTCATGTGCTACATGTATATAGGGGATACAGTGCAGAGTATATATCATAGTCATGTGCTTCATGTATATAGGGGATACAGTGCAGAGTATATATCATAGTCATGTGCTACATGTATATAGGGGATACAGTGCAGAGTATATATCATAGTCATGTGCTACATGTATATAGGGGATACAGCGCAGAGTATATATCAGTCATGTGCTTCATGTATATAGGGGATACAGTGCAGAGTATATATCATAGTCATGTGCTTCATGTATATAGGGGATACAGTGCAGAGTATATATCATAGTCATGTGCTACATGTATATAGGGGATACAGTGCAGAGTATATATTATAGTCATGTGCTACATGTATATAGGGGATACAGTGCAGAGTATATATCATAGTCATGTGCTTCATGTATATAGGGGATACAGTGCAGAGTATATATCATAGTCATGTGCTACATGTATATAGGGGATACAGTGCAGAGTATATATCATAGTCATGTGCTACATGTATATAGGGGATACACTGCAGAGTATATATCATAGTCATGTGCTTCATGTATATAGGGGATACAGCGCAGAGTATATATCAGTCGTGCTACATGTATATAGGGGATACAGTGCAGAGTATATATCATAGTCATGTGCTACATGTATATAGGGGATACAGTGCAGAGTATATATTATAGTCATGTGCTACATGTATATAGGGGATACAGTGCAGAGTATATATCAGTCATGTGCTTCATGTATATAGGGGATACAGTGCAGAGTATATATCATAGTCATGTGCTTCATGTATATAGGGGATACAGTGCAGAGTATATATCATAGTCATGTGCTACATGTATATAGGGGATACAGTGCAGAGTATATATTATAGTCATGTGCTACATGTATATAGGGGATACAGTGCAGAGTATATATCATAGTCATGTGCTTCATGTATATAGGGGATACAGTGCAGAGTATATATCATAGTCATGTGCTACATGTATATAGGGGATACAGTGCAGAGTATATATCATAGTCATGTGCTACATGTATATAGGGGATACAGTGCAGAGTATATATCATAGTCATGTGCTACATGTATATAGGGGATACAGTGCAGAGTATATATCATAGTCATGTGCTACATGTATATAGGGGATACAGTGCAGAGTATATATCAGTCATGTGCTACATGTATATAGGGGATACAGTGCAGAGTATATATCAGTCGTGCTACATGTATATAGGGGATACAGTGCAGAGTATATATTATAGTCATGTGCTACATGTATATAGGGGATACAGTGCAGAGTATATATCATAGTCATGTGCTTCATGTATATAGGGGATACAGTGCAGAGTATATATCATAGTCATGTGCTACATGTATATAGGGGATACAGTGCAGAGTATATATCATAGTCATGTGCTACATGTATATAGGGGATACAGTGCAGAGTATATATCATAGTCATGTGCTACATGTATATAGGGGATACAGTGCAGAGTATATATCAGTCATGTGCTACATGTATATAGGGGATACAGTGCAGAGTATATATCAGTCGTGCTACATGTATATAGGGGATACAGTGCAGAGTATATATTATAGTCATGTGCTACATGTATATAGGGGATACAGTGCAGAGTATATATCATAGTCATGTGCTTCATGTATATAGGGGATACAGTGCAGAGTATATATCATAGTCATGTGCTACATGTATATAGGGGATACAGTGCAGAGTATATATCATAGTCATGTGCTTCATGTATATAGGGGATACAGTGCAGAGTATATATCATAGTCATGTGCTACATGTATATAGGGGATACAGTGCAGAGTATATATCATAGTCATGTGCTACATGTATATAGGGGATACAGCGCAGAGTATATATCATAGTCATGTGCTTCATGTATATAGGGGATACAGTGCAGAGTATATATCATAGTCATGTGCTTCATGTATATAGGGGATACAGTGCAGAGTATATATTATAGTCATGTGCTACATGTATATAGGGGATACAGTGCAGAGTATATATCATAGTCATGTGCTTCATGTATATAGGGGATACAGTGCAGAGTATATATCATAGTCATGTGCTACATGTATATAGGGGATACAGTGCAGAGTATATATCATAGTCATGTGCTACATGTATATAGGGGATACAGTGCAGAGTATATATCATAGTCATGTGCTACATGTATATAGGGGATACAGTGCAGAGTATATATCAGTCATGTGCTACATGTATATAGGGGATACAGTGCAGAGTATATATCAGTCGTGCTACATGTATATAGGGGATACAGTGCAGAATATATATCATAGTCATGTGCTACATGTATATAGGGGATACAGTGCAGAGTATATATCATAGTCATGTGCTACATGTATATAGGGGATACAGTGCAGAGTATATATCATAGTCATGTGCTACATGTATATAGGGGATACAGCGCAGAGTATATATCATAGTCATGTGCTACATGTATATAGGGGATACAGTGCAGAGTATATATCATAGTCATGTGCTACATGTATATAGGGGATACAGCGCAGAGTATATATCATAGTCATGTGCTACATGTATATAGGGGATACAGCGCAGAGTATATATCATAGTCATGTGCTACATGTATATAGGGGATACAGCGCAGAGTATATATCATAGTCATGTGCTACATGTATATAGGGGATACAGTGCAGAGTATATATCATAGTCATGTGCTACATGTATATAGGGGATACAGTGCAGAATATATATCATAGTCATGTGCTACATGTATATAGGGGATACAGCGCAGAGTATATATCATAGTCATGTGCTACATGTATATAGGGGATACAGCGCAGAGTATATATCATAGTCATGTGCTACATGTATATAGGGGATACAGCGCAGAGTATATATCATAGTCATGTGCTACATGTATATAGGGGATACAGTGCAGAGTATATATCATAGTCATGTGCTTCATGTATATAGGGGATACAGTGCAGAGTATATATCATAGTCATGTGCTACATGTATATAGGGGATACAGTGCAGAGTATATATCATAGTCATGTGCTACATGTATATAGGGGATACAGTGCAGAGTATATATCATAGTCATGTGCTACATGTATATAGGGGATACAGTGCAGAGTATATATCATAGTCATGTGCTTCATGTATATAGGGGATACAGTGCAGAGTATATATCATAGTCATGTGCTTCATGTATATAGGGGATACAGTGCAGAGTATATATTATAGTCATGTGCTACATGTATATAGGGGATACAGTGCAGAGTATATATCATAGTCATGTGCTACATGTATATAGGGGATACAGTGCAGAGTATATATCATAGTCATGTGCTACATGTATATAGGGGATACAGTGCAGAGTATATATCATAGTCATGTGCTACATGTATATAGGGGATACAGTGCAGAATATATATCATAGTCATGTGCTTCATGTATATAGGGGATACAGTGCAGAGTATATATCATAGTCATGTGCTACATGTATATAGGGGATACAGTGCAGAGTATATATCATAGTCATGTGCTACGTGTATATAGGGGATACAGCGCAGAGTATATATCAGTCATGTGCTACGTGTATATAGGGGATACAGTGCAGAATATATATCATAGTCATGTGCTTCATGTATATAGGGGATACAGTGCAGAATATATATCATAGTCATGTGCTTCATGTATATAGGGGATACAGTGCAGAGTATATATCATAGTCATGTGCTACATGTATATAGGGGATACAGTGCAGAGTATATATCATAATCATGTGCTACGTGTATATAGGGGATACAGCGCAGAGTATATATCAGTCATGTGCTACGTGTATATAGGGGATACAGTGCAGAGTATATATCATAGTCATGTGCTACATGTATATAGGAGATACAGTGCAGAGTATATATCATAGTCATGTGCTACATGTATATAGGGGATACAGCGCAGAGTACATATCAATCATGTGCTACATGTATATAGGGGATACAGTGCAGAGTATATATCATAATCATGTGCTACATGTATATAGGGGATACAGCGCAGAGTATATATCAGTCATGTGCTACGTGTATATAGGGGATACAGTGCAGAGTATATATCATAGTCATGTGCTACATGTATATAGGAGATATAGTGCAGAGTATATATCATAGTCATGTGCTACATGTATATAGGGGATACAGTGCAGAATATATATCATAGTCATGTGCTTCATGTATATAGGGGATACAGTGCAGAATATATATCATAGTCATGTGCTTCATGTATATAGGGGATACAGTGCAGAGTATATATCATAGTCATGTGCTACATGTATATAGGGGATACAGTGCAGAGTATATATCATAATCATGTGCTACGTGTATATAGGGGATACAGCGCAGAGTATATATCAGTCATGTGCTACGTGTATATAGGGGATACAGTGCAGAGTATATATCATAGTCATGTGCTACATGTATATAGGAGATACAGTGCAGAGTATATATCATAGTCATGTGCTACATGTATATAGGGGATACAGCGCAGAGTACATATCAATCATGTGCTACATGTATATAGGGGATACAGTGCAGAGTATATATCATAATCATGTGCTACATGTATATAGGTGATACAGCGCAGAGTATATATCAGTCATGTGCTACGTGTATATAGGGGATACAGTGCAGAGTATATATCATAGTCATGTGCTACATGTATATAGGAGATATAGTGCAGAGTATATATCATAGTCATGTGCTACATGTATATAGGGGATACAGCGCAGAGTATATATCAGTCATGTGCTACATGTATATAGGGGATACAGTGCAGAGTATATATCATAATCATGTGCTACATGTATATAGGGGATACAGCGCAGAGTATATATCATAGTCATGTGCTACGTGTATATAGGGGATACAGTGCAGAGTATATATCATAGTCATGTGCTACGTGTATATAGGGGATACAGCGCAGAGTATATATCAGTCATGTGCTACTTGTATATAGGGGATACAGTGCAGAGTATATATCATAGTCATGTGCTTCATGTATATAGGGGATACAGTGCAGAGTATATATCATAGTCATGTGCTACATGTATATAGGGGATACAGCGCAGAGTATATATCAGTCATGTGCTACATGTATATAGGGGATACAGTGCAGAGTATATATCATAGTCATGTGCTACATGTATATAGGGGATACAGTGCAGAGCATATATTATAGTCATGTGCTACATGTATATAGGGGATACAGTGCAGAGCATATATTATAGTCATGTGCTACATGTATATAGGGGATACAGTGCAGAGTATATATCATAATCATATGCTACATGTATATAGGGGATACAGCGCAGAGTATATATCAGTCATGTGCTACGTGTATATAGGGGATACAGTGCAGATTATATATCATAGTCATGTGCTACATGTATATAGGGGATACAGCGCAGAGTATATATCAGTCATGTGCTACGTGTATATAGGGGATACAGTGCAGAGTATATATCATAGTCATGTGCTACATGTATATAGGGGATACAGCGCAGAGTATATATCAGTCATGTGCTACATGTATATAGGGGATACAGTGCAGAGTATATATTATAGTCATGTGCTACGTGTATATAGGGGATACAGTGCAGAGTATATATCATAGTCATGTGCTACATGTATATAGGGGATACAGCGCAGAGTATATATCAGTCATGTGCTACATGTATATAGGGGATACAGTGCAGAGTATATATCATAGTCATGTGCTACGTGTATATAGGGGATAAAGTGCAGAGTATATATCATAGTCATGTGCTACATGTATATAGGGGATACAGTGCAGAGTATATATCAGTCATGTGCTACATGTATATAGGGGATACAGCGCAGAGTATATATCAGTCATGTGCTACATGTATATAGGGGATACAGTGCAGAGTATATATCATAGTCATGTGCTACATGTATATAGGGGATACAGTGCAGAATATATATCATAGTCATGTGCTACATGTATATAGGGGATACAGTGCAGAGTATATATCATAGTCATGTGCTACATGTATATAGGGGATACAGTGCAGAGTATATATCATAGTCATGTGCTACATGTATATAGGGGATACAGTGCAGAGTATATATCATAGTCATGTGCTACATGTATATAGGGGATACAGTGCAGAGTATATATCATAGTCATGTGCTACATGTATATAGGGGATACAGTGCAGAGTATATATTATAGTCATGTGCTACATGTATATAGGGGATACAGTGCAGAGCATATATTATAGTCATGTGCTATATGTATATAGGGGATACAGTGCAGAGTATATATCATAATCATGTGCTACATGTATATAGGGGATACAGTGCAGAGTATATATCAGTCATGTGCTACATGTATATAGGGGATACAGTGCAGAGTATATATCATAATCATGTGCTACATGTATATAGGGGATACAGTGCAGAGTATATATCATAGTCATGTGCTACATGTATATAGGGGATACAGTGCAGAGTATATATTATAGTCATGTGCTACATGTATATAGGGGATACAGTGCAGAGTATATATCATAGTCATGTGCTACATGTATATAGGGGATACAGTGCAGAGTATATATCATAGTCATGTGCTACATGTATATAGGGGATACAGTGCAGAGTATATATCATAGTCATGTGCTACATGTATATAGGGGATACAGTGCAGAGTATATATCATAATCATGTGCTACATGTATATAGGGGATACAGTGCAGAGCATATATCATAGTCATGTGCTACATGTATATAGGGGATACAGCGCAGAGTATATATCAGTCATGTGCTACATGTATATAGGGGATACAGTGCAGAGTATATATTATAGTCATGTGCTACATTTATATAGGGGATACACTGCAGAGTATATATCATAGTCATGTGCTACATGTATATAGGGGATACAGTGCAGAGTATATATCATAATCATGTGCTACATGTATATAGGGGATACAGTGCAGAATATATATCATAGTCATGTGCTTCATGTATATAGGGGATACAATGCAGAGTATATATCATAATCATGTGCTACATGTATATAGGGGATACAGTGCAGAGTATATATCATAGTCATGTGCTACATGTATATAGGGGATACAGTGCAGAGTATATTCAAATTCAAAGAAGCTTTATTGGCAGGACTAAATTCATATTAGTTTTGCCAAAGCAAGTGTACAAAAGGGAATAGGGATAGGGACTGTAGGGATGTCGGGTAGGGGCTGTAGGAAAGGTGGATGGGGGCAGATCCAGGGTGGGGCTATAGAAGTCCATGGCATAGGGAAGGTGGATGGGGGGATGGGGCAGATGCAGGGTGGGGGCCATAGAAGTCCATGGCATAGGGAAGGTGAATGGGGGGATGGGGCAGATCCAGGGTGGGGGCCATAGAAGTCCATGGCATATGGAAGGTGAATGGGGGGATGGGGCAGATGCAGGGTGGGGGCCATAGAAGTCCATGGCATAGGGAAGGTGAATGGGGGGATGGGGCAGATCCAGGGTGGGGGCCATAGAAGTCCATGGCATAGGGAAGGTGAATGGGGGGGATGGGGCAGATCCAGGATGAGGCTATAGATGTCCATGGCATAGGGAAGGGGGATGGGGCAGATCCAGGGTGGGGGCTATAGAAGTCCATGGCATAGGGAAGGTGAATGGGGGGATGGGGCAGATGCAGGGTGGGGGCCATAGAAGTCCATGGCATAGGGAAGGTGAATGGGGGGATGGGGCAGATCCAGGGTGGGGGCCATAGAAGTCCATGGCATAGGGAAGGTGAATGGGGGGGATGGGGCAGATCCAGGATGAGGCTGTAGATGTCCATGGCATAGGGAAGGGAGATGGGGCAGATCCAGGGTGGGGGCTATAGAAGTCTATGGCATAGGGAAGGTGGATGGGGGGGATGGGGGCAGATCCAGTGTGGGGGCCATCGAAGTCCATGGCATAGGGAAGGCGAATGGGGGGGCATGGGGCAGATCCAGGATGGGGGCTATAGAAGTCCATGGCATAGGGAAGGTGAATGGGGGGATGGGGCAGATCCAGGATGGGGGCCATAGAAGTCCATGGCATAGGGAAGGTGAATGGGGGGATGGGGCAGATCCAGGGTGGGGGCTATTGAAGTCCATGGCATATGGGAGGTGAATGGGGGGATGGGGGCAGATCCAGGGTGGGGGCCATAAACGTCCATGGCATATGGGAGGTGAATGGGGGGATGGGGCAGATCCAGGGTGGGGGCTATAGAAGTCCATGGCATAGGGAAGGTGGATGAGGGGGATGGGGCAGATCCAGGATGGGGCTATAGAAGTCCATGGCATAGGGAAGGTGAATGGGGGGCATGGGGCAGATCCAGGGTGGGGGCTATAGAAGTCCATGGCATAGGGAAGGTGAATGGGGCAGATCTAGGGTGGGGGCTAGAGAAGTCCATGGCATAGGGAAGGTGAAGGGGGGGGATGGGGCAGATCCAGGATGGGGGCTATAGAAGTCCATGGCATATAGTTCTCTTTCTCAAATTCGCTCACATATTGTGCTGCTATCTCCACTGCTCTCTCGTCTTCCCCCAGCAGGATATAGGTTTTCTCTTCCTCCTTCATGGTGGTGAAATCCGGGAAGAGATGTGAGAGTCTCCTGAAGTGAGTGTCCCTCACTGCTGAGTATTTGGAGCAGTGTAGCAGGAAGTGGGTCTCATCCTCCTGGTCACAGTGTTGGCATAGTCTTTCCTCCCTGGGCTTGTAGCTCTGCCTGTGTCGGCCGGATTCGATGGCCAGACTGTGGGCACTGAGTCTATACCGGCTCAGGATCTTGCGGTCTCTGGGGTCCGGGAGTTTCTCCAGGTATGGGGCCAGTCTGTAGTCTCTCTGTAGACTCTGGTACATGGTCAGTTTCTGTGAGCTGATGATGTCGTTCTTCCAGTCACTTATGTACCTCTCCTGCCCCTCGTCTACCATCTTCCTGATTCCGGCTTTTGTCAGGTTGCTGTGATTGGTGGTCTGGTCAGGTATATATTATAGCCGTGTGCTACATGTATATAGGGGATACAGTGCACAGTATATATCATAGTAATGTACTACATGTACTGTTGTGCTCAAAAGTTTACATACCCCGGCAGAATTTTTGCTTTCTTTGCCTTTTTTTCAGAGAATATGAATGATAACACCAAAACTTTTTCTCCACTCATGGTTAGTGGTTGGGTGAAGCCATTTATTGTCAAACTACTGTGTTTTCTCTTTTTAAAATATAATGACAACCCAAAACATCCAAATGACCCTGTGCAAAAGTTCACATACCCTGGTGATTTTGGCCTGATAACATGCACAGAAGTTGACACAAATGGGTTTGAGTGGCTACTAAAGATAACATCCTCCCCTGTGACCTGTTTGCTTGTAATCAGTATGTGTGCATAAAAGCTGAGTGAGTTTCTGGGATCCAGACAGACTCTTGCATCTTTCATCCAGCCACTGACATTTCTGAATTGTGAGACATGGGGAAAGCAAAAGAATTGTCAACAGATCTACGGGAAAAGGTAGTTGAACTGTATAAAACAGGAAAGGGATACAAAAAGATATCCAAGGAATTAATAATGCCAGTCAGCAGCGTTCAAACTGTGATTAACAAATGGAAAATCAGGGGCTCTGTAAAAACAAGTCCACGGTCAAGTAGACCAACACAAATTTCATCCACAACTGCCAGGATAATTATTCGGGATGGAAAGAAAACTCCACAAATAACATCAGCTGAAATACTGGACTCACTGAAAACTAGCGGTGTGGCTGTTTCAAGATGCACAATAAAGAGGCACTTGAAGAAAAATGGGCTGCATGGTCGAGTTGCCAGAAGAAAGCCATTACTGTGTAAATGCCACAAAGTATCTCGTCTAAAATGCACAAAACAGCACAGAGACAAGCCTCAAAACTTCTGGAACAAGGAAAAATGGAGTGATGAGACCGAAATTGTACTTTTTGGCCACAAACGTGTTACATTTAGAGAGAGGTCAACAAGGCCTATGATGAAAGAAACACCATTCCTACTGTAAAGCACAGAGGTGGATCGCTGATGTTTTGGGGATGTGTGAGCTACAAAAGCACAGGAAACTTGGTCAAAATTAAAGGAATGATGAATGCAGCACGTTATCAGCAAATATTGGAGGCAAATTTGCAATCGTCAGCCCGGAAGCTGCGCATGGGACGTACTTGGACGTTCCAAAATGACATTGATCCAAAACACAAGGCCAAGTTTACCTGTCATTGGCTACAGCAGAACACAGTGAAGGCTCTGGAGTGGCCATCTCAGTCTCCTGACCTCAATATCATTGAGCCACGCTGGGGAGATCTCAAGCTGCAGTTCATGCTAGACAGTCCAGGAATTTACAGGAACTGGAGGCCTTTTGCCAAGAAGAGTGGGCAGCAATACCAGCTGAGAAAATAAAGAACCTCATCCACAACTACCACAAAAGACTTCAAGCTGTCATTGATGTTAGAGGGGGCAATACACAGTATTAAGGAATAGGGTATGTGAACTTTTGATCGGGGTCATTTGGATGTTTTGTGTTGCCATTATGATGCTTCACCCAACCACTGACCATGAGTGGAGAAAAAGGTTTGGTGCTATCAGTCATATTCTCTGAAAAAGGCCAAGAAAGCAAAAATTCTGCCGGGGTATGTAAACTTTTGAGCACAAATGTATATAGGGGATACAGTGCAGAGTGTGTGTGTATATATATATATATATATATATATATATATATATATATATATATATATATATATATATATATATTATAGTAATGTACTGCATGTATATAGGGGATACACTGCAGAGTGTGTAGAGATATATATATATATATATATAGATATATATTCGACACTGTGGATCATCAGCTCCTCCTCACTATGCTCCCCTCCATTGGCCTCAAGGACACCGTTCTCTCCTGGTTCTCCTCCTATCTCTCCGACCGCTCCTTTACTGTTTCTTTTGCCGGTTCCTCCTCCTCTCACCTTCCCCTTACTGTTGGGGTTCCTTAAAGATCGGTTCTAGGCCCCCTCCTCTTCTCCTTGTACACTGCCCCTATTGGTCAAACAATCAGTAGATTTGGTTTCCAGTACCATCTCTATGCTGATGACACCCAATTATACACTTCTTCTCCTGACATCACGCCAGCCTTTCTAGAAAACACTGGCGATTGTCTAAACGCTGTGTCTAATATCATGTCCTCACTATATCTGAAACTGAACCTGTCAAAGACTGAACTCCTTGTGTTTCCTCCCGCTACTAATGTACCTATACCCGACATTGCTATTTCTGTGTGTGGTTCCACTATTACTCCCCAGCAACATGCCCGCTGTCTTGGGGTCATACTTGATTCCGAGCTTTCCTTTGCCCCCCACATTCGATCACTGGCTCGCTCTTGTCATCTGCACCTCAAAAACATTTCTAGAATTCGACCTTTTCTTACTTTTGACTCTGCAAAAACTCTTACTGTTTCTCTTATTCATTCTCGTCTCGACTATTGTAACTCTCTTCTAATCGGTCTCCCTCTTACCAAACTCTCCCCTCTCCAATCTGTCTTGAATGCTGCAGCCAGGATCATATTCCTCACCAATCGTTACACCGATGCCTCTACCTTGTGCCAGTCATTACACTGGCTACCCATCCACTCCAGAATTCAGTCTAAACTTATTACCCTCACCCACAAAGCCCTCCATGGCTCAGCACCACCCTACATCTCCTCCCTTGTTTCAGTATACCACCCTACCCGCGCCCTCCGTTCTGCTGATGACCTGAGGTTAGTATCCTCAATAGTCAGAACCTCCCACTCCCGTCTCCAAGACTTTACACGTGCCGCGCCAATTCTTTGGAATGCACTTCCCAGGTCAATACGATTAGTCCCCAATCCCCACAATTTTAAGCATGTCCTGAAAACGCATTTATTCAGACTGGCCTATCGCCTCAACACATTAACCTAACCTATCCCTGTGTGGCAGAGCCAAAAGTTTTACCATAACCAGGTTCCCAGCATCATGTTCCCACATGCTTTATGCATCCATTAGCCCTCTGTGTCTGTACTGTTACACACTTAACATTATGGCTGGTCCATACAATCAGAGCAACTGTTACCACCCACCTTTCGTGTCTACCTCTTTCCTCATAGACTGTAAGCTTGCGAGCAGGGCCCTCACTCCTCTTGTTATTTGTTATAATCTACTGTATGTGATTATTGTTATGCTGTAATGTCTATTGTCTGTACAAATCCCCTCTGAAATGTAAAGTGCTGCGGAATATGTCGGCGCTATAAAAATAAAATTTATTATTATTATTATTATATATATATAAAATATGTGTGTGTAGTCCAACTGTTTCCTCTTAGCCATTCTTGGGTGTTTTTAGCTGTGTGTTTTGGGTCATTATCCTGTTGCAGGACCCATGACCTGTGACTGAGACCAAGCTTTCTGACACTGGGCAGCATATTTCTTTCTAGAATCCCTTGATAGTCTTGAGATTTCATTGTATCCTGCACAGATTCTAGACACCCTGTGCCAGATGCAGCAAAGCAGCTCCAGAACATAACAGAGCCTTCTCCATGTTTCACAGTAGGGACAGTGTTCTTTTCTTGATATGCTTCATTTTTCCATCTGTGAACATAGAGCTGATGTGGCTTGCCAAAAAGTTCCACTTTTGTCTCATCTGTCCATAGGACATTCTCCCAGAAGCTTTGTGGCTTGTCAACATGTAGTCTGGCTTTTTTTATGATTTTTTTCCAACAATGGTGTCCTCCTTGGTCGTCTCCTATGAAGTCCACTTTGGCTCATACAATGCCGGATGGTGCGATCTGACACTGATGTTCCTTGAGCTTGAAGTTCACCTTTAATCTGTTTAGAAGTTTTTCTGGGTTCTTCTGTTACCATTCGTATTATCCGTCTCTTTGATTTGTCATCAGTTTTCCTCCTGCGGCCACGTCCAGGGAGGTCGGCTACAGTCCCATGGAGCTTACACTTCTGAATAATATGTGCAGCTGTAGTCACAGGAACATCGAGCTGCTTGGAGATGGTCTTATAACTTTTACCTGTAACATGTTTGCCTATAATTTTCTTTCTACTCTCCTGAGACAACTCTTTCCTTCGCTTCCTCTGGTCCATGCTGAGTGTGATACACACCATGTCACCACACAGCAGAGTGAGGATCTGTAGCCTCTATACCGGCCGCTCACTGACTCCAGGATTGTAGACCCCTGTGATGATAATTAGTGGACACATCGCGATGTAACATGTCCCTTCTGTCACATTATTTTCAGGGGTGCCATCATTTCTGTCCAGGCCGATTTCATGAGTTTTACTTTATTAAAATTCTGTGGACGCATGGCTGAAAAGCAATGTCTGACTTTCACTTGTTCATTTTCATAGATTTTTGATTATTACTTTTGTCAGATTCAAATTATTTCTGTGACCACTGTGGGTGTTTGTCATTAAACGAGGGGTACCAACAATTTTGACCGTGTGTAGGGGATACAGTGCAGAGTGTATATATTATGTCTGTATACTTTGTACAGTTTTGCTTTATATATACTCTGCACTGTATCTGTGTATGTATTCTAGCAGAGCCAGGCAGGACAGGGTTAAGTCCTAGCTCTCCAGGAGTTTATCAGATGCACCTGCCCAGTTTTTTACTAGAACCAGGGCCTGTGGTCACTAGATGCCAGTCTGCTGGATGATGCAGGGTTAAGTGTGTTGAAGCTGGTGAGTGACCAGCTAAAATGTGAGCTGTAGCTGGGAGACATAGCGGAGTCACTCTGAATGGAGACTGCACGGGTCAGCTAGGAAAGATGAGCAGTCTGTGTGTGGAAACTGCAGCCTGTTCAGCGTGAGCTGTAGCCGGAGTTGAACACTTCTGTTTGGCGCTGAAGGTGATACAGATACTGGGGTTCTGCCTTTTCTGTGCATGAAGCCTGCTCTTGGAGAAAGGACTGTGCTCTGTTGGGATGATCTGCACTGATATATATATATATATATATATATATATATATATATATATATATATATGTGGTTATTGGCTGCGTTACCTTTGTGCCCAGAAGAGACTGGTTTTGTTTCTGTTTTGGTTTTGAATTCCTCATAGTTTTATGAAAGCAATAAAATCTGCACCTGTGTGAACACTGCCTAATGCCCACCTAAAAGCATGAATCAATGCTATGTATATACAGTATTTCTGTAGCGGGGGTTGTACATGGTGTATATAGCCTTACGCTGAATGTATATAATAGCAAGGTGCAGAGTATACGGGCGTGTACTGGCTGTATACAGGGAACGTATCATGTTACTGTATGTAGTGGGTTGGCTCGTATATGTGGGGGTGATCACACAATGTGTGGCCCTTCCTGCGGGGGTCCTGGGGGGCCAGGCACCATTCTGTGAGATATGGTCCGCAGTGCGTGCACCGTGTGGGGCTTTATAGATCATTACAGATGATAAATGACATTTCTGAGGAGTCAGATTAATTTCTTCTCACCCACAAGTATGGCGGCCGCAGCATGTTTGGGGTCATACGGGCAGCGTCCCTTCCCGTCCTCCAGCCTCTTGGTGTCCAGCTTAAACACTGCGTCCTGCAGAGAAGACGATGCACATTAACAGCGTCCACTGTAGCTGCACAGAACGGCGGCGCGGCCGTGGTCGTCCTTTGTCTCTTCTCCTTCTGGTGTTAATGCTACAAATGAATGTGGCTCCCAATGTCCTGGAGTAACACGTCTGCATCTCTTCATTACAGGCGCAGGCGCTGACTCCACAAATATGGCTACTTACATCAGCTCTTTGTCCCACGTGCAGGAAGCCACAGACCGGGTGAAACGCGCCCGTCCCACAGGTGAACAGGTGAGTGCGGTTATATAGCTGCAGGACTTTCACATAGTTCATACATTCCAGCTGCAAGAGGAAAAATGGAATGAGGCTGCAATGTCACAACTTGTAGAAAATGACAATTTACAGCCCAGAGAGCCAGCTGGTGCCATATAGAGCGAGCGCGTCCCTCCCACATGTCTTACAGATCACTGGCATAACTCACACATGGAAAGGACCTCACTGATTAAGAGAGGAGGGGGAGTCACACCTTCAAGCTGGAATGCACTAAATCACAGACACCCCCCCCCATACGTGACCTTGAATGCTCAGCCCATGCAGGGTGCTGAGGGCTTCTCTCCATACCAAGTACTACCTCCGGCATCGATGGAGGACGCTGGCATCGAGGGGGGACAAAGGCATCGAGGGGGGTGCCGGCATCGAGGGGGGGGGGACGCGGGCATTGAGGAGGGACACCGGCATCGAGGGGGAATGCCTATTCCTGGCGTTGCTTTGGCCATTGCCAGGGATGTGTAAGAGGCAGGAGCCATTGCCGCCCATAGCTTCTCCTATATCCAATCTAACCTCCGAGCTGGGACCTGCTGTCCTAGATGGGACTCACATCCTTCCATCGCCTGCACCTTTATTTAATCAAATGCACTTTAACCCACTGAACCCATTAATGGCCCAGAAAGTAAACAGACCGCCGAGCATGCTGGAAGATGGCGTGTGAGCCGCTCGGGTGGCAGCGCAGGACTTGATAAGTGTTGCCTCATATAACCTGGAGTTTAAATCTTTGTTACCGGCAAAAGTGGAGCAAAGGAGTTACGTGTAATGAGAAGCTCTGAAACCTTCAATGGGCATTTAGTTTCCATTACGTTTCAAGGTCTTCGCTTGCTGTCAGAGCCGGGTTATTGCAGAAAACTCAGGATCAGGACAGTTTTTAGCGTTTGGATATCAGCAATAATTGGTTCCTTGGGGTACCAGAAGGCTCGATCCTGGCCCCGTGTTTCAAGTGGGGTACCACAAGGCTCGATCCTGGCCCCGTGTTTCAAGTGGGGTACCACAAGGCTCTGTCCTGGCCCCAGTGTTCAACATTTTTATAAATGATCTAGATAAAGGAACTGAAGGTTAACTAATCAAATTTGCAGACGATGCAAAGCTAGGAGGGAGAGCTAACACTAGAGAAGACAGAGAGATGATTCAGAAGGACCTAGATAAGCTTTAAAAATGGGCAGCGACTAATAGAATGGTATTTAACAGGGAGAAATGCAAGATTCTACATCTGGGCAAGAAAAACAAAAATTACATGGAATGGGAGGAATAGAACTAAGCAACAGCACGTGTGAAAAAGACTTGGGTATACTAATAGATCACAGACAGAACATGAGTCAACAGTGTGATGCAGCAGCAAAAAAGGCAAATACAGTTCTGGGATGTATGAACAGAAGCATACAGTCTAAATCACGTGAAGTCATTATTGCCCTCTACTACTCTTTGGTCAGACCTCATCTGGAATATTGTGTCCAGTTTTGGGCACCACATTTTAAAAAAGACATCAACAAACTGGAGCAAGTTCAGAGAAGAGCAACGATGATGATAGGCGGACTGCGAAGTATGTCGTACGAGGAACGGTGAAAGGATCTGGGAATGTTTAGCTGCAAAAGAGAAGACTGAGAGGAGACTTAATAGCTGTCTACAAATATCTAAAGGGCTGTCACATTGTAGAAGGTTCAACTTTACTCTCATTTGCACAAGGAAAGACTAGAAGCAATGGGATGAAACTGAATGGGAGGAGACACAGACTAGATATTAGAAAAAACTTTTTGACAGTGAGGGTGATCAATGAGTGGAACAGGCTGCCACGAGAAGTGGTGAGTTCTCCTTCAATGGAAGTCTTCAAACAGAGGCTGGACAGACATCTGTCTGGGATGATTTAGTGACTCCTGCTTTGAGCAGGGGGTTGGACATGAGGACCCCGCGAGTCCCTTCCAACTCTACGATTCTATGATTCTGACAGCAGAGTCGTTGAAAACGGTGAAAACATCTTAATAAAAAAGTGCGAGGAAGTTGCAGAGCTTCATATGATCGGATGATTCAGCTTTATGTGCATAAATGGTAGACGTCTGATTCACCAGTGATGATACGGATACTAATATCTGGAGGGGGGGGGGGGGTTGACAGCGCTGAGTTATAGAAGATCCCACATCTGGTAACCCACAGAATATATTCTCCCAGTAGGGGGCGCCGATGCATGAGCACTCACATTAATGTCCTTTCCTGCCCAGTTGCACTCTTCCCTCCACTCTACGGGCGCGTGCCATGGAATCTGCGGGGAATGAAAGGTCACATTATTACACATCAGTGATGACCGCTGCAGCACATGTGCGATGAGCTGGGGAGTCTAACATCTGCCTCGGTCACACAGCGCTGTTCTCCAAACCGAGCAACACATGACATGGCGGCACAGCCGGCATCATATTGCCACATGTGGGGCATCTATACATTCATAGATCACTGGTAATAATGAAGCCAGTGGATCTTACCAGCAGCTCGTTCTGTGTGATGTTATCCAGACTCAGCGACACCAGGTAATTCTTACCCCCCACGAACAGGCGGCTGCGCTCCTCATCCAGCAGCAGCGCATCGAAGCAGCAGGAGCGATTGATGGTGTACGTGCGCAGACCGTGGAGAGACAGATCTGGGGGACACAGAAAATCACAGGGTTAATTATATCAGTGTACAAAGGCATCATGAGCCATGGGTCTGAGGGAATATTACTATACTCCAGTCACATCCAGAGCTGCAGTCACATCGGGTCTTATCCTACAGAGCTGCTGTTACATCACGGCTTATAATTCAGTCACCTCCAGAGCTGCACTCACTATTCTGCTGTTACATCATGTCTTATCCTCCAGTCACCTCCAGAGCTGCACTCACTATTCTGCTGTTACATCATGTCTTATCCTCCAGTCACCTCCAGAGCTGAGGTCACTATTCTGCTGTTACATCATGTCTTATCCTCCAGTCATCTCCAGAGCTGAGGTCACTATTCTGCTGTTACATCATGTCTTATCCTCCAGTCATCTCCAGAGCTGAGGTCACTATTCTGCTGTTACATCGTGTCTTATCCTCCAGTCACCTCCAGAGCTGCAGTCACCTCCAGGTCTGGATAGACCCTGATGCAGTCGCACCGGTTTCCTAGTCTGTGTTGCCGGATGGAGGAAGGAGAGCGGCCATTCTCCTCCATCCTAGCCGATACCTGGCAGAATACCACAAGATAAAGTAAGAAGTAGCGCAGCAGCTCCGTCCCACAAGGTGTCATCAAATAAACCTTCCCATTCCCCATCGTGCGGTATATTTTGTAGACCGGGGTCATCGCAGCCCCCATCTACATGGGGAGATCTTCCCGCATTTACAATAAATGCACCAGACAAATGGAGGATGTTTTTCCTACATTGCCTCTGTGGGGTCAGTGGATAACCAGGCGCCCGTCCCCGGCATCAGTGCCCAACCTCACAGGCAATAGTCTTTCCCCAAAAGTCATTTAAAGGTCAGAGGTCAAGTGTGCGTGGGCTGTGGGCAGAGTGTCTTTCATGATGGTGCTTTATATCCCCCTATTACTGCATCAGTGCTCTCAACAAGATGAATGGCGGACCTCCCTATACAGCCACTCACCCAAAGAGCAAACAGACAGACGTGATCCGCTAAGAGGGAGAGTAGAAAGGAAAATTCTAAAGGAAGTGTAAGTCCTGATGTCGCCCTCGTCTGGCGCACTGCTAAACCCTGGAAGAACCCGGAGACACCCGGCGTGACCAGCGTTGGCATTCCCACGGTCACCGACTTTCCCAGGGATAACTAAGAATGACGCATGTAGTGTGCAACAGTCACCGTACTCACTGTGATAGGACAGCTTCAGGCGCGGGGTCACCGTACTCACTGTGATAGGACAGCTTCAGGCACGGGGTCACCGTACTCACCGTGATAGGACAGCTTCAGGCACGGGGTCACCGTACTCACTGTGATAGGACAGCTTCAGGCGCGGGGTCACCGTACTCACCGTGATACGACGGCCTCAGGTGCGGAGTCACCGTACTCACCGTGATAGGACAGCTTCAGGCGCGAGGTCACCGTACTCACTGTGATAGGACAGCTTCAGGCGCGAGGTCACCGTACTCACTGTGATAGGACAGCTTCAGGCGCGAGGTCACCGTACTCACTGTGATAGGACAGCTTCAGGCGCAGGGTCACCGTACTCACTGTGATAGGACTGCCTCAGGTGCGGAGTCACCGTACTCACCGTGATAGGACAGCTTCAGGCGCGGGATCACTGTGCTCACCGTGATAGGACCGCTTCAGGCGCGGGATCACTGTGCTCACCCTTATAGGACCGCTTCAGGCGCAGGATCACTGTGCTCACCGTGATAGGACAGCTTCAGGCACGGGGTCACCGTACTCACCGTGATAAGACAGCTTCAGGCGTGGGATCCCCGTACTCACCGTGATAGGACAGCTTCAGGAGCGGGGTCACCGTACTCGCCGTGATAGGACCGCTTCAGGTGCGGGATCACCGTACTCACTGTGATAGGACAGCTTCAGGCGCGGGGTCACCGTACTCACCGTGATAGGACAGCTTCAGGCGCGGGGTCACCGTACTCACCGTGATAGGACAGCTTCAGGCGCGGGGTCACCGTACTCACCGTGATAAGACAGCTTCAGGTGCGGGGTCACCGTACTCACCGTGATAGGACAGCTTCAGGTGCGGGGTCACCGTACTCACCGTGATAGGACAGCTTCAGGCGCGGGGTCACCGTACTCACCGTGATAAGACAGCTTCAGGCGCGTGGTCACCGTACTCACCGTGATAGGACAGCTTCAGGCGCGGGGTCACTGTACTCTCCGTGATAGGACAGCTTCAGGCGCGGGATCACCGTACTCACCGTGATAGGACAGCTTCAGGCGCGGGGTCACCGTACACACCGTGATAGGACAGCTTCAGGCGCGGGGTCACCGTACTCACCGTGATAGGACAGCTTCAGGCGCGGGGTCACCGTACTGTTCCCTTTGACGCCCCAGCACAGTAAAGCGCTGATCAGCAGGTGACTGCAGAAAACTTTCATCTTGCAGGTGCAGGCAATCTGCAAGATATAAGACGGCCATCATCACAGAGCCAGAAGAGCATTGCTTCATTATTTCCTGCCAGAAGCCTCCCCCGCTATTACACCGTCTCCAGCACGAGCCTCTCGTATCTGCGTGTGGCCCCGAGCCAGGGTCCTCCTCATCACAACACATCCCTGGACACTCTCCAGCCAGGATTCCCCCGGGAACACAACATGGTCGTCGTCTTACTGGGGCGATCACCTGCTTCCCTACATACACCGATGTGCCAAAGCCATACCACACACGATGGGATCCACCGGACGAGCAGGAGTCCTCGCGATCCCACCGTCACCTGCAGGTTGCACCTCATGTGCCCACCATATAACATGAGGGCATTACTAACACAGCTGAAACTCCCAAAATCAAAACCGTCATACTTTACACTGCAGGCTGCAGCCGAGCTTATTTATAACCAGCTTTAGGCCCTATCACCCTTTTATTAATTAAACGTTTGGCATTTATGAATTTTTATTTTTGTGCCAGATACATTGTAATTTTTCACCAATTTTACGACTTTTTCTTTTTTTTTTTTTTGCTTTTTTATTCTCCAAATCAATTTTTTCGCTATTGAAGATTCATTTGCAACATTTTAAAATGTATTAAAACATTTGTGCAACACTTTACTCAAAGAAGATGCAAAAGAGCCGAAAAAAAAGAAAGCATCTGCTAGTTTGTAGCAAATTTATGAAATATTTTGCTCCATTTTGATGAATTTGGCACAGAAGGTGAGCCGGCAATGGTTGCCGCATGACCACAGGGTTCCTCTCAGAGGACGGCGGGCGTCAGGTGTAATGGACGGTACAAGATGAGCAGGTTCTGGGATTTATAGGGCGACCATGATAAAGGAACGTAGGTGTGCGGAGCCAATGACCAGCCGCCATTATATTCCACAAGCTACCGGGGAAGCTTGTATCATGGAGGCAGGTGGGAAACGACAGGACTGGGATCACAGGTATAAGGTGACACGGGCCCCTGCGGCGGGCGGGCGGGGGATGGGGAGATAGCCCGCCTACGTTTGGGATCCAGTAGCATAAAGACCAGTGTTTACTCCGCCACTTGCAGATAACGAGGGCGGCAGATGGAGAACTGCGGCTTTTGAAGAAATCTCAATATAAGTTTCAAAGTGAGATTCCCCTTTTGATGTCCTGGTGAAGTGTAGCGGGCGCTGGCGGCCATCCAGCCATTACTGTAACCCTTCTTTATTAGCACAATATAAAACACGATCAGTAAAAAGGAAAGATTAATGCGGAACAGAGAGCAGGGCCAGCGGACGAGCGCCATGATTAATGACAGGCGGTGGGGCGAAAGCAACCCAAAACACTGGAGACCATGGAGTAATGAGAGTGGCCACATGTATGCGGGGATAGGGGATAATGGGGTCCTGAGAGGGCACATGTATGGGAGGGATAGGGGATAATGAGGTCCTGGGTTCTATTCTATGTCTAGGGGAGATAACGGGGTCCTGAGGCCACATGTATAGTGGGGCATAGGGGATAACTGGGTCCTGAGAGGCCACATGTCTCCGGGGGATAGGGAATGACGAGGTCCTGAGTGGCCACATGTATGGGTGGGATAAGGGATAACGAGGTCCTGACTGACCACATGTATGGGGGAGGTGAGGGGATAATGGGGTCCAGGAGGCCACATGTCTGAGGGGCACATAGAGGTTAATGGGGTCCTGAAAGGCCACATGTCTAGGGGGATAACGGGGTCCTGAGAGGTCACATATCTAGGGGGATAGGGAATAACGGGGTCCTGAGAGGCCACATGTATGGGGGGGGATAGGGGATAATGGGGTCCTGAGAGTGGTCACATGTCCAGGAGGGGATAGGAGATAATGAGGTCCCAAGAGGCCACATGTATGAATGGGATAATGGGGTCGTGAGAGGCAACATGTATGGGGCCATAGGGGATAATGGGTTTCTAAGAGGCCACGTGTATGGGGATAGGGGATAACAGGGTCCAGAGAGGTCCCATGTCGTTGGAGGGGATAAGGGGGCCCTGAGAGTGGCCACATGTCTGAGGGGGGAATAGACGATAACGTGGTTTTGAGTGGCCACAATTACAGGTCTGGGGGGATAGAGGATAATGGGGTCCTGAGTGGCCACAATTACATGTCTGGGGGAGTAGAGGATATTGGGGTCCTGACAGTGGCCACAATTACAGGTATGGGGATAGAGGATAATGGGGTCCTGACAGTGGCCACCCTTACAGTTTTTTTGTTTGTTTCTCTCATTGTAACATAATATGGACAGATAATCTGTTGTGGATTTTGCAGTGAATTTGGTAGTAAGGCCGGGATCACACATGTGAGTGTAATGCGAGAAACTGGCGCGAGTCTCTTGCATCAATACCCAGCACTGCTGCCGGCACTTGAGACCGGAGGGTGCAGCTGCATAGAAATACATGCACACTCCGGTCCTGAGTGATGCAAGAGACATGCGCGAGTTTCTCGCATCACACTCGCAAGTGTGACTCCGACCTAAATCTGCATACAATTCTTATAAATTTGGCTTTGCTGCGGATTTTACTTTTTGCTTTATGAAGGGTAAAATCTGCAGAAACCACTGATTTGACATCTGCTGCGGCGCAGGTGACTTTTCCTGTTGATTATTCTGCAGTGTACAGATAGGATGTAACTTCTCGTGCGCTGTAGCAATGCTAGGTATGAACAGAGCCCTGCGCACTTTCTACAGGTGCTGAGGATCCAGCACATTTGTCCTGTCCCAGTGAAGGGCTTTTGTAGTGTGTTGTGCGCACAGCCGGCTCTGCTACATACACCATCACAATGATTGCTACGCAGCAGGCCTAATTCCCTCTGTCATCTGGTCCAGATTTCCGGATGATGCACGGACGAAGGTTTCAGCTTTTGTAATAACGCAGACTCTTATCTTGAGTAATTCGAGCATATAACGAGCTATTGTTGTTGGGTTCAGCCTACGTCACATACAACAACAGGGTCTTTGAGGATGAATTGGTGGTCACCCAGCACACACAGTATGTGACTCCGTGACCGCACATGAGAGCCCGCGCCGAGATCAGGAGAACAGTATTAGCTGCTAATTCCTACATCTCCATTATTTCAAGATTAGCATTGTCCAAGATTTTTTTTCCTTTCCTCGTAGCTCCACGGTTATGAAAATTCCAGAGATTGTAACCCTATGGATTAGAAGCTGGCCTGCCTAGAAGTGGCCCCTCCAGGCCACCGCACCTGAGAGAACCGAGGCGAACCACGACGTAAGGGGGATGAATCCGAGTGCAGCATCGTCTGAGACGGAGCCAGGTGATACACGACTACAGATAAAGGTATGCCTCCGAATAATGGCCGAGCGACGTCACGTGACCTGCAGGAACTGTAGCGCAAATGTCTTGGAGTCCAGTGGTCGATGCAGGAGCGGGGTGAGGGTGACACAAAGGTACTTTTTTTAAAATAAAAATTTTCTTTTTTATTGAGTCCTAATATTTTAGAAATCGGTTACACACGTGATGTAATATACTGGGAGCGCCCCTTGTCAGCGACGATTCCCACGCTGCAGATTTGGTACCAAACCAATGATTCTCGGTTGCAGGAACTCCCACCTCTGAATTTGGAGGTTTGGTTGTGATTGATGGGAAAGTCGTAGCACAAAATCCACAATGTGGGAATTCGCCGCTATGGTTTAACAAAGCGGATTTGCTGCTGAAATATAAACACGACTAAACATCATTATTGAGTTTCTAGAAATTCGGCTGCGGAAAAGATGACATACGAGTCCTTTACAGCATGTGCCATCACTTAGCTCCTGATGTGGCCTAAACTGCACACGGGCAAATCTGCGCCAACCCGTACTCTGTCCTCATAAATGGCACAAAATCTGCAGGTCCAAGAACCGACCACGGTGGGGTGGCCGCGATGCCCGACAGCAGAAACTTCACAGCACAAATTCATCTTCCACATTTTATCCTTTCTGAATAGAAAACATTGCACTCACTATAAATCAGTGTACATGTAGCATCCGTGCAGCGTCCATGCAACATCCGTGTAGTGTCAGTGCGGCATCGGTGTGGTGTACATTCATCATCTGTGTGGTGTTTGTGCAGTGTACATTCAACGTCCGTGTGGCGTCCGTGCAGTGTCCTTGCGGCATCGGTACAGAGACCATGCAGGTTCCATGCGGCGTCCGTGCAGTGTCAGTTCGGCATCTGTGCGGTGTCAGTTCAGCATCCTTGCAGTGTACATTCAGCATCCATGTGGTGTCAGTGCGGTGTCAGTACGGTGTCTGTGTGGTGTCCGTACGGTGTACGTGCAGTGACAATGCGGCATCTGTGCGGTGTCAGTTCAGCATCCTTGCAGTGTACATTCAGCATCCATGTGGTGTCAGTGCGGCGTCAGTACGGTGTCTGTGTGGTGTCCGTACGGTGTACGTGCAGTGACAGTGCGGCATCTGTGCGGTGTCAGTTCAGCATCCTTGCAGTGTACATTCAGCATCCATGTGGTGTCAGTGCGGCGTCAGTACGGTGTCTGTGTGGTGTCCGTACGGTGTACGTGCAGTGACAGTGCGGCATCCGTACAGTGTCCGTGTGGTGTCCATGCGGCAAACCTGCCGAGTATTTACAGAATGAGTGCAAGTTACGGCACGAACACTGGATCATTCACACCACGGCGCCGCCCGTGACGTCCATAACATGACAAACAAAACTCCCACAGATGTGCGGAGAAGAAGGACACGTCGTAAGGAGCCCATTATATAGCGTTAGGGGGCCAGCGCGATCACACACTAGGTATGATGGGGGTAGTAGTACACCCAGCTCTGTATAAACACACAGACTGGAGTAGATCGCAGTCTCCCCACCGCTCACATGTGAAGCAAAGGTCACATTATACACACAGCACAGTACAGCGCCACAGCCTCAGCATACGACACTGCACATATGCACCTGCACACCGAGTGCCCTCCTCTCCACACAACCATGCTAAGCACTGCTGTCCCCAAGAGCTGACAATCCCAGCATGGATCTCCAATGTCATCCCATAGCACAGCTTACCTGCTCCCACCACTCCAGGGGAAAGAAAGGGTTAAGCAGCAGATGGGATAGCGGTGGTCCTGTGCCCGCTGCTGTGGGGTCTGCCTGCCAGCCCTGAGGTGAGCACTTTACTTCTTCATCTGAGAGTCTCCCACTCCCCTCCCACTTGTACGTACCATTCCCAGCCCCAGCGAGACAGCGAGAGGGAGGAGAGACAGCAGTGGGGACATGAGAGTGCAGGATTGTGAGAAGTTCACTGTCCCAGCACCCGAGCCCACCGCCCTCCTGGGGTTAGAGGGTCCTGGTTTTATATAGATGGAGCACAATCGCTGTCTAACACGGTCACATTTGTGCCGTTTGCACCATTTCCAGGACCTCCTCTTCCCATCAGTGACTGGGAATGCTTCCGTACACCCCTGAGGTTGCGGACAGAATTGTGCGCCCGTATCACGGATGACGGGTCGGTCCCAACCGCAGGTCCAAGGATCTGAACCGGCCGCGTCATAGGGATCCTGCCGTAGTCAGTGTATGGGCATGTTCACACATGGCGGTTTTGCAGCAGGTTTTTTTTCCTTTTTGAACAGTGACAGAATCTGCACATTTGTCACATTTTTACTTGCGATTTTCAGTAAAAATTGATCTGCTGCATCTTGGTAAAAACACCGGAGGGCTCAATGGCGTGGGAGAAAACGTCATCAAGTGCCTGAGAGGTGCGGAATCTCTGTGATTGTGCTGGTCCTGTACTTTACATACCACATATACTGCGTAAAAAAACTCCACGTGTGAACGGGCTCCATCAGTCCCGGCCGACAAGAGACGAGCCCAGCCTGGACCCATGCTGCCGGATGTGTACCTCAGATAGATGAAGCAGGCTGGAGGCCGGGCTGATGGCCTGACCAATGTCCAGGCTGGATACACAGTAACAAACCCTCAGCTGTGGGAAGTAAGAGGTTAAGGGAAGAGTCTCTGCATTTGCATGGTCTGACATGTTGGCACTACTGATGTGGCACCGGGTAGATACCGGCACAACCCTCGCCAGCAGTGGCACCATGGACCCCCTGGAAGAGAGTCCTCTCTGTCCATTCTCTCCCCTGATGTCCGGGCCATGCACGAGACTCAGACCAGCTGCGCCAGACACATGGACGCCAGCCACAAATTCTCAGCATGCCCTCCATTCCCACAACGCCCACCGCCTGGCAGAATATGACGACACATTTGTGCACATTGCAAAAAAATTACCCAAAGAGTCAACTCCTAATACAAAGGACGTGGGGGCTAACAGTGGAGGCCACCCCCCATGTGCTGCAGAGCCCCAACAAGAGCCCGTCACTGACTGTCTACGCTGCCCGGTATCGCAGGAGGGGCGGGCCCGGTATCGCAGGAGGGGCAGGCCCGGTATTGCAGGAGGGGCAGGCCCGGCATCGCAGGAGGGACAGGCCTGGGATCACAGGAGAGGGGCAGGCCCGGTATCACAGGAGAAGGACAGGCCCGGTATCACAGGAGGGGCAGGCCCGGCGTCGCAGGAGGAGCAGGCCCGGTGTCGCAGAAGGGGCAGGCCCGGTATCGCAGGAGGGACAGGCCCGGCATCACAGGAGGAGCAGGCCCGGTGTCACAGAAGGGGCAGGCCCCGTATCGCAGGATGGACAGGCCCGGTATCACAGGAGAGGGGCAGGCCCGGCATCACAGGAGGAGCAGGCCCGGTGTCACAGAAGGGGCAGGCCCGGTATCGCAGGAGGGACAGGCCCGGCATCACAGGAGAGGGGCAGGCCCGGTATCACAGAAGGGGCAGGCCCGGCATCACAGGAGGGACAGGCCCGGTATCACAGGAGAGGGACAGGCCCGGTATCACAGGAGAGGGGCAGGCCCGGTATCACAGGAGAGGGACAGGCCCGGTATCACAGGAGGAGCAGGCCCGGTGTCACAGAAGGGGCAGGCTGGCACATGATCAGGGCGCAGCCCCCCACGCCCGTATGTAATGTGCATTCCTACATGCCCATGAGGGGGTCACACAACAGGCGACAGCGTCCACTGCACAGAAAGAGGCGCATTCCTGCCAGTGACAAGTGTGGGCACCATTCACCCCTAAACAAAGGGATCAAGCGAGGAGGACAAGAAATGAGAGGAGCCGACACTTACAAAGAAGGCCGGGAAGATGGAGAGTGGCAGGAAGTAATTAATGTGGAAGGAAAAACCAAAATCAACAGCAACTGAGGTGATAATTAGTAATAGACAAGGACCCCGAGGATGAAAAGATGGAAATAACAGCAGGGGAGAGGCTCCTTACTAAAGATGGCAGCAATTAATGTGCACAGGTCGCTGTGATGTACAGATTTCACTAGTAAATCCTGTGACTGGTCAGTCACTGCGCTCGTATATATGGTGGACGGCCACACGGTTTCCCAGCGTTCAGTTCTATAACGCCATAAACGCTGTGCAAGATGCTGATATTTACTGCATGCGTCTGAAGAATGTCAAACTAGACGCAAAGCATACGGAGGAAAAAGCACACAGAGGAAAGGCATAAGGAGCGTAGGGATTCATGATCTCAAGCATTAGGCAGTGTTCACACAGGCAATGCAGTTTTGTAAAATCAGGCGCAGTTTTATTGCTTTCATAAACGTCACAGCAAATAATCAGTTCACCCAGCAGCACACACACATATATATAGGCTTCATGCACAGAAGAGGCCGATCTTCCAGTATCGGCATCACCTCTAGCCCGAGCTCCAGCGCCAAACAGAAGTGTTCAACTCCGGCTACAGCTCACACTGAACAGGCTGCAGTTTCCACACACAGACTGCTCAGCTTTCCTAGCTGACCCGTGCAGTCTCCATTCAGAGTGACTCCGCTATGTCTCCCAGCTACAGCTCACATTTTAGCTGGTCACTCACCAGCTTCAACACACTTAACCCTGCGTCATCCAGCAGACTGGCATCTAGTGACCACAGGCCTTGGTTCTAGTAAAAAGCTGGGCAGGTGCATCTGATAAACTCCTGGAGAGCTAGGACTTAACCCTGTTCCGCCTGCCTTTGCTGTGGGAGGTATTGGCCCAATAGAGGCTTCCAGGGGACGTGAACAGCCAGCAAACCCACCTGTCACCCTGCCTTATATCTGCCTCACTGATGGACACAGAGGGCTGCAGTACAGAACATGAGAACCACTATGGTTCTGTTATCAGCCATTACTGGGGGAGGCTCACTGCTAGTCTAATGTCTCTGCTTGCTGTCAGTGAACAGTAACTGGTTGCATTCTGTCCTGAATACTAAAAGTTGGTTTTGGCCGGGGTATGGCGGCGGCTCATGTACCAGTCACATAGGGGCGCACAATCCTCTTCGGCCTGGTGGTCTCATGTACAGTGGGTACAGGGTACAGGTTTGGGGCGGAGGGCGTGGGGATAAGCAGGTGCATTAGTGTGGGGGAGGGGGGACGCTTACAGAGCATTTCCCCCCTCCTTGGACACAGGAGATATTAAGTGTCGCTCCTGGGTCAGAGGTAATTTACTGTGCATTTAGCACATTGTCACCCCAGTGACCCGCAGCGATGAGTGGGGTCAGAGGTGGCGGCTCCTGGTGACCCAGCCACTCTCCATCCGCAGGGAATGCACTGGGTGCAGGGGGTCGGCGGGCGCCTATTCTCTGCTGGGACATGATGAGAGGCATGAACACATTAAGGTGACAGTAATGCCCGGCTTGGCAGGTACCGCCGCCTCCAGAGCCTCGCTCACACAGTGTGTCCTCCGTCTCTGCCCGCAGCTGCCGCACACATGCCTGGATCTCCCCCAGCAACTTACAAAGAACATTCTTTTGATGCCTCGGATTTTCCAGCCTCTTTTTCCAGCAAGTGCAAAACCAGAAACAACCGAGCGTTCTCCATTCCCTGAAAGTCCCCCCTCCGGTGACAACACTGCATTCACCGTGAGCCCCCAGCCCTGCGGCAGCGCCCTTGTGTGCATGTCATCTGCGGGGGGCAAAGTGCAACTAATGAAAAAAGCGGGGGAGGCGGAAACGATGATTGTCACCATGATGTCACTGACCGACCTGTGACCTCGCTCCCGGGATGAGTGACGGGCCCTATGGATGTGATTCCTGCGGAGCCAAGGTCGGCCCCATCCACCTGTACAGTGCCGCAGAATATGCTGGCGCTATAGAAGTGTTATGGCTCTTTCTACATCGTATGGGACGAGGCGTCCGAGATTGGGGCAGCAGCGGGGTTGTGACCCCCCATCCTTGGTGCACCCCTCAGTGATTAGGTCACAGAAATGAGGGGATATGACTAAGGCGAGACCCTTAAGACAACGCAGTGTGGGCATCCATAGTACACCATCTCGTCCGATAATCGACTGATAGCGGCTCACAAACCCAAATAATCAGCGGATTGACGCGGGGCAGCGGCGGCTTCTCCTTGACATATACGTGTATGTATAAAACAATGTGTCCTCGGCTGTCTACGCCGCTCAGGGTCACGCTGCGTTAACTCCTTCCCTGCTCACGTTCAGGACAGTGCCGCGGAATATGCAGGCGCTATATAAGTTAGGACTAATCCAGCATCCTGAGAGTTAATGATCCCGCCAGTGTTCAGGCAACGATTGGGTTAAACTGTCAGTAGTGATGGCCATGGTCCGCACCGGACGCCACACATCTGCCAGGACCACATGGCCGCCTGCGGGCACCTAACCCTGCAAATGCCAGGACGGCCGCAGCTGAACGCTCTCATTGGCCCGGTGAACCTCGCGCCATTGGCAAGAATATGGTGCAAGCAAGTCTGGAAAATGGCGGCCGCACAATGCGGCAGATTTACTCTGCTAAATGCCACCAATTGTCAAACTGTTCTTCGGTCGGGCGCCAGATTCGAGTTTCCCGTGTGATGAAGCTTCGTCCCTGTGTCAGATCCACCATGTCTCTGTGGTTTTCTGGTGTCGGGCTAATTGCTCTGGTGTCGCCCCGCCGCACACTCATCATCACGCGGTGTCCCCAGACGTTTAACATCAGTTACATATTAATAAAATTAACAGCTAGTTCAAGAGCTGCGATCAATTACAGAAGCAGATCCCACGAGCCTCGTACACCACAGATCACAAGCCTCAGTCCTTCCTGTCCAATCCACACACTTGAATGGGGGCGAGAACCGTCTGCAACACCCTCCAAGACCCCCGATCATATCTCTACCTGGTGACAAGATCATACGGACCCCAACTAAGGAGACCGTGCAAATTCCCCAGCCTGGGATGGCTGATAACGGGGAGTAATAGATTGTAGTCTCCTGCCCTACAGTCTCCTCCCCCAGTAATGGCTGATAACAGGGAGTAATAGATTGTAGTCTCCTGTCCTACAGTCTCCTCCCCCAGTAATGGCTGATAACAGGGAGTAATAGATTGTAGGTCTTTTTTATTATTATAAAATCCTTCACGACGTTACAAATAAAACACAACAGAACAAACATAGAACAAAAACTCCAATCAGAAACAATATGACAAAATCAGACACAAACACAAAGAAATAAACAAGAAATGGAAACAATAAGGGAAATTCTCGACCTACAAAACGGGAAAAGAAAATTAAATTAAAGAAACAAGAAATTAAAAACTAAAAAAAAAAAAAAAAAAAAAAAAAAAAAAAAAAAAAACGAAAAAGGAACAAAATTACAATAATTACACCAGCACCCCCTTAAAATAATAAATAAATAAAATCATGTAAAACCCCCGACCCAGCTCCATTCACACTATTATATACACCCCATGAACTACATTTACACCGTCCTATATACAATACTATATACACTATATACAATATAAACATATGACACCAGTCCAAATATTGTACAAGACACACCTAATACCCTCTGGTCCCACTGCCTTACCTCACAGCCTCCCCCTTACACCGCCACATTCACACTTACGACAAACCTAATTACAAACATAGTATAGAAAATTAACAATATTTATATATTTTTTCCTTTTTTTTCCTTTTATTTATTTTTTTTTTATTTTTTCCTTTTTTTTGGGATTTTTTTTTTTTTTTTTTTTTTAACACTATATATAAAACACACATCTACTCTAACTATCCCACCACCCCTGATCCAGCTCTGGCCACAAAGTTCAGGATTTCTCCGAGCTAGGATCAGGCCCCAAAGTTTTTCCCCAGGCGGGGCCTGGACCAGGCCAGATCAGTCTCTTATCACCGCTGTTGAAAACCCCCCATCCCCCCAATCCCCCCACCCAACCTAACTAAGACCCTCTATTATACACAATATATACAATACACTATATACAATATATACATAAACCAACGTTACAGAACATAACCTACGTACTCACCACTTAAGGCTCAAGTTCGATGCTTGCAAACCTTCTATCCAGGAGACTGATATTCAAAACAAAACTCTAGAGTGAAAAGGCATCAGCCCACCACCAGGATATAGGAGTACTAACGGACTAAGGCACCCCGAAGGAGAAACCCCTCCAGAGATGGGCCGCCCTCCGGGCACCCAGTCTTTCATACTCCAGAGAACGGACCTTCACCAGGGCACCTAGGATGCTGCTATAAACTTCGTCTACACGGAGGATTTTACTCTGCGTCGAAACTAAAACTCGTGCGTTCCACGTGAAGTACCTGACCACTGCGCTGACTATAAATAAAGTGACTCTGTCCCTTCTCCCGAGGTCTCCAAACGCTCCATAGGCCCACTCGGCATAGGACAGAGTAGCCAGCCGCGGCCAACCAATGGAAGCTCCCACCCTGTTGTACACCTCTGTATTAAAGGGACAATGAAGCAGGAAGTGCTCCATGCTTTCCAGCATGTTAGCACAAGCCTCACGGGGGCAATTCCTGTCCTCGGAGCTCCTGTACTTCAGATTGTCCCTCACATACAACTTACCTTGGAAGCAGCGCCAAGTCAAGTCCCAGTACTTCTTGGGGATCCTATTAGAATTTAACAAACTCAACCCAACCTCTAGATCCCGACTTGGGCAGTCCTTGAGGACCAATGGACTCTGAAAATGCGAAAGCAAGACCCGCATGTCGAGGAGTTTCCTCGGGAGGGACCTCACTTCCCACATTCCCAGACCCCACCGGCGCATCATCTTCAGAACCGGGGTAACATAAGCCGGGAGATGCCCATGCGGTGTGCGAAGATCCTTCAATCTTCCCCCTGTCTCCCATTCCTGGAAGAAAGGCTGAAACCATCCCTTGCAGGAGAATACCCACGGAGGAGCCCTCTCTTTCCAGAGGTTTGCCACGTTGACCTTCAAAAAGGTGTTCACTAGGAACACCACGGGGTTCACCATATTCAACCCCCCTAGTCTCCTCGTGCGGTAAGTGACCTCCCTCTTGACTAGGTTCAGTCTATTCCCCCATAACATCTGAAAGAACAGACTGTAGACCCGAGTCCAGAGAGGCTCTGGCAAGACACAGACGCTGCCCAGGTAGATTAGTAAGGGGAGCAGGAAAGCTTTGCACAGGCCAACCCTTTCCCTCAGGGTCAAAGACCAACCCTTCCATTGGTCCACTTTTTGAGCGACACCTTTGATTCTGCCTTCCCAGTTTTTCGTGGGGTAATCACCCTGGCCAAATTCGATGCCTAGGACTTTGGCGTGTTCTTGGGGTTCGGGGAGGGTGTCCGGAAGATCAAACCCGGGATCCCCGCCTCCCAGCCAGAGACTCTCACACTTGTCCTGGTTGACCTTGGACCCGGAAGCCTCCGAGTAGCTCTCCACTTCTGACATCACCACCATCGCCTCCTCTCGCGAAGAAACAAAAACGGTGACATCGTCCGCGTAGGCCACTACCCTCAGGATAGCCTCTGGCACCACCCCGCCCATCCCCACCCCCGCCAACGGTCCACACTCGATCCTTCTGAGGAAGGGATCGATCGCAAACGCGTACAGCAATGGGCTAAGAGGGCAGCCCTGACGGACACCAGATCCTACCCCGAAAGGTTGTCCAATCCACCCATTTACCAGAGGGAAAGTCTCAGCCCCAGCGTATAAGGTCTTAAGCCAGTCCACAAACCCCCCAGGCAGACCGTACCTCAAAAGAGTGGACCAGAGGTACTCGTGGTCAACCCGGTCAAAAGCCTTTGCCTGATCCAGGGTCAGCAGGAACCCCTTCCAAAGGCCCGCCCTGCCTTGCTCCACGGCCTCTCGGACACCCAGAACAGCACTGAAAGTGCTACGGCCAGGAACGCAACAGTTCTGAGCCTCTGAAAGGAGCCGCGGCGCAAACTTCACCAGCCTGTTGAAAAGTATCTTAGCCAAAACCTTCCTGTCCACATTGAGAAGTGCTATGGGACGCCAATTCTCAATGCGTGACGGATCCTTACCCTTTGACAAAATGATCAAAGCTGACCTCCTTAATGATCTCGGCAGGGTGCCCGAGGAGAGACACTCATTAAACACCTGAGTCAAGAGGGGGACCAAGGAGTCCCTAAAGGTCCTAAAGAACTCGGATGTTAAGCCATCCGGACCTGGTGATTTTTTGGGCCTGAGCCCATCGATCGCCAGTCTCACTTCCTCTTCTTTGATCTCTTCTGCCAAAACGTCCAGCGAGAGGTCAGCCCCTGGCTCCGGAACAGCTTCAGCCAGGAAAGCCGACATCCTGTCACGATCCAGTTCCCTCCTTCCCAAAAGGTGTGAGTAGTATGAACTGACGACCTCCAAGATCCCTGATCTGGACCTCTTCAGGGATCCCGTACTGTCCATCAGCCCCGTCACTATCTTACTATTCACTGACATCTTGCAGCTTCTGTAAGGGTCGGGCGAGTAGTACTTCCCGTAGTCCCTCTCAAAAACCAAAGATGCGTGCCTATCGTACTGACACCTCTTCAGCAAGGACTTCACACCGGAGATCTCCTCGCGGCTACCTCCAGTCGAGACAAGATGCTCGAGTCTCCTCCTCAGGCTCTGATACAGGCGATCCCTGTTCAGGCTTCTGAGGTTCGAGAGTTGCCGGAAGAATTTCGCCACCCGATGTTTGAACATCTCCCACCACTCTGACTTAGTGTTACTTAGGCCCAGCAGCGGTACCTGGCTCTGAAGAAAATCCTCAAAAGACTGTCTTACAGCTTCTTCCTCAAGGAGTGATGAATTCAGCTTCCAATAACCTCTTCCCATCCTAGGAGTCTCTGCAACGTTCAGAGAAAACATAATCAAACAGTGGTCGGAGAACTCCACCTCCACAACCGACAACGGCGAGGAGACGGCTTCCTCCTTCAAATAAAACCTATCTATCCTAGACCTGCACTGACTACCTCTAAAAAAGGTGAATCCCGTGCTGCCTGTGTTGTGCCGGATGTGGACATCCACTAGGCGTGCCTCACTTACTATCCTGTTTAGCGCGACGCAATCATAAGTCAGCCGGTCCCCAGAACCTCCTCTATCACAGGGTCTCGTGACGTTGTTGAAATCCCCTCCAAAGACCACCTGCCGACTTGAAAATAAGAAAGGTTTGATCTTCAAGAAGAGACATTTGCGGTCCCACTTGGATTGGGGACCGTAGATGTTAATGAGCCGAAGCTCCTGTCCCCCCATGGAGACATCTAGGATCAAGCATCTCCCCATTTCTAATTCAATTAATCGTCTGCATTCAACCGCTGCGGTCTTAAAAAGGACCGCCACCCCGCTATACGGCTCGGCCGCAAGAGACCAGTAGGAGGGCCCATGCCTCCACTCCCTCCTTGCTTTATGCATGGTTGATAGGTCAGTCAACCTGGTCTCCTGCAAAAACAAAATGTCGGCATCAAGTTGGCCGAGAAAATGAAAGGCCGTGAACCTTGCCGCTTCTGACTTTATGCTGGCAACATTAATGGTTGCCAGCGTCAACGGTGTGGGTGCCGCCATCATGATTGATTGGATTAGATAGCCTTTTTCTTCCCACCCCCAACAGCTTCACCCTCTTCCTCAGACAATGATGAGCTTTTAGTGCGCTTAAGACACACAGACTCATCCATTCTCTCCTTACATACACTCTGGCCCTTGTCTGGTGGTCCCGAGGTAGTCCCCCCCCCAGAGGGCCCTTTAATTGCTCCCTGAGAAGAAGACTCAGCGACCCCCTGAGCCCCAACATCCTTGTCCGCAACCTCCGGCTCCGGGCTCCCGTCCTCCCCCTCTGCAGGGGAGTCCTGGAGGGCCCCGAACCGGTTGGAGAGATCCACCAGAGGGGGGGCGGCTGGACCTTCCAATGGCACCTGGATCAGGGCTAGAGAATCAGAGGGGTCGCACTCCAGAGCGGAGGCTCGAGACCCGGACCCACTCCTACCCTTGGTTGTTTTCCGGTTACCCTTTTTCCTTTGTTGTGACCATTCCCCCTCTCCCTCATCCAGACTGTCACCGGATGAGGGTTCCTGGGAGGACATGGCGTCCGCCTGCTCCTCCCTTTCAAGTCTCCTGACTTCCTCACTCAATTCACTGTCTTTAGGATCCTCAGCTGCAAGTGAAGTACCTGGGTCAGGGTTTAGGGTCATTACTCCCTGCCCCCTGTTCCCATGGCGTTGCTCCTGCCGCCTGATGTTGGATGGCGGCAGCTTGCTCCTCACCGGTTCCCTGCCTCCTCCGCCCCTACTGGTCCCTTCACCGGCAAGATTAGTCCCGGCTTTCGCCTGTCCCGCACTCGCCGCTTTCAGGACCGCATTGGCAAAGGAACGCGGACAGCGACTGAATGGATGACCGAGGTCACCACACAAGTTACACCTAATCCTGCCACAGGTAGCAGCGAGATGGCCAAGGTCCCCACACAGTGCGCATTTTTGGGTGGTACACTGCGCACTGAAGTGTGTGGGGCTGCCGCACCTGTGACAGACCTTAGGCTGCCCCTGGTAGAAAATCAGGATCCTGTCCCTCCCCAAAAATGTAGAGGAAGGTATATGGGTAACAGTGTTTCCTGAAACCTTCAATTTCACCATGAAGGTCCAGGCCCCTGACCAGATACCATGGTCGTCGCGGGTCTTCTCAGGAATGCCGACGATGTCGCCATATCGACCAATCCAGGTGGAGATGTCCATGCAGGAAAGTGACTCGTTACTGGTCAAAACGGTCACCTTCCTGACCGAGTTCTGGCGGGATATTGCGACAGGGACAAAACCTTGCCATTCGGGGCGACCACGAGCCAGCTCATGGCGAGACCAAAAAAGCTCAAGGCCCTCCGGTCTCACGAAGCTGACATCGAAGTAGGAGGTCCCATAGGGATGGATCAAGGCAAAGATGTCGTATGCCGCGAAGCCCATCCCCAGCAGGAGCTCAGCAACCTTTGACCGATCAGGACAGGCATCCTTGCTTACCCACTGGAGACGGGCCACGTTCCTACGGTTACTCCTCTGCCCCGGTGTCGGCAGAGACCAGACAGTCTCTGCCCCTCTATCTCGGAAGGCGGAAAGACCATGTCTCTCTATCCAGAAAGACAGATCAACCTCCCTCCCCTCTACATTGATGGAACTCTCCCCTTTCTTCAGGGCGTCCAGGAAGCGCTGCTGCAAGTCACCATCCTCGGGGCCACCAGACAAGGGCGCACTACTACCCCCAGCAGTGACAGCTCCCGAATAGCTAGGGGCTGAAGCCCTCGCCACCACTGGGGGGGCAGTGGGACCACTACCTACTTCCCCTCCACCAACACCAGTGCTGCTCTCCTCATTCACTCCACCAATACTCCCATCATTTGCGGCACCACAACTCCCATCATTCACTCCACCACTATTCCCACCATTCACTCCACCAATACTCCCAACGTTTGCGGCACCACATCTCCTATCATTCACTCCACCACCTGTCCCATCATTCACTCCACCAATACTCCCAACGTTTGCGGCACCACAACTCCCATTATTCACTCCACTACTACTCCCATCATTCACCCCATTACCACTGTTCTCTGCACCTTCCACAGTCACCTCCATTCCCTCCTCCCTTGTGTCTGCAATCTCTGCACTCACACCTGCTGGGTCGGGGGAGCGGTGCAGCACCACACCCGTTTTAATTAGCTCAGTGCTGACATTGTGCAGTTCTTTTGGAGCACTGTGCCCCTTATTGTCCTGGGCTGCCTGCCCTGTAGCCACAGACTTCGGGGTGCTGGTATCATTTTTTGGGGCATGCTGTCCCCCCGTCACAGCAGAGCGCACAGTGTTCCTTGCTGATGATGTTCCCTGCTTTTGCTGTGTATTTTTTTTTTTTTCCCGTGGCTCTGTCTCAGCTGCGCGCCTCCTTTCCTCTGTTGAGGCGCACTGCGCCCCTCTCACAACAGTGCGCCCCCCTTTCGCCGCACCATGCTCCTCGGCCCTGCCCCCCACAGCCCCGGCGTCGGCCGGCTCAGCTGCAGTGAGCAGGGATGGAGTCTGCCCACACCGTCCCCCTTTCGCAACGGCGTGGACATCCCCCCCGCTCTCCTCGGCCCCGGTGATAACTGGCTTAGCCGCAGCAGGCAGGGAGGGAAACTCCACGGGGTCCCCTATGTCCGGCGCCGTGAGTACCTCCACAGCCTCACCCCCTGCACTGTTCCCCGCACAGACGGCAGCATTGCCGGACGTCCTCCTCCTCTCCCCACCTTGCCTATGCCCCGGACCCACTGCAGAGCCCGTGCTTTTAGGTTTGGTGGGGTTTACACAGGAGGTGGTAGGTGTAACATCAGACATTGGTACATATTTGTAACTCACCACCTCCTGTGTCATCTTTTTTTTCTTCCTCCTCTTTTTGGTCTCCTCCGCTGGCTCGTCCTCCCCGAAGGAGAATGTGGTCAGGTCCACAGGAGACTCCAGCTCTCTGATCTCCCTCAACAGACCGCACTCCTCCTCTTCCTCCGCTGACACTCCAGCATGGGTTGTCGGAGTCCTCTGCCGTGCCGGGAGGCCGCTTCCTTGCTGGCTCTGCGACTCTTTCTCCCGGCTTGTTCCAGCACGAGAGACTCCAGCCACGACTTCATCGTCCTCCTCCTCCTCCTCGCTTAGGACGCCGGCTGGCAGTTCTCCCGAGGTATTTAACCCCTTCATTTCAGAGAACCGCCGCTGGTTCTTAAACCTCTCCAGGAAGGGACCTGCGCTTTTCTCAATCCCCTCCCGGAGGAGCACTAACCGGACCACCTCATCTCTGAGGGCTTTAAACCTCTGGGAGGTCGCGGGTCTTTCCTTGTTAGAGGCACGGGTGTTCAGGATCCGTGCCTCCCGCAGCTGCTCCTTCAGCCCGGTCAGTGCTTTGCCGGCGTCCTCGTACTCTCGCAACATGGCGACCACTCGGGAGGAGAAGGAGCTCGTGGACTCGCTGGAGGTCATCTCGCCCCATGATGTTGCTGGGCTCTTCTTCCTGGGGCCTGGGGTGCCTCTGTCTCCCTCTCTGGGCGGACGATGAGCCGTCTCGGGGTTGGAGTAGGTGGGTACGGTCTTTCTCATCCGACCAGATCTCCTCACGCCCTCCTGGGCCGGTTGCTGCTGCTCTCTGTCCCCCGCCGGCACAGACCGGGGAACAGAAGCCTGGGAAGCCATGCCTGGCTCCCAGGAAGCCTGCCTCTCCCTGGGGAGAAGAGAGGCAGACTCTGGGCCTCCTCCTGGAAGTCCTGGAGCTCACAAGACAGGTGCTGCTCTCAGCAGGGTGTGACTGATTGTGGGCACCTGTCCTACAGTCTCCTCCCCCAGTAATGGCTGATAACAGGGAGTAATAGATTGTAGTCTCCTGTCCTACAGTCTCCTCCCCAGTAATGGCTGATAACAGGGAGTAATAGATTGTAGTCTCCTGTCCTACAGTCTCCTCCCCCAGTAATGGCTGATAACGGGGAGTAATAGATTGTAGTCTCCTGTCCTACAGTCTCCTCCCCAGTAATGGCTGATAACGGGGAGTAATAGATTGTAGTCTCCTGTCCTACAGTCTCCTCCCCAGTAATGGCTAATAACGGGGAGTAATAGATTGTAGTCTCCTGTCCTACAGTCTCCTCCCCAGTAATGGCTGATAACAGGGAGTAATAGATTGTAGTCTCCTGTCCTACAGTCTCCTCCCCAGTAATGGCTGATAACGGGGAGTAATAGATTGTAGTCTCCTGTCCTACAGTCTCCTCCCCAGTAATGACTGATAACAGGGAGTAATAGATTGTAGTCTCCTGTCCTACAGTCTCCTCCCCAGTAATGGCTGATAACAGGGAGTAATAGATTGTAGTCTCCTGTCCTACAGTCTCCTCCCCCAGTAATGGCTGATAACAGGGAGTAATAGATTGTAGTCTCCTGTCCTACAGTCTCCTCCCCCAGTAATGGCTGATAACAGGGAGTAATAGATTGTAGTCTCCTGTCCTACAGTCTCCTCCCCCAGTAATGGCTGATAACAGGGAGTAATAGATTGTAGTCTCCTGTCCTACAGTCTCCTCCCCCAGTAATGGCCTATAACAGGGAGTAATAGATTGTAGAATGATCCGCAGCTTCGGTAACAGGTGGGAGAATGCAGAATGTTGCAGAATCAGTAGGGTCTCGTTCTGAAAATCGTACTTCATTGTCACAATGTGGATGATTTATTTGTCACTACCTCTGCTACCTGTACAATATGGCAGACACAACCTGACACATTCCTGGCTTTCCGCAGTAGAATAGTCCTTCGCGCCTGTGTCTGGCTGCTGTTGGTTGGAGGCCAGGTGTGCACAGATTTCCCAGAGATCTGACACGGACAGTCGCTGATATCGGACGATTACACATCTCGCTCCCTATGATGCATATCCCTCTTAGACGCTGGTAACACAACAGCTCCGCGGGCTCTGGCAGGCAGGTTTATAATTGCACAGATCCTTTACCTGGCAGATGAGATTTCAATCAGATTGATTAACCATTTACAGCCTTCGGAGAGCCTGAGATCCTTCGGAGTTAGGGGGGCACTCCTTGCATCCTTCTTCAACTCTGTTGTGGCATCAGTCATCTTCTTTGGTGTGGTGTGCTGGGGTAGTGGCATATCAGCCAGGGACAGGAATAGGCTGGACAAACTGATTAGAAGGGCCAGCTCTGTCCTGGGATGCCCCCTTGACCCAGTTCAGGAAGTAGGCGACAGGAGGATACTGGCCAAGGTGAGCTACATGGTGCAGAATGATTCCCATCCCATGCATGAGACCGTGACAGAGATGTGCAGTACTGTCAGTGACCGGCTACTTCATCCTAAATGTGAGAGGGAGCGCTATCGAAAGTCCTTCCTTCCTGCTGCAGTTAGGCTGTATAACCAGCACTGTCCAAAACCGAGAACGACCCAAACAGAGAACTGATAGATCCAAAGTTGTGATAGTCCGGTTGCATTTTTTTTTTCCCCCGTATATGTACCTACCTACTGTCAATGTAATGCCTTTATGCATCTGTATCTGTACTTGTTCCTGCCTTGCTGCTGTAATGCTCTGAATTTCCCCATGGTGGGACGATTAAAGGATGATCTTATCTTATCTTATCTTATCAATTTCGATGGACAATGATCTGGTTGGAAAGAAACTGGTCATTATCTTTACATGAAAAATGCACCAGCAACAATTAACAGCATAAAACCAGATCTACTGTCATGGTGCAGGCTAGGTGGGCACAGCACGCCCGTCTGGTGTCGGAAACACCTCACTGCCCCCAGTCTCCCTTCGCCATCCCCTCATCTCCCCTCGTCGTCCGCTCGTCTCCCTTCGCCGTCCCCTCGTCTCCCCTCGCCATTCCCTGGCGTCTCCCTCTGCCGTCTCCTCTCCATCCCCTCTTCTCCCCTCGCCGTCTCCTCATTTCCCTCACCGTCCCCTCGCCGTCCCCTCACTGTCCCCTCATTTCCCTTCGCCATCCCCTCTTCTCCCCTGTCGTCCCTTCACTGTCCCCTCGCCGTCTCCTCGTCTCCCCTTGCCATCCCCTCTTCTCCCCTTGTCTCCCCTCGCCGTCTCCTCGTCTCCCCTTGCCATCCCCTCGCCATCCCCTCGCCGTCCCCTCGTCTCCCCTTGCCGTCTCCTCGTCTCTCCTCGCCGTCCCCTCGTCTCTCCTCGCCGTCCCCTCGTCTCTCCTCGCCGTCCCCTCGTCTCTCCTCGCCGTCCCCTCGTCTCTCCTCGCCGTCCCCTCGTCTCCCCTCGCCGTCCCCTCGTCTCCCCTCGCCGTCCCCTCGTCTCCCCTCGCCGTCCCCTCGTCTCCCCTCTCCGTCCCCTCATCTCCCCTCTCCATTTCCTCGCCCGCCATCGTTCAGTAGGTGACGAACTGATGGTAACAACATTGTGTAATGAAGGCTCTTCTCCGCACTGATACATTGTATCATGCCTGAGAGCAGGACTATTCCATTCACTGGCAGGAAGCAGAAATCCTCATTTTTAGGACAGTGATGAGCGTTGTCAGTGACGCCCCCTCATTATAAGGGTGCGTTTTGCTAAACTTGCAGATGCAGCAGAGCTGGAGTGTCACCTTCCTGTCTGTGCGGCATCGTGTGCTGGTCTGTAAATCATCACCTACCTGGTGCTGGTGTGACCACGGCCATTCCTGCGGCGAGGTGACCCCCACTGTGGGCGTCGGCTGTGACCTCTGGTCTCTGACTGTTCTCAGGTCCTAGGACACCGAGGTCTGGGGGGCAATGTCTGATCGGCGGGGTCTTGGTCTTGTTGCTGCCTGTTCGCCCCTAGGCAGGGACATCTGGTGGTTTCCTAAGGAGAGAGGAGAGACGGAAACAAGGTTCTTCTTCTTCCAGACTCTCACATGAATTTACCTGAAAGGTAAAACCACAGGAGATAAGATTCCCCAACACCGAAGCACGCCGATGGACACTGCTCAACCTGTGTACTGCCGGAACGCCGGCGGACACTGCTCAACCTGTGTACTGCCGGAACGCCGGCGGTCGCTGCTCAACCTGTGTACTGCCGGAATGCCGATGGACGCTGCTCAACCTGTGTACTGCCGGAACGCCGGCGGACGCTGCTCAACCTGTGTACTGCCGGAACGCCGGCGGACGCTGCTCAAACTGTATACTGCCGGAACGCCGGCGGACGCTGCTCAAACTGTGTACTGCCGGAACGCCGGCGGACGCTGCTCAACCTGTGTACTGCCGGAACACCGGCGGACGCTGATCAACCTGTGTACTGCCGGAACGACGGCGGACGCTGCTCAACCTGTGCACTGCCGGAACGCCGGCGGACGCTGCTCAGCTTGTGCACTGCCGGAACGCTGGTGGACGCTGCTCAACCTGTGCACTGCCGGAACGACGGCGGACGCTGCTCAACCTGTGCACTGCCGGAACGCCGGCGGACGCTGCTCAACCTGTGCACTGCCGGAACGCTGGTGGACGCTGCTCAACCTGTGCACTGCCGGAACGCCGGCGGACGCTTCCCAACCTGTGTACTGCCGGAACGCTGGCTGACGCTGCTCAACCTGTGCACTGTTGGCACGCCGAAGTCACAGGACCCCTACCCACCTGGTCAGAGAGAAACCGGGGGCATAACTCAAATGTAACAGGTGGGAAACCGCCGTGAGATGGTGGTACTGACCCCCTCCACGCAAGATAGAGGATACTCCGAGCACAGTATCACACGTCATAGGCTTAGCCACAGCGGCTCAACATCACACATCATAGACTTAGATACTTCACTTCAGCATCACTCATCATAGACTTAGATACATCACCTAAGCTTCACATGTCATGGGCTTAGATACAGCAGCTCAGCATCACACATAATAGGCTTCGATACAGCACCTAAGCATCTCACGTTGTAGACTTAGATACAGCAGCTCAGCATCACACGTCATAGGCTTACATACATAGGCTCAGCATTACACCCCATAGGCTTAGATACAGCAGCCAAGCATTACACATCATGGGCTTAGATACAGCGACTCAGCATCACACATCATAGGCTTAAATACAGCAGGTCAGCATCACACGTCATATGCTTAGATAAAGCGGCTCAGCATCACATGCCACAGGATTAGATACAGCAGAATAGTGAGGGCAGCTCTGGACTATAATGGAGGATGTAACTCAGGATCAGTAATGTATGTACACAGTGACTGCACCAGCAGAATAGTGAGTGCAGCTCTGGGGTATATTACAGGATGTAACTCAGGATCAGTAATGTAATGTAATATATGTACACAGTGACTGCACCAGCAGAATAGTGAGTGCAGCTCTGGGGTATAATACAGGATGTAACTCAGGATCAGTAATGTATGTACACAGTGACTGCACCAGCAGAATAGTGAGTGCAGCTCTGGAGTATAATACAGGAGGTAACTCAGGATCAGTAATGTATGTACACAGTGACTGCACCAGCAGAATAGTGAGTTCAGCTCTGGAGTATAATACAGGATGTAACGCAGGATCAGTAATGTATGTACACAGTGACTGCACCAGCAGAATAGTGAGTGCAGCTCTGGAGTATAATACAGGTGTAACTCAGGATTAACGTTGAACTTGAGCAGACGTTGTAGTGACTGTAGTTGTGGAACTACAGCTCACAGCTTGTTGTGAGCAGATAGGTTTCCATGTCATTGTGTGGATATAATATTGGGGGCCTGTAGAGGATTGTTATGGCATGAACGGTGCAGCAGGGGATCATCCAGGGGCTGCAGATCTGCTATAGTCATCACATATACAGGTCAGTGACCGGCCGCTGCCAGGCTCCTCGCCCTCCTCCGTCTTTTCTCGAGTTGTTTTCCTCCTTTTTTCTTTCCTTCTTTCTTTCTGAATATTTGACACAGATTGAAAAGTCATCACTGACGTGTTCCTGACCTCAGTGTACAAGTATGTGTGTTCCCTGCAGAGCATTACTCCTGTGCACACTATCCCTTCACACGCCATGTGTACACTGTCAGTGCCAACCTCCGCCCCACCAACAAACCCAGCAATAGCAGGCTGAGAGGCAACATGGCCTCCATGTATACACCGAAGGGAATATACATCATAACGTGCAGAGGATGGACTGTGTACATGTAATCACATACTGTATACCTGAATGATTCCAGCGCCTCTGACCCTCCCCAGAGCGGGCACTGCGATGTTACAGAACCGGCTGTGTACATGTAAGCACATATACCTGAATGATTCCAGCCCCTCCGACCCTCCCCGGAGCGGGCACTGCGATGTTACAGAACCGGCTGTGTACATGTAAGCACATATACCTGAATGATGCCAGCGCCTCCGACCCTCCCCAGAGCGGGCACTGCGATGTTACAGAACCGGCTGTGTACATGTAAGCACATATACCTGAATGATTCCAGCCCCTCCGACCCTCCCCGGAGCGGGCACTGCGATGTTACAGAACCGGCTGTGTACATGTAAGCACATATACCTGAATGATGCCAGCGCCTTCCACCCTCCCCAGAGCGGGCACTGCGATGTTACAGAACCGGCTGTGTACATGTAAGCACATATACCTGAATGATTCCAGCCCCTCCGACCCTCCCCGGAGCGGGCACTGCGATGTTACAGGACCGGCTGTGTACATGTAAGCACATATACCTGAATGATGCCAGCGCCTCCAACCCTCGCCGGAGCGGGCACTGCGATGTTACAGGACCGGCTGTGTACATGTAAGCACATATACCTGAATGATGCCAGCGCCTCCAACCCTCGCCAGAGCGGGCACTGCGATGTTACAGAACCGGCTGTGTACATGTAAGCACATATACCTGAATGATGCCAGCCCCTCCGACCCTCCCCAGAGCGGGCACTGCGATGTTACAGAACCGGCTGTGTACATGTAAGCACATATACCTGAATGATGCCAGCGCCTCCAACCCTCGCCGGAGCGGGCACTGCGATGTTACAGGACCGGCTGTGTACATGTAAGCACATATACCTGAATGATGCCAGCGCCTCCGACCCTCCCCGGAGCGGGCACTACGATGTTACAGGACCGGCTGTGTACATGTGAGCACATATACCTGAATGATGCCAGCCCCTCCGACCCTCCCCAGAGCGGGCACTGCGATGTTACAGGACCGGCTGTGTACATGTAAGCACATATACCTGAATGATGTCAGCCCCTCCGACCCTCCCCGGAGCGGGCACTGCGATGTTACAGGAGTGGCTGTGTACATGTAAGCACATATACCTGAATGATGCCAGCGCCTCTGACCCTCCCCGGAGCGGGCACTGCGATGTTACAGGACCGGCTGTGTACATGTAAGCACATATACCTGAATGATGCCAGCGCCTCTGACCCTCCCCGGAGCGGGCACTACGATGTTACAGGACCGGCTGTGTACATGTGAGCACATATACCTGAATGATGCCAGCCCCTCCGACCCTCCCCGGAGCGGGCACTGCGATGTTACAGGACCGGCTGTGTACATGTAAGCACATATACCTGAATGATGTCAGCCCCTCCGACCCTCCCCGGAGCGGGCACTGCGATGTTACAGGAGTGGCTGTGTACATGTAAGCACATATACCTGAATGATGCCAGCGCCTCTGACCCTCCCCGGAGCGGGCACTGTGATGTTACAGGAGTGGCTGTGTACATGTAAGCACATATACCTGAATGATGCCAGCGCCTCCGACCCTCCCCGGAGCTGGCACTGCGATGTTACAGGAGTGGCTGTGTACATGTAAGCACATATACCTGAATGATGCCAGCCCCTCCGACCCTCCCCGGAGCGGGCACTGCGATGTTACAGGACCGGCTGTGTACATGTAAGCACATATACCTGAATGATGTCAGCCCCTCCGACCCTCCCCGGAGCGGGCACTGCGATGTTACAGGACCGGCTGTGTACATGTAAGCACATATACCTGAATGATGCCAGCGCCTCCGACCCTCCCCGGAGCGGGCGCTGCGATGTTACAGGAGTGGCTGTGTACATGTAAGCACATATACCTGAATGATGTCAGCCCCTCCGACCCTCCCCGGAGCGGGCACTGCGATGTTACAGGACCGGCTGTGTACATGTAAGCACATTTACCTGAATGATGCCAGCGCCTCCGATCCTCCCCGGAGCGGGCACTGCGATGTTACAGGACCGGCTGTGTACATGTAAGCACATATACCTGAATGATGCCAGCCCCTCCGACCCTCCCCGGAGCGGGCACTGCGATGTTACAGGACCGGCTGTGTACATGTAAGCACACATACCTGAATGATGCCAGCCCCTCCGACCCTCCCCGGAGCGGGCACTGCGATGTTACAGGACCGGCTGTGTACATGTAAGCACACATACCTGAATGATGCCAGCCCCTCCGACCCTCCCCGGAGCGGGCACTGCGATGTTACAGGACCAGCTGTGTACATGTAAGCACATATACCTGAATGATGTCAGCCCCTCCGACCCTCCCCGGAGCGGGCACTGCGATGTTACAGGACCGGCTGTGTACATGTAAGCACATATACCTGAATGATGCCAGCGCCTCCGACCCTCCCCGGAGCGGGCACTGCGATGTTACAGGAGTGGCTGTGTACATGTAAGCACATATACCTGAATGATGCCAGCGCCTCCGACCCTCCCCGGAGCGGGCACTGCGATGTTACAGGAGTGGCTGTGTACATGTAAGCACATATACCTGAATGATGCCAGCGCCTCCGACCCTTCCCGGAGCGGGCACTGCGATGTTACAGGACCGGCTGTGTACATGTAAGCACATATACCTGAATGATTCCAGTGCCTCCGACCCTCCCCGGAGCGGGCACTGTGATGTTACAGGACCGGCTGTGTACATGTAAGCACATATACCTGAATGATGCCAGCGCCTGCTACCCTCCCCGGAGCGGGCACTGCGATGTTACAGGACCGGCTGTGTACATGTAAGCACATATACCTGAATGATGCCAGCCCCTCCGACCCTCCCCGGAGCGGGCACTGCGATGTTACAGGACTGGCTGTGTACATGTAAGCACATATACCTGAATGATGCCAGCGCCTCCGACCCTCCCCGGAGCGGGCACTGCGATGTTACAGGACTGGCTGTGTACATGTAAGCACATATACCTGAATGATGCCAGCGCCTCCGACCCTCCCCGGAGCGGGCACTGCGATGTTACAGGACCGTTGTGTACATGTAAGCACATATACCTGAATGATTCCAGCGCCTCCGACCCTCCCCGGAGTGGGCACTGCGATATTACAGAACGGGCTGTGTACATGTAAGTGTCACGGGTTTACAATGACAGAGAAGAGCCAGAAGACCGCAGCGTCTGATTTCTCCTACTCCTGCACTGATTAGAAGGACTTCACCTTCTTATTTAATGGTGCAGATTTCTTTTAGCAGTGCAGGGGTTAATCTGCTCATCTGAGAGCTCCTAGAAGCTTTCCTGCATTAAGGCTCTCAGCTGTGCACTGTTGGCCCCTCCCATCTCCTATATTACCTGGGCCATGGCTAGCACTCATTGTCAGAGCAAGCTTATGCTGCTTGGCTGGAGGTTGTTGGTGGTTGTTATTGGAGAAGGCGTTTGGTGGATTTCTCTCTGACTGTTTCTAGGTTTTGAGTGTGTGATTCCCTTCTTCTCTTACTTTGATTTAACCCGTCCTCCACTACCCAGTGCATTCCTCTGTTGTCTGTGTGAGTGTATATTTGTATGATTGGTATTTTCTGTTTCCCCTGTTCATATTACCATGTTAACCTGGTTGGTGTATTACGGTATACTACTACTCCCCTCTTCCCTGGGTGGGGGAAGGGTACAAACAGAGGGCGGATTCAGGAGCTAAGACAAGGTACGCGGCACCGGCATCTTCACCATCAGCAGTAATCCAGGGAAGAGGGGAGCTAGGTCCCCCCTAGTGTTAGGGACAGGGAAGGAGCCCCTGATCCCGGGACACCAACAACAGATCCGTGACATTAGCACATATACCGTGACATTAGCTCTGACCGAAACCATTTTTTTAATCCATTATGGATCCTATTACTGTTCTTACAGAGCAACTGCAGCAGGTCAGCCTGGAGGTGTCAGGTCTACGTACTGTCATTTTTCAGCACTCTAACACATCAAGTCAGGGGCCCATGACTCCAAAGAAACTGCTACGCCGTCTCTGCGTACTCACCTGGCCATCGCTCCCACGCCGCAGCCGCCCGACATCCACGGAGGTCGCCTCTAGCAGGTGCGCGGCCGGCGGCGTCCCTGCATGCAATGCGCATGCGCCATAGGCCGCGCCTCCCTCCTGCTTCTTGTGCTCCGGCTATGCCCTGATCCGGAAGCACCTCCCTGACCAATGGCAGACCAGACAGGAGCATATCAGGCCGCTTCCCCCTGAGGAAGGTGCCTGATTGTTGTTGTCACTGTCCTGTTAAGGTCGGCGTGCAGCCACCGCTGAGCAAGGACTCACCCACACTGCAGAGGGGCCCGGGGTCAGACACGGCCGGATAGTTCAGGCAAACAGGACCTGGAGAAGCTAAAGTTAGTGAGAAGTGAAGGACCTACGGTCATGTGACCACAAGGGGGCGGGGCTTAGCGTCCTGCTGTCAAGAGATGGCAGAACACTAGTACAGGAATTCTCAAAGTCAGACAAACCGGGTCATACATAGAGATAACAGTAAAGTGCCAGGGATGAGACAGAATGGAGAGTCGGGGCCAAGCAGAGATCAAAACCAAACAGACATAGAAGGTACCAAGCATAATCCAACAAGCAGTATCCAGAGAACAGGCCGAGTCATACACAGAGAATCAGATAAACCAGAACACAGCACAAACACACTCAGGGGTCACCACACAATGCCAGGGCGAAAGTATAACTGACGGGGATGGGAGCGTCCTGAGGCTACAAGAAGCCTCTCCCAGAACCAAGGAGCAGCCACAATCATAGCCCCAGGTGTGCAGGTAAGCCTGCACCGGGATCACAACCTTTAACCCCAGAAATGCCAGTCATCAGCACTGGTTCCAGAAATTAACCCCACGTGTGGAAGTCAAACCCGCACTGAGATCATGACAGTTGTGTTTCCTAGCACACTGGGCCTCGCGTCATCGTGTGCTCTCAGCTCCTGCAGTTCCGTTCTCGTCTGCTCCCTGCAGCAGCCTCTCAGTCCTGCTACCCGTGTTCCTTGCTGTCTTCTGCAGTCCTGCCTCCGGTGTTCCTGTTCCATCCTACTCCAGTCCTGCCTCCAGTGTTCCTGTTCCATCCTGCTCCAGTCCTGCCTCCAGTGTTCCTGTTCCATCCTACTGCAGTGTTCCTGTTCCATCCTGCTCCAGTCCTTCCGTCCTACTCCAGTCCTGCCTCCGGTGTTCCTGTTCCATCCAGCTTCAGTCCTTCCGTCCTACTCCAGTCCTGCCTCCGGTGTTCCTGTTCCATCCAGCTTCAGTCCTGCCTCCAGTGTTCTTGTTCCATCCTGCTCCAGTCCTTCCGTCCTACTCCAGTCCTGCCTCTGGTGTTCCTGTTCCATCCAGCTTCAGTCCTTCCGTCCTCCTCCCATCCTTTCTCCTGTGTTCCTACTCCTGTCATCCCTCCTCGTCCCAGTCTACTGTCTTACTCCATTCCTGCCTCCTGGTTCCAGCTCTGTTCTGTCATCTATACTTCAGTCCCACAGTAATACTCCAGTCCATCCTGAGCCGCCCCTCTCGGTACTGGCTACCGTGGTACTCGAACCCCTGGGCCTGCTCCTAACGGTCCCTGTATAGGGGTCGGTTCCACCTGGCAGCTCGCCCGGGGCCCCTCAGGGCCAGGTCCAGAGGGTCCACTCCTGGAGTTTCCGGCCCCAGACTACCCACGCTAACAGAAACCCTTAGTGGAGCCCAAGATCGCTTTGACTGACAGGTTCTCTGGGGCGGGTGACAAGTTCGTAGCTTTCAGGGAGGCCTGTAAACTGTACTTCAGGAACCGAGGAGCAATGTGTGGGGATAATATCGCTCCTTCAGGGGGACCCCGAAGCATAGGTGTTTTCTCTCCTATCTGACTCCCTGTTGCTCCAGACGGTGGAGGATTTTTTTCTGGCACTGGGTCATACAAGTGCTTCTCACAAAATTAGAATATCATCAAAAAGTGAATTTATTTCCGTTCTTCATTATATAAAGTGAAACTCTTATTAGATAGTCATTACACACAGAGTGATCTATGTCACGGGTTTATTTCTGTTACTGTTGATGATTACGGCTTACAGCCAATGAGAACCCAAAAGTCATTATCTCAGTAAATTAGAATATAACACCAGCCTGAAAAATGATTGTAAAATCTGAAATGTCCTACTGAAATGTCTGATCAGTAAATGCCCTCAGTACTTGGCCGGGGCTCCTTCTGCATCAATTACTGCATCAATGCGGCGTGGCATGGAGGTGATCAGCCTGTGGCACTGCTGAGGGGTTATGGAAGCCCAGGTTGCTTTGATAGCAGCCTTCAGCTCGTCTGCATTGTGGGGTCTGGTGTCTCTCTTCTTCCTCTTGACAATACTCCATAGATTCTCTATGGGGTTAAGGTCAGGCGAGTTTGCTGCCAATCAAGCCCAGTGATACTGTTGTTCTTACACCAGGTATTGGTACTTTTGGCAGTGTGGACAGGGGCCAAGTCCTGCTGGAGAATGACATTTCCATCTCTATAAAGCTTGTCGGCAGAGGGAAGCATGAAGAGCTCTAACATGTCCTGGTAGACGGCTGCGCTGACTTTGGTCTTGATAAAACACAGTGGACCTACACCAGCAGATGACATGGCGCCCGAAACCATCACTGATGGTGGAGACTTCACACTAGACCTCCAGCAGCTTGGATTGTGGCCTCTCCACTCTTCCTCCAGACTCTGGGACCACTGACAACAGTCCGATTCTTCTTCTCCTTGGCCCAGGTAAGACGCTTCTGGCGATGTCTATTGCTCATGAGTGGGTGACACAAGGAATGTGACACTTGTGGCCCATGTCCTGGAGACGTCTGTGTGTGGTGTGAAGCAATGACTCCAGCAGCAGCCCGCTCCTTGTGAGTCGCCCCCACATTACTGAATGGCCTTTCCTTAACAATCTTTTCCAGGCTGCGGTTATCCCGGTTGCTTGTGAACCTTTTTCTACCACACTTTTTCCTTCCACTCCACTTTCCATTAATATTCTTAGATCCAGCACTCTGTGAACAGCCGGCTTCTTTACCAATGACCTTTTGTGGCTTCCCCTCCTTGTGGAGTGTGTCAATGACTGCCTTCTGGACATCTGTCAGGTCAGCAGTCTTCCCCATGATTGTGGAGCTACTGAAACAGACTAAGGGACCTTTATACACGCTTAGGAGCCTTTACAGGTGTTTATTAATTATTCTAATTTACTGAGATAATGACTTTTGGGTTTTCATTGGCTGTAAGCCGTAATCATCAACATTACCAGAAATAAACCCGTGGCATAGATCACTCTGTGTAATGACTCTATAGAATAGAGGAGAGTCACTGTCTGTATTGAAGAACTGAAAGAAATTAAATTTTTGATGATATTCTGATTTTGTGAGAACCCCCTGTATATATGATGACCCTGGCCGTGACTCGCTGGCTGAGTCCACACTTCTGGACAGTGGGGCAGATTTAACTTCATCGACGTTAGGTTCGTCCAGGTCTGGGGCCTTAAACCACACTCACTGCCCAGACCCATACGCATAATCGCCATCGACTCTGCACCCATAAAACAGGTAGTTTACTCAAGCTGTCCATGGGTTTCATCTACAGGTAGGGGCCATGCACTCTGAAGTAATAGAGTGTTATGTGCTAGAGGGTCTGCCCTCTCCTGTGGTTCTTGGACTTCCTTGGCTTGCTCTGCACAACCCTGTGGTAGACTGGCAGACTTGGGAGGTGGTAAAGTGGAGTGAGTATTGTCAAGTACACTGCTTGGGCACCCGGTTAGCTAGGGTGGATATTCAGTCTATGCCTAAATACCTGTCGGAATTTGGGGATTTGTTCTCTTAGCAGGGGTGCCAAGAACTTCCTCCACATTGTCGTTATGACTGCGCCGTAAATCCTGTCCCTGGTGCCAAGCTGTCTAACAGCAGACTATATAACATCTCTAGTTCAGAGAGGCAGGCCATCAAGGACTATATTGCTGCAAGTTTGGCAAACAGTCATATCAGATCATCCTTATCCCCCATTGCTGTGGGGGTTTTCTTTGTAAAAAAGAAAGATGGGGGGTTACGTCCGTGCCTATATTTCCGCGAACTCAATCACATCCCGGTCCAGATCCATATCTGCTCCTTCTCATCCTGGACCTCATTAATAAGATTGTGGGGCGAAATGGTTTTCTAAACTGGATCTCTGGGGGGCGTATAATCTCATTCGTATTAAAGGGCGATGAGTGGAAAGCAGCTTTCAATACACCTGAGGGACACTATGAGAACCTTGTGTTCCCTTTTGGGTTGACTAATGCTCCCACCGTCTTTCACCACTTTGTAAATGACATCTTTAGTCACCCAGTAGGTAGACTTGTGGTAATCTACCTTCATGTCATAATAATTTATTCACTTGACCTTGACTCACATCAGGTACATGTCAGGCAGGTCTTTGATATACTCAGAAACAATCAATTATTTGTCAAACCAGAGAAGGGAATGTTCTCGGTTGACGAGATACCTTTTCTAGGATGTGTTATCGTCCATCGGTTTTCGCACGGATCTGGCGAAAGTCCGGGCGGTATTGGATTGGGATCATCCTGAGGATGTTAAGAAGTTACAAAGGTTTTTGGGTTTCACCAACTACTGCCATAAGTTCATCAAAAACTTTACTGTAGTGGCCAGACCTCTGACGATATGACCAGGAAAGGGACAGACTTTTTTCAAATGGTCCAGTCCTTCCAGGTAGGCATTCTGTTCCTTGAAGGAGTGGTTTGTATCTGTGTCAATTCTCACACCTTCTGTCACTCAGCCTTTTATTGTAGAAGTTGACGCGTCTGAGGTGGGGGCTGTATTGTCGCAGGGTGCACCTCCTGGAAAATGGCATCCATGTGCATACTTTTCTAAAAAAAACTGTCCTCTTCGGAGAAAAATTATGACAGCGGTAACGGGAAACTCTTCGCAATCAAGTGGGCCTTTGAAGAGTGGCATCATTTTTTGGAGGAGGCAGTACATCCGATTATCACGGATTATAAGAATCTAGAGTCTGCGAAACTTCTAACGGCTTTACAGGCAGGATGGGCATTGTTCTTCACCAAGGTGAATTTTTCTGTCACATATAGACCGGGGAACAAGGACATTAGGCGGATGCGTTATCTCGTTTCCTGTTGTTGGTTTAGGTAATTGTGAACTTTTTCCTATACTACAGAAAGGGGAAGTTCTTGCGTCTATATGCTCCTGCCCAGTAGGTAAACTGTTTGTACCTGTGAATCTCCGTCCGAGAGTTCTTAGTGAAAATCATGATTTGGTCTTGGCCAGACATCCCGTTAATAAAGTCACTGCTGATCTTTTTTAGAATAAAGGAGAGGCTGGACTCAGATAAAATTTGTTTTTTTTTGTTTCACATAATAAAAAAAAGAAAACAAATTGTACAGAAATATTAAAAAGGAGAAGTGATCATTCTAACGCGTTTCTGGCCGTAGCCCTTATTTGTAGAATTCTAAAACTACAACTAAAGGCCCTTTTACATTTAGCGATGCACCAGCGATCCGACCGGCGATCCGACCCGGTCAGGATCGCTGGTGCATCGCTAAATGATCGCTAGTGAGCTGCCACACAGGAAGATCTCACAGCGATGCAGCAGCGACGCAGCGCACGATACTCACCTTTCACACACAGCGATCCTGACGTCCTCCCGCCCGCATCCAGCGTCGCTCGTCTCACACAGCAGGAAGCCTCAGCAGGAAGCGCCCGACGAGAAATGGAGCTGCCCGATCTCGCGCGATCAGCGATGGATAGCGGGGGAGCCGGTCGGAGGTAAGTATCACACATAGCGATATCGCTAGCAATATCGCTATAACGTCACAAAACCAGTGACGTTTTAGCAATATTGCTAGCGATATCGCTATGTGTAAAACCCCCTTTAGTTGATCGTCTCCTCTTGGAAACTGGGTCCCAGGTTCATCAGTCCTTATAAGATTGTGGCCGTCGTCAATCCCGTCACATTCCACCTTGCTTTGCCGCCCACATTTAGGATTCATAATGTGTTTCATCAATCTCTGCTCCAAAAATATGTTGCATCTTCAGTACCATCACCGCTATCACCATCTCCTGTCATTGTGGATGGAAATTTGGAATTTCAAATAGCCAAAATCATTAATTCTCGCTTAGTTCGTCGGTCGCTTCAGTATCTGGTACACTGGAGGGGATACGGTCCGGAAGAGAGGATGTGGGTACCAGCATCTGATGTCCATGCAGCCAGGCTGATCCGGTCTTTTCAAGCTGCATACTCTGATTAACCCGGTTCTGAGGTTCCGGAGGTCCCTCATAGAAGGCGGGGTACTGTCATGGGTTTTCTGCGACAGACAGGGCCAAAAGTCCACAGCGTCTGATTTCTCATAGTCCTGCACTGATTAAAAGCACTTTACCTTCTTATTAAACGGTGTAAAAAATTTTGGGCAGTGCAGGGGTTAACCTGCTCCATTGAGAGCTCTTGGAAGCTTTCCTGCTCTCAACTGTGCGCTGTTAGCCACTCTCATCTCCTATATAATCTCGGCCCTGGCTAGCACTCAGTGTCAGAGGTAGCTTATGCTGCTTGGCTGGAGGTGGTTGTTATAGGAGAAGGCGTTTGGTGGATTTATCTGTGACTGTTGCTAGGTTTTGAGTGTGTGATAATTCCCTTTCTTCTCTTACTTTGGTTTTTCCCCCATCCTCCACTCCCTGGTGCATTTCTCCTGTTATATGTGTGTGTATATTTGTATGTTTGGTATTTTCCTTTATCCCTGTTCGTATTACCTTGATAGTCTAGTGGGGGAAGGGTACAGACAGAGGGCAGATTCAGGAGGTAAGACAATGTTCGTGGCCCCGGCGCCTTCAGTTGTAACAGTAAGCACTTATAACTGAGTTGTGCCAGCGCCTCCGACCCTCCCCGGAGCGGGCACTGCGATATTACAGGACTCGCTGTGTACATGAATGCACATATACTTTCTAATAGTCTTCAGTGAGTTTCCTTGTTCTCAGGATCTCTGCTTGCTGTTAGTGAATAAGACACAAATCATGATGAGAACCCGTCTTGCCCCGGAGGGTTCGGTACATGTATGAGGGCGGCTAGGAGCTTTGAGCATGGGACCCCCTGATTGTAAGCAGGACAGGCTACTTTCTCTGACAGCAAGCAGAGATCTATTAGGGCAGTGATGACGCATTTTACATCGGATGGGCACTGCCGCTCTGTGATCACTTTTTGTTAGATTTTGGGTGGACACCCGTTCTGTGGACTGAGGAGACTGGGATCATCCCCTCTGAGTCTCTATAGAGTGTAAGCTTCTGGGCTCGGGATTAGATTGGTGACTCATCTGTGAGGAGCGGCTCCCCCAGGGGTCCTCCACCAGTCACTTCTTGTGCTGCGGCGTGGGGTGAAAAGTGCAAATGAAAAGTCTCACCTGCGGGGACAGAATTCCGAGCGGAGCGCCATCAATCACCTGCGTGACGGTGTCCACATCAGATTAGCAATGCCACTGTATACCGCTGATATGCACCCCCTGACGTGTACCGCTGATTTGCGCCCTCCAACGTGTACCGCCAATGGACGTCCTCCGATGCGTACTGCCGATATGCGATCCCCCGATGTGTACCGCTGATGTGCACCCTCGTCGTGTATTGCTGATATCCGCCCCCCCGTCGTGTACCACCGATGTGCGACCACCCCCCCCGATGTGTATCACTGATATCCCCCCCCCCCCGTCGTTTACTGCCGATGTGCGCCCCCCCTGACGTATGCCGCTGAAGTGCCCCCCGTCGTACACCATTAATCCCTGCTGCCTCCAGCTTCTCCAGTTGCCAGCAGGATGGACACAACCATCAGATGACGATCACTGGGAGGGAGACGGGAGATCATACACGTCTGTGCGATGTGTGGAGCCCGGCGAGGGCCATAAGAGCAACACAAGGGGCTGCACACCTGCACTGACACAGCTGCAGGGCTGTTACAGTGTGTCAGTGTAGGCTTCCTATGGCAGCTAAGCACAGCAGCAGCTTTCTCCTGAGAGTCTGCTACAATGTGTCAGGACAGGTACCTAGACTGGATACAACTGTGACAAATCCTTAGCTGTGTGACCAGGGCAGAATGAAGTTTTAGCCTCTAAACAGTAAATGTTTAATTTCACTGACTGCAGGCAGAGTTGTTAAAAGTGGAGAAAATCTAGAACCCAAGGATCCGATTCATCATTTGTGGATTTTTTATTCTTTTCTAGTTCCCGTGGTTTCTGGATGTCACGCAGGAGCAGAACAGTTCTTTATTTTTGTCTGATACCTTTTTTTCTTAGTCGCCCGTTATTCTATAATAATATATCTATTATTATTCTATTATGTTGCAAACTTTCCTGAAAAATTTGTGTTGTACATAAAACCACTTCGGGGGGAGAGGAACCAGCCGAAAATATCTGTAAGCCCCCGAAGGCAGCGGTGAACGTAGAATGCAGACTTCAGAGAGGCGCAAAGTAATGCAGCAATTTGGTGAAAAGCAGCAAAAATCGGAAGTAACATGCAAAGAGAATGATGCATGGGGCTGCAGGACATGGGTGGGCTGTGGGTCGGGGGGCTGTGGGTCGGTGGGCTGTGGGTCGGGGGGCTGCAGGACATGGGTGGGCTGTGGGTCGGGGGGCTGTGGGTCGGTGGGCTGTGGGTCGGGGGGCTGCAGGACATGGGTGGGCTGTGGGTCGGGGGGCTGCAGGACATGGGTGGGCTGTGGGTCGGGGGGCTGCAGGACATGGGTGGGCTGTGGGTCGGGGGGCTGCAGGACATGGGTGGGATGTGGGACGGGGGTCTCCAGCCATTATTAACGCCTGTCTTCTCCGCAGGTCAGCGGTTTGCCCCCCGGTCCCATGGGCAGGATTCTGGCACTGCTGTACCCGCAGGAGAAGGACCCTGAGAAGCCCCCGGACCTCCGATCTGGCATTATTGGCTGAGTTCACTTCAGTTCACAGCCGCTGGTGCCCCCGTCCGATCCTTCTCCTCTGTGGGTACCCGGCCGGCACAGCCCCCCTCGCCCACCAGCGGGATCTCTCATTAATCACTTAAAACGGGCCGAGAGGGGGCTAGAGGAAGGGGATTCCTGTGCCCCCCTCCAAAGCTCCATGGCACCGCGTCTCCCCTCCAAGGAACAGCAGCTCTGCCCTGACCAATCCTGGGCTGGGACTGGAACAGGCCACGCTGCCACCCACTCCCACACCTGCAGAGCATCGCACCCTACACACGCCCCACACACTGGTGTTTCTGTAAATAATATGAGCAACCGCGCTAGCACATTATAGCGATATAATACACGGGACACTATATAACATGTAACATTATAGCCATATAATACACGGGACACTATATAATATGTAACATTATAGCCATATAATACACGGGACACTATATAATATGTAACATAGCCATATAATACACGGGACACTATATAATATGTAACATTATAGCCATATAATACACGGGACACTATATAACATGTAACATTATAGCCATATAATACACGGGACACTATATAACATGTAACATTATAGCCATATAATACACGGGACACTATATAATATGTAACATTATAGCCATATAATACACGGGACACTATATAATATGTAACATTATAGCCATATAATACACGGAGACACTATATAATATGTAACATTATAGCCATATAATACACGGAGACACTATATAATATGTAACATTATAGCCATATCATACACGGGACACTATATAACATGTAACATTATAGCCATATAATACACGGAGACACTATATAATATGTAACATTATAGCCATATAATACACGGGACACTATATAATATGTAACATTATAGCCATATAATACACGGGACACTATATAACATGTAACATAGCCATATAATACACGGGACACTATATAATATGTAACATTATAGCCATATAATACACGGGACACTATATAACATGTAACATTATAGCCATATAATACACGGGACACTAGATTCAAGATTCAAAGAAGCTTTATTGGCAGGACTAAATACACATTAGTTTTGCCAAAGCAGGTGTACAGAAGGGAATAGGGATAGGGACTGTAGGGATGTTGGGAAGGGGCTGTAGGAAAGGTGGATGGGGGCAGATCCAGGATGAGGCTATAGAAGTCCATGGCATAGGGAAGGTGGATGGGGGATTGGGGCATATCCAGGGTGGGGGCCATAGAAGTCCATGGCATATCATAGTTCTCTTTCTCACATATTGCGCTGCTATCTCCACTGCTCTCTCTTCTTCTCCCAGCAGGATGTATGTTTTCTCTTCCTCCTTCATGGTGGTGAAATCCGGGAAGAGATGTGAGAGTCTCCTGAAGTGAGTGTCCCTCACTGCTGAGTACTTGGGGCAGTGTAGCAGGAAGTGGGTCTCATCCTCCAGGGCCTCCTGGTCACAGTGTTGGCACAGTCTTTCCTCCCTGGGCTTGTAGCTCTGCCTGTGTCGGCCGACCTCGATGGCCAGACTGTGGGCACTGAGTCTATACCGGCTCAGGATCTTGCGGTCTCTGGGGTCCGGGAGTTTCTCCAGGTATGGAGCCAGTCTGTAGTCTCTCTGTAGACTCTGGTACATGGTCAGTTTCTGTGAGCTGATGATGTCGTTCTTCCAGTCACTTACGTACCTCTCCTGGCCTTCGTCTACCATCTTCCTGATTCCGGCTTTTGTCAGGTTGTTGTGATTGGTTTTCTGGTCAGGTTGGGTTTGGGTGAGCTGTTCCGAGGGTCCTGGTTTTTCTGTTTCCCCTACATGTGTCAGGGCTTTATGGTGATGGGAGCTTGGATTGCTCCTACGTAGGTGAGCCCGGAATGACAGTGCCCTCTTTAGAACCGTTAGGTGTAGAGGGACACTATATAATATGTAACATTATAGCCATATAATACACGGGACACTATATAATATGTAACATTATAGCCATATAATACACGGGACACTATATAACATGTAACATTATAGCCATATAATACACGGGACACTATATAACATGTAACATTATAGCCATATAATACACGGGACACTATATAATATGTAACATTATAGCCATATAATACACGGGACACTATATAACATGTAACATTATAGCCATATAATACACGGGACACTATATAACATGTAACATTATAGCCATATAATACACGGGACACTATATAACATGTAACATTATAGCCATATAATACACGGGACACTATATAATATGTAACATTATAGCCATATAATACACGGGACACTATATAACATGTAACATTATAGCCATATAATACACGGGACACTATATAATATGTAACATTATAGCCATATAATACACGGGACACTATATAACATGTAACATTATAGCCATATAATACACGGGACACTATATAACATGTAACATTATAGCCATATAATACACGGGACACTATATAACATGTAACATTATAGCCATATAATACACGGGACACTATATAATATGTAACATTATAGTCATATAATACACGGGACACTATATAATATGTAACATTATAGCCATAAAATACACGGGACACTATATAATATGTAACATTATAGCCATATAATACACGGGACACTATATAATATGTAACATTATACCCATATAATACACGGAGACACTATATAATATGTAACATTATAGCCATATAATACACGGGACACTATATAACATGTAACATTATAGCCATATAATACACAGGACACTATATAACATGTAACATTATAGCCATATAATACACGGGACACTATATAACATGTAACATAGCGATATAATACACGGGACACTATATAATATGTAACATTATAGCCATATAATACATGGGACACTATATAATATGTAATATTATAGCCATATAATACACGGGACACTATATAACATGTAACATTATACCCATATAATACACGGGACACTATATAATATGTAACATTATAGCGATATAATACACGGGACACTATATAATATGTAACATTATAGCCATATAATACACGGGACACTATATAATATGTAACATTATAGCCATACAATACACGGGACACTATATAATATGTAATATTATAGCCATATAATACACGGGACACTATATAACATGTAACATTATAGCCATATAATACGGGGGACACTATATAATATGTAACATTATAGCCATATAATACACGGGACACTATATAATATGTAACATTATAGCCATATAATACACGGGACACTATATAATATGTAACATTATAGCCATATAATACACAGGACACTATATAATATGTAACATTATAGCCATATAATACACGGGACACTATATAACATGTAACATTATAGCCATATAATACACGGGACACTATATAATATGTAACATTATAGCCATATAATACACGGGACACTATATAACATGTAACATTATAGCCATATAATACACGGGACACTATATAACATGTAACATTATAGCCATATAATACACGGGACACTATATAATATGTAACATTATAGCCATATAATACACGGGACACTATATAATATGTAACATTATAGCCATATAATACACGGGACACTATATAATATGTAACATTATAGCCATATAATACACGGGACACTATATAACATGTAACATTATAGCCATATAATACACGGGACACTATATAATATGTAACATTATAGCCATATAATACACGGGACACTATATAACATGTAACATTATAGCCATATAATACACGGGACACTATATAACATGTAACATTATAGCCATATAATACACGGGACACTATATAATATGTAACATTATAGCCATATAATACACGGGACACTATATAATATGTAACATTATAGCCATATAATATGTAACATTATAGCCATATAATACACGGGACACTATATAATATGTAACATTATACCCATATAATACACGGAGACACTATATAATATGTAACATTATAGCCATATAATACACGGGACACTATATAACATGTAACATTATAGCCATATAATACACGGGACACTATATAACATGTAACATAGCGATATAATACACGGGACACTATATAATATGTAACATTATAGCCATATAATACATGGGACACTATATAATATGTAATATTATAGCCATATAATACACGGGACACTATATAATATGTAACATTATAGCCATATAATACACGGGACACTATATAATATGTAACATTATAGCCATATAATACACGGGACACTATATAACATGTAACATTATAGCCATATAATACACGGGACACTATATAACATGTAACATTATAGCCATATAATACACGGGACACTATATAATATGTAACATTATAGCGATATAATACACGGGACACTATATCATATGTAACATTATAGCCATATAATACACGGGACACTATATAATATGTAACATTATAGCCATATAATACACGGGACACTATATAATATGTAACATTATACCCATATAATACACGGAGACACTATATAATATGTAACATTATAGCCATATAATACACGGGACACTATATAACATGTAACATTATAGCCATATAATACACGGGACACTATATAACATGTAACATAGCGATATAATACACGGGACACTATATAATATGTAACATTATAGCCATATAATACATGGGACACTATATAATATGTAATATTATAGCCATATAATACACGGGACACTATATAATATGTAACATTATAGCCATATAATACACGGGACACTATATAACATGTAACATTATAGCCATATAATACACGGGACACTATATAATATGTAACATTATAGCGATATAATACACGGGACACTATATAATATGTAACATTATAGCCATATAATACACGGGACACTATATAATATGTAACATTATAGCCATATAATACACGGGACACTATATAATATGTAATATTATAGCCATATAATACACGGGACACTATATAACATGTAACATTATAGCCATATAATACGGGGGACACTATATAATATGTAACATTATAGCCATATAATACACGGGACACTATATAATATGTAACATTATAGCCATATAATACACGGGACACTATATAACATGTAACATTATAGCCATATAATACACGGGACACTATATAATATGTAACATTATAGCCATATAATACACGGGACACTATATAACATGTAACATTATAGCCATATAATACACGGGACACTATATAATATGTAACATTATAGCGATATAATACACGGGACACTATATAATATGTAACATTATAGCCATATAATACACGGGACACTATATAACATGTAACATTATAGCCATATAATACACGGGACACTATATAATATGTAACATTATAGCCATATAATACACGGGACACTATATAATATGTAACATTATAGCCATATAATACATGGGACACAATATAATATGTAACATTATAGCCATATAATACACGGGACACTATATAATATGTAACATTATAGCCATATAATACACGGGACACTATATAACATGTAACATTATAGCAATATAATACACGGGACACTATATAATATGTAACATAGCCATATAATACACGGGACACTATATAATATGTAACATTATAGCGATATAATACACGGGACACTATATAATATGTAACATTATAGCCATATAATACACGGGACACTATATAACATGTAACATTATAGCGATATAATACACGGAGACATTATATAACATGTAACATTATAGCGATATAATACACGGGACACTATATAATATGTAACATTATAGCCATATAATACACGGGACACTATATAACATGTAACATTATAGCGATATAATACACGGACACTATATAATATGTAACATTATAGCCATATAATACACGGGACACTATATAACATGTAACATTATAGCCATATAATACACGGGACACTATATAATATGTAACATTATAGCCATATAATACACGGGACACTATATAATATGTAACATTATAGCCATATAATACACGGGACACCATATAACATGTAACATTATAGCCATATAATACACGGTACACTATATAATATGTAACATTATAGCCATATAATACACGGGACACTATATAATATGTAACATTATAGCCATATAATACACGGGACAATATATAACATGTAACATTATAGCCATATAATACACGGGACACTATATAATATGTAACATTATAGCCATATAATACACGGGACACTATATAACATGTAACATTATAGCCATATAATACACGGGACACTATATAATATGTAACATTATAGCCATATAATACACGGGACACTATATAACATGTAACATTATAGCCATATAATACACGGGACACTATATAATATGTAACATTATAGCCATATAATACACGGGACACTATATAATATGTAACATTATAGCCATATAATACACGGGACACTATATAATATGTAACATTATAGCGATATAATACACGGGACACTATATAACATGTAACATTATAGCCATATAATACACGGGACACTATATAACATGTAACATTATAGCCATATAATACACGGGACACTATATAACATGTAACATTATAGCCATATAATACACGGGACACTATATAATATGTAACATTATAGCGATATAATACACGGGACACTATATAATATGTAACATTATAGCCATATAATACACGGGACACTATATAATATGTAACATTATAGCCATATAATACACGGCACACTATATAATATGTAATATTATAGCCATATAATACACGGGACACTATATAACATGTAACATTATAGCCATATAATACGGGGGACACTATATAATATGTAACATTATAGCCATATAATACACGGGACACTATATAATATGTAACATTATAGCCATATAATACACGGGACACTATATAACATGTAACATTATAGCGATATAATACACGGGACACTATATAATATGTAACATTATAGCCATATAATACACGGGACACTATATAACATGTAACATTATAGCCATATAATACACGGGACACTATATAATATGTAACATTATAGCCATATAATACACGGGACACTATATAACATGTAACATTATAGCCATATAATACACGGGACACTATATAACATGTAACATTATAGCCATATAATACACGGGACACTATATAATATGTAACATTATAGCCATATAATACACGGGACACTATATAATATGTAACATTATAGCCATATAATACACGGGACACAATATAATATGTAACATTATAGCCATATAATACACGGGACACTATATAATATGTAACATTATAGCCATATAATACACGGGACACTATATAACATGTAACATTATAGCAATATAATACACGGGACACTATATAATATGTAACATAGCCATATAATACACGGGACACTATATAATATGTAACATTATAGCGATATAATACACGGGACACTATATAATATGTAACATTATAGCCATATAATACACGGGACACTATATAACATGTAACATTATAGCGATATAATACACGGAGACATTATATAACATGTAACATTATAGCGATATAATACACGGGACACTATATAATATGTAACATTATAGCCATATAATACACGGGACACTATATAATATGTAACATTATAGCCATATAATACACGGGACACTATATAATATGTAACATTATAGCCATATAATACACGGGACACTATATAACATGTAACATTATAGCCATATAATACACGGTACACTATATAATATGTAACATTATAGCCATATAATACACGGGACACTATATAATATGTAACATTATAGCCATATAATACACGGAGACATTATATAACATGTAACATTATAGCGATATAATACACGGACACTATATAATATGTAACATTATAGCCATATAATACACGGGACACTATATAATATGTAACATTATAGCCATATAATACACGGGACACTATATAATATGTAACATTATAGCCATATAATACACGGGACACTATATAACATGTAACATTATAGCCATATAATACACGGTACACTATATAATATGTAACATTATAGCCATATAATACACGGGACACTATATAATATGTAACATTATAGCCATATAATACACGGGACAATATATAACATGTAACATTATAGCCATATAATACACGGGACACTATATAATATGTAACATTATAGCCATATAATACACGGGACACTATATAACATGTAACATTATAGCCATATAATACACGGGACACTATATAATATGTAACATTATAGCCATATAATACACGGGACACTATATAACATGTAACATTATAGCCATATAATACACGGGACACTATATAATATGTAACATTATAGCCATATAATACACGGGACACTATATAATATGTAACATTATAGCCATATAATACATGGGACACTATATAATATGTAACATTATAGCGATATAATACACGGGACACTATATAACATGTAACATTATAGCCATATAATACACGGGACACTATATAACATGTAACATTATAGCCATATAATACACGGGACACTATATAATATGTAACATTATAGCGATATAATACACGGGACACTATATAATATGTAACATTATAGCCATATAATACACGGGACACTAGATTCAAGATTCAAAGAAGCTTTATTGGCAGGACTAAATACACATTAGTTTTGCCAAAGCAGGTGTACAGAAGGGAATAGGGATAGGGACTGTAGGGATGTTGGGAAGGGGCTGTAGGAAAGGTGGATGGGGCAGATCCAGGATGAGGCTATAGAAGTCCATGGCATAGGGAAGGTGGATGGGGGATTGGGGCAGATCCAGGGTGGGGGCCATAGAAGTCCATGGCATATCATAGTTCTCTTTCTCGCAGTCTATGGCATTCGTTCACATATTGCGCTGCTATCTCCACTGCTCTCTCTTCTTCCCCCAGCAGGATATATGTTTTCTCTTCCTCCTTCATGGTGATGAAATCCGGGAAGAGATGTGAGAGTCTCCTGAAGTGAGTGTCCCTCACTGCTGAGTACTTGGGGCAGTGTAGCAGGAAGTGGGTCTCATCCTCCAGGGCCTCCTGGTCACAGTGTTGGCACAGTCTTTCCTCCCTGGGCTTGTAGCTCTGCCTGTGTCGGCCGGATTCGATGGCCAGACTGTGGGCACTGAGTCTATACCGGCTCAGGATCTTGCGGTCTCTGGGGTCCGGGAGTTTCTCCAGGTATGGAGCCAGTCTGTCGTCTCTCTGTAGACTCTGGTACATGGTCAGTTTCTGTGAGCTGATGATGTCGTTCTTCCAGTCACTTACGTACCTCTCCTGGCCTTCGTCTACCATCTTCCTGATTCCGGCTTTTGTCAGGTTGCTGTGATTGGTTTTCTGGTCAGGTTGGGTTTGGGTGAGTTGTTCCGAGGGTCCTGGTTTTTCTGTTTCCCCTACATGTGTCAGGGCTTTATGGTGATGGGAGCTTGGATTGCTCCTACGTAGGTGAGCCCGGAATGACAGTGCCCTCTTTAGAACCGTTAGGTGTAGAGGGACACTATATAATATGTAACATTATAGCCATATAATACACGGGACACTATATAACATGTAACATTATAGCCATATAATACACGGGACACTATATAATATGTAACATTATAGCCATATAATACACGGGACACTATATAATATGTAACATTATAGCCATATAATACACGGAGACACTATATAATATGTAACATTATAGCGATATGATACACGGGACACTATATAATATGTAACATTATAGCCATATAATACACGGGACACTATATAACATGTAACATTATAGCGATATAATACGGGGGACACTATATAACATGTAACATTATAGCCATATAATACACGGGACACTATATAATATGTAACATTATAGCCATATAATACGGGGGACACTATATAATATGTAACATTATAGCCATATAATACACGGGACACTATATAATATGTAACATTATAGCCATATAATACACGGGACACTATATAATATGTAACATTATAGCCATATAATACACGGGACACTATATAACATGTAACATTATAGCCATATAATACACGGGACACTATATAACATGTAACATTATAGCCATATAATACACGGGACACTATATAACATGTAACATTATAGCCATATAATACACGGGACACTATATAATATGTAACATTATAGCCATATAATACACGGGACACTATATAATATGTAACATTATAGCCATATAATACACGGAGACATTATATAATATGTAACATTATAGCCATATAATACACGGGACACTATATAATATGTAACATTATAGCCATATAATACACGGGACACTATATAATATGTAACATTATAGCCATATAATACACGGAGACATTATATAATATGTAACATTATAGCGATATAATACACGGGACACTATATAATATGTAACATTATAGCGATATAATACACGGGACACTATATAATATGTAACATTATAGCCATATAATACACGGGACACTATATAATATGTAACATTATAGCCATATAATACACGGGACACTATATAATATGTAACATTATAGCCATATAATACACGGGACACTATATAATATGTAACATTATAGCCATATAATACACGGGACACTATATAATATGTAACATTATAGCCATATAATACACGGGACACTATATCATATGTAACATTATAGCCATATAATACACGGGACACTATATAATATGTAACATTATAGCCATATAATACACGGGACACTATATAATATGTAACATTATAGCGATATAATACACGGGACACTATATAATATGTAACATTATAGCCATATGATACACGGGACACTATATAATATGTAACATTATAGCCATATAATACACGGGACACTATATAACATGTAACATTATAGCCATATAATACACGGGACACTATATAACATGTAACATTATAGCTATATAATACACGGGACACTATATAATATGTAACATTATAGCCATATAATATGGGGGACACTATATAATATGTAACATTAGGGGCTCAGAAGTAATTGGATAAATTCACTTTCCCACAAATAAAATGTACACATTCAATCCTTTATGGAGAATCCTTTGTATCAACGACGGCCTGAAGTTTGGAGGCCATGGCCGTCACCATCGCTGGTCTCCTCCAGTGTGAAGCCTTGTATAATGAGTTAATGACAATTATAACACAAAATCCCAAATCTGTGACTTGTAACCTCCTACGTAATAAATAAACAACCTATCTCAACCAATCGAAAGGGATAAAGAGGCATAAACAAAAGCAGTTACAATTTTAAATATTTTATTCATACATAGTTTAAAAATAAATAGTCAATATTTAAAGGGTATTTCAATAAAACCGGTGAGGGGCAATCCTACAAATAATTCAGTAAGTACAAGAAAAAATGCTCATACATAAGGTTTTTAGCTTCACATATGTCCCTACTTAAAAAATAGTGCACCGTGCATAAATATAGAAATTATTATCAGCTTCTCTTTTAATATAATATTCCCGTCAAGGGACCAAGGAAAGCGATTATTCAAATGCCCTATAACTTATTAAGGGACAAATGTTGGACTTATTATATGTTAAGGTGCAGAGTCATGAGAGCCTCATTTAAATGTCAATTATATACAAAGATCTGCCTGATGTATAGTGAGAGCTACAAGGCAAACAAGTCCACAAGCTGATATAAGATAATGTGCTGCAAAAATAATAATCATAGAATAAACCAACTACCTACATAAAGATTGAAATGCCCTCACCGCGTCCTGACAGCGCCGTTTCGCCTGCCAGGCTTCTTCCATTGGGGGTGGACCATCGCTGGTCTCCTCCTGTGTGAGGCTTTGTATAATGAAAGCCTGAAGTTTGGAGGCCATGGCCATCACCATCGCTGGTCTTCTCCGGTGTGAGGCTTTGTATGACAGCCTGAAGTCTGGAGGCCATGGACGTCACCATCGCTGGTGTCCTCCGGTGTGAGGCTTTGTATAATAACAGCCTGAAGTCTGGAGGCCATGGTCGTCACCATCGCTGGTCTCCACCGGTGTGAGGCTTTGTATAATGACGGCCTGAAGTCTGGAGGCCATGCACCTCACCAAAGCTGTTCACCTGCAGTGAAAGACTTTGTATAATGACAGCCTGAAGTCTGGAGGCCATGGCCGTGTCCATCTCTGGTCTCCTCCAGTGTGAGGCTTTGTATAATGACAGCTGGAGGCCATGGCCGTCACCATCGCTGATCTCCTCCAGTATGAGGCTTTGTATAATGACAGCCTGAAGTCTGGAGGCCATGGACATCACCATCACTGGTGTCCTCTAGTGTGAGTCTTTGTTTAATGACGGCCTGAAGTCTGGAGGCCATGGACATCACCATCACTGGTGTCCTCTAGTGTGAGTCTTTGTTTAATGACGGCCTGAAGTCTGGAGGCCATGGCCATCACCATCGCTGGTCTTTTCCTGCGGTGTGAGGCTTTGTATAATGACAGCCTGAAGTCAGGAGGCCATGGCAGTCACCATGGCTGGTCTCCTGTGGTGTGAGGCTTTGCATAATGACAGCCTGAAGTCAGGAGGCCATGGCAGTCACCATCGCTGGTCTCCTGCGGTGTGAGGCTTTGTACAATGACAGCCTGAAGTCTGGAGACCATGGCAGTCACCATGGCTGGTCTCCTCCGGTGTGAGGCTTTGTATAATGACAGCCTGAAGTCTGGAGGCCATGGTCGTCACCATCGCTGGTCTCCTGCGGTGTGAGGCTTTGTATAATGACAGCCTGAAGTCAGGAGGCCATGGCAGTCACCATGGCTGGTCTCCGTTGTGAGGCTTTGTATAATGACAGCCTGAAGTCTGGAGGCCATGGTCGTCACCATCGCTGGTCTCCTGCGGTGTGAGGCTTTGTATAATGACAGCCTGAAGTCTGGAGGCCATGGTCGTCACCATCGCTGTTCTCTTGCGGTGTGAGGCCTTGTATAATGACAGCCTGAAGTCTGGAGGCCATGAACGTCACCATCGCTGGTCTCCGGTGTGAGGCTATGTATAATAACAGCCTGAAATCTGGAGACCATGGTATCACCATCGCTGGTTTCCTCTGGTGTAAGGCTTTGCCGCAATGACAGCCTGGAGGCCATGGACATCACCATCACTGGTGTCTTCCAGTGTGAGGTTTTGTATAATGACGGCCTGAAGTCTAAAAGCCATGGCCGTCACCATCGCTGGTGTCCTCCGGTGTGAGGCTTTGTATAATGACAGCTGAAGTCTGGAGGCCATGGCCGTCACCATCGCTGCTCTCCTCTGGTGTGAGGCATTGCAGCAATGACGGCCTGGAGGCCATGGCCGTCACCATCGCTGCTCTCCTCTGGTGTGAGGCTTTGCAGCAATGACGGCCTGAAGTCTGGAGGCCATGGTCGTCACCATCACTGGTCTCCTCCATTGTGAGGCTTTGTAAAATGACAACAAAATGTACCCCAGATTATGATAATGTATAGTACCATGTAAAAATCAATATAAATCTTTATTCAATAAATAGAAATAAAAACAAATTCTGTGGGCAATACAGATACCATATCAGAGGCTGCAATTCCATATGATAGTCTGAGGAATCCTCAGTGCATATTTTGCCCTTATATCGTATGCTATGTCCATATAATCATGATGAAGAAAGGCCTTTTACAATATAAAATGCTGCTGCTTAGCGTGCATATATAGTGCAATACAATTCATATTTTAGACTTACATAGGAGGACAAGGTATGGAGAGGGTGCTCCTCCTGCCCCAACGCACGTTTCGTTAATGTCACTCCAGGAGACCTCTGGTTGTCATGCCAACCCACCGGTGACCCGCGATCACGTGACGAGGGTCACCGGTGGGTGGATTTCCGGCACGATTGACGGAAGCGCATGTTAAATGTCGCAGTCAGTGTTTGACAGCGGCACTTATTCGGTTAATAGCCACGGGTGGATCGCGATTACACCTGCGGCTGTTCTGGGAGCATGTCAGCTGTTCAAAACAACTGACATGTGCCAGGAAAGATGTGGGCTCACTGCCGAAGCCCACATCAAAGGGAGGGAGTCCAACATTGGCGTACTATTATGCCCGATGTCAGAAAGGGATTAAGATATTGAGACCCCCGACTTCCTGGAAAGAATTCTTCACTTGGGTGGATGTTGTCAGGAGAAAAATTCTGCGATCATCTACCACTGGTGTCTTCTGAGGTAGCTCAGGCCATTTTCAGTTCCCAATCTCACCAATGTGCTCTGTTTTGCAGAATGTACCAAACTATTGATTTAGCCACTCTACATTTCTGCTCTCTCTGATGGATTTCTTCTTTTTTCAGCCTAAGGATGGTCTGTTTCGCTTCCTTTATCTGCATGTTGTGGGTTCACAGTAACAGCTTTCAAATGCAAATGCCGCACCTGGAATCAGTGCCAGACCTTTTACCTGCTTAATTGATGTTGGATTAATGAGGGAATAGCCCATGCAGGCCATTAAAGAGCTTCTCAGATAATTGTCCAATGCTTTTGGTCCATTGAAAAAAAAAAAAAGCAACTTCATATTAAAGTGCGGTAATTCCTAAACCCTTCCTCAAATCTCGGCACTTTATGCCCAGATTGATGATAGGACTGGATCTGGAATATGTTTTGGTAAATGGCTAAAATGCCAAAACTTGTGTCACTTTCCAAATATTTCTGCACTTATCTGTATGAGTGAGAGCAAGTGGAGAAACATCTGCCCCAATAATTACTGGTTTGTATCACTTTTCTTCATTGCTGAAACCGACCTACATGTGACTGATTTCAGCCCCTTCTCACGCTCCAGTACTGATAATCTCCGGACTGTAGGTCCTTCATTGTCAGGATCTGTGCTGTAGTCTTTCCCTTAGTATTGCTGCTCTGGGCCCTAGTTTATAGTTGAGGAGGGGCTGCGCATGTAAGGTCTGATCTCTGCTTCTCTCTATATTTCTGTGGCCTTGTTCACATTTGTCCTGTAGGATGCAGATTTTGCTTCTTTGTGGCCGCTGTAAATTAATGTATTGCACAAGCATACAAGTGTGCACTTCTGTTCCGTAGAGCACGGGCGTACATGATGGGACTGCAGGGACTAATATAAGTCTCGTGAGGACGTGGATGATGGGAGTGATCCATCGTATGTAAGGTAGATTAAAGTGTGTGCTCCTGGGGTCAGGATGATGGGAGTGACTGTCCAGCATAGATTGTGGCCCCCACAACATAAATGATGAGAAATCAGTAAATTATATCCGATCATTAACATCGGTAATGATCCTGAAAATAATTGTGACAATTCGCCCCAAACGGGTGATCATGGAGAACCGAGCAACCAGAGATCGTCAGAGACAGCGTCGTCCTTCATGGGGAGTGGAGAGGAGTCCATTGTTCCATTCAGCACAGAGGAGGACAATGGCGGCTCCTCCATCAATGGACCCCAGCAGAAAGCGGACACGTCGCTGTAGACGGGAGCGTGGATAAAACCAGTGGGATTCACAATCTGCTCCTGGCCACCCAGCGCCCATTGTCCCCTCTAATTAGTGCTCATTTTCTGTGACTGTTACATATGCTGAGGCTACGAGAGACCCCCGGACAATGGCGGAGCAGTGACCCGTCCTAGGACGGCTATTCACCCGCCGTCACCTCCCTCCTGTCCCATACACTGCTGCTGTGGGAGGGGGCAGGGATGGTGCTGAGTGTGGGGTAGTGAAAGGGTGAAAATGCGCAGAGAGAAAAGATGCCCCATCAACCACCAAGGGGGCACAGCGGGTCCGCCGCAGGCTCTATGGACTCAGAGATTTTGGCTCAACTTTCTTCTGTTTTCTGACCTTGCTTATTGCAGAGCAAACAAGCAGAGCAACAGGTTCACATGCACAATCCAAACTGTTCTGCTCACAATCATTACCTGAATGTAAAGTGACTAGGGACTATCACCCTCATCATCAGTGATTGGAGTCAAGGTCACCAGCAGTGATCCTGACCCCAATGTCCCTGATCACATCCTGTCGAGGAATTGATCAGATATGAACTTTCACTGTGAAATGAGCCATCAGCTGTGGGAGCAGGACAAGATCAGGGCCGTCAGCTGTGAGACCAGGACAAGATCAGGAGGGCCCGTCGGCTGTGAGAGCGGGACAAGATCAGGACGGCCCGTCGGCTGTGAGACCGGGACAAGATCAGGAGGGCCCGTCGGCTGTGAGAGCGGGACAAGATCAGGACGGCCCGTCGGCTGTGAGACCAGGACAAGATCAGGAGGGCCCGTCGGCTGTGAGAGCGGGACAAGATCAGGACGGCCCGTCGGCTGTGAGACCAGGACAAGATCAGGACGGCCCGTCGGCTGTGAGAGCGGGACAAGATCAGGACGGCCCGTCGGCTGTGAGACCAGGACAAGATCAGGACGGCCCGTCGGCTGTGAGAGCGGGACAAGATCAGGACGGCCCGTCGGCTGTGAGACCAGGACAAGATCAGGAGGGCCCGTCGGCTGTGAGACCAGGACAAGATCAGGAGGGCCCGTCGGCTGTGAGAGCAGGACCCTCCCAACCCCTGGACATGAACTATAATGATTCCTATTCACTGACAGCAAGTAGATGAAGGGGGTACGGGGGTCGTTTGCTGTGGGCAGGAACTGAGGTCTATTTATTCTAGAAAAGAGAAGACTTAGGGGAGACTTAATATATATGTACAAGTATATCAGAGGGCAATACAGAGATCTCCCCAATGAACTGTTTGTACCGAGGACTGTGACAAGAACAAGGAGGCATTCTCTTCGTTTGGAGGAAAGACAATTTCTGCACCAGCATAGAAGAGGGTTCTTCACGGTAAGAGCAGTGAGGCTCTGGAATTCTCTTCCTGAGGAAGTGGTGATGGCCAACTCACTGAATGAATGTAAGAAAGGAATGGAGGCTTTTCTTGTGAGTAACAGTATAGAAGGTTACGAATAACAGAATATTATAGGTAGATGGCTGACCCAGCTTAGGGGAAGGAATTTTTTTCCCTATGGAGAAAATTGGCTTCTACTCTGTGGGTTTTTTGCCTTTCCCAGGATCAACAATGCAGAACAGCTGCACTAAAAATAGGCTGAACTAGATGGACATAAGGTCTTCCTTCAGCCTTCAAAACTATGTTACTATGTTTGCCCTGAAATCCCTTTTCTAAACAGGAATCAAAGTGGAGTGTGATGTGCGGTGGGGGGGCTTTCTTTACTCATCTGTAGTCCGGGAGTCCTTTTTGTCTCCCCGTCCATGGAAGCTACAGACATGACAGGAGACCTTGGGTCCAGGTTCAGCAGGTTCCGCTTTACTGTACAGTTCGGATACGTGCGGCTGTGGCACACAGAGTGAGGCAGAATCCCCTCTGGATGATGTTCCCTTTGTCTGGTGTGCCATCAGTCCTTGACTCTGTTCTGTCTGACCTGCCCTCGCCTCCACAGCTCCTGTTGGTACCAGGGTCCTTTTAACTGGCAGTACAGCTTCCCTGAGGCCCACCATTCTTCCATTCGCTGAGACCCAGCCGCCATCTTCCTCACAGGGGAGAGAGGGATATGGCACTCGATACCTTTTCTGGGCCCTAGGCCTATGACTGCCGCGGCGTCCTCATGAACCTTCAGATGTGTCCTCATACTGATTGGAGATTTGCACTGATAAGTCCATTTCACCTCTGCTTTCCTGTAACCTGTCACCGTCGCTGTCACTATCTGGCATGTCCTCTGTACCCCACTCACACTTGACTCTGAATGTGACTCTCTCCTAAACTCCACACCGATTAAAGCAGGAAGTGCTTCCCCTAATAACTGATCTAACACCTCCCACCTAGCGGGCTAATCCCAAACTGTTACCTGTATACTACCCTGTGTGATGCAAACTATATCTCTAGCCACAGAAATGGTTCCCGTAGTGGACAGACCTCCCCAATGCCCGGAAACGGCCTTGTGGCAGAGCCTCCAGGAGAACCGAGACACAAATCGGCCATAAGGAGAAAATGCAAAACACTCTTTATCAAGCCTATAACATAAGACCTTATCATATAACACTATTCACACAGACTTCTTGACACGCTGTGTTCATCTACCCCCTACACTGACACCCTATACAGGAAGGAGGAGACGCAGCACTAACTCTGTAGTCACAGGAAGTGATCAAGACCCGAGTGGACACTTGGGTCAGAACCAGAGTTTTCCATTGTTAGTATTAGGGGTGATGCCCCCAGATCTGCAGCGTCTTGTGGATGCCAAGTCTTGTTACAGGTAGTATCCATATACTTGGGCAGTAAAGATGGCAGCTGGGACCCGAGGCCATGTCTGTAGTGTTTGGTCAGCGATGAGATTTCTTTTCCTTACGGACCTCTTCTCTGTTAGCGTCTTAGGGGGTTCCACTCACTGGACAATCTCTTTAATTGAATGCTCGTACACCAGAAAGCCCCTATGAGGCCTGATGATGGGGCGCTGCTCCCAGATTTACAGCCCTCGCCATTATGGCAAGCGCTGCATTGTCCCGACTCTCCATATCCTCTAATGTGCATCGTCCATTTATCTATGTGGAGGCGACGGTGAGATCATTCTGACTCATTCACTTCTGATCTTTGACCCCCAAACTTTACATCACCCAAAAGGGGACAAGAATGGGGGTGTGCGCCGCCCCATGCACCCCGGCCAGGCTGATTTTACTGCGCACAGGTGGTACAGACCCAGCAGGTGACATGGGACGATCACACCCATCAGTGGAGTATCGCACACAAGTGCTCCTCCGCGTCTCCCATGTCTCAGATGACAGCGGTGGGGGCCACACAACAATAGCTTCTTTTGTCCTTTCAGGTGGCTCCGGTCCAAGGGACAAAAACTGAGCCCTCCCCATTCTGGGGACAGAGGCGCTCATTGTCACCCTGGTCTGCGGATAGGGAGGGGGTCATACAGGTCGGGGACTAATCAACACTGCACCCTCTCATATCAGCAAAGTAATGAAGTCACTGGGGCGCCGGTGTCTACCACGAAGAACGCAGTCCGCGGGCTCGGACCAGGCCAGGATGAGGGACCACTCTGTGCAGGGGACAGGGGCTCAGGAAATAGTGCACAGTTCTGTATTCACACTCGGTCAGTTCCCCCATGGTCTAGAGACACGAGGGGGAAACGCAGTCACCGCGCCGCCATCTTCTGAATACAAAACGATGTCCACAATGAAGGTGACCGCAGATGATCCCCACGTCAGGCATGATGCTGGGATCGGGCCTGTGGCCTGACCCAGTAATTACTAGTGTAGCCCAGAAAGCGATATTCCCCGCCACACTGTCAGCTCTGGGAGAAGCTCATCATTAGGCCGAGGTCACACTAGTGTGACCCCGGCCTTACCCCGATACTGAAGAGTCTGACTCTCATCACCTCCATCCCCGACCCCGGAGGTGAAAGCTGAGATAAGACGAGTCCGGATCATTCCAACCCTCCCGGGACAAGCTGCTGCCATCAGAGGGTGACCGAGCAGTGACAGCGACGACATCTGGGATCTCACCGCAGACGGAGAGCTTGTCTGTTACCATGGAGACCCATAGGCCTGCATGGACGCTGCAGACAAACTTATTCCCAAAGTCTCCATCTCCTATGTCTGTGATATTGGAGAGACGTAACGTCTGGTGAAGCCGTAGATATGAGATGTGATCGAGGGAGCAAAACGTCTGCAGAACCCGACCCTTGGTGTCCGTGTATATATATATACCGACACACTGCCGGAGGCATCACATTGTAACAGACCCTCAGCTCTCACGCTGGGGTCTGGACAGGTGATCAGTCTCTAGGCTTAGCCAAGGAATGTTTCCGATCGCTGACAGCGAGCAGAGATCAGTGCGGAATAATTGGGCTTCATTCACATTAGACCGGGAGTCGATCACATTCCTAGAGGCCATTCCACACGACTTCAGCCGCGTACCGCTGCCAAAAAATGTCAGGACCCAATCGCTGCTTCTCCAATCGCCCAAAGAAACTGGTTGAATCCAGCGAGTGACCCTGGGGCCGATGTGCCCCGCCTCGGAAGGAGCGCTCATTTACATACTTTTCCCAGCAAGCACCAGTGGGGTCTCCACAAGGAGTGCGGTGCCTTCTATGGGACGGGTGCTGAGGCCATGAAGTCATTAAAGGGATGGTCCAGGACTGAACTATTGACCCACTGACAACTGCTGCGGCTGCAATGGTCAGGACTAAGATGCATGGGGCAAATCCCCACAGCCTCCAGCTTCAGAAACCATCAGGCATCTGTGTACCGCCACTGAGCCTGGGGACACAAGTTCCCAATCATTACTGACTGTTGGGGAACTTCCCACTTGGCAGCTCCTTCCCTCTTCTGCCAGGAGGCAGCAGGTTGTCAGTCATTGCTATGGACACAGCGCCACCTGCTGGACCTGTGCAACTGTGCAGCCGTTCATTACAGCAGACATTATATAATCTGCCTGCCCCTGTATTATACATCCATGGGCCATATGCTCCTGTTTACAACAAGCAGCAGAAGTCATTTTAGCACAAAAACACATTTTTGATGAGGGTCGGGTTCTGAAATAGGTCTGTCGTAACGTCAGTGATTTTTCTTGTACAGTGGGGGGGGGGGGAGTATTTAGTCAGTCACCAATTGTGTAAGTTCTCCCACTAAAAAGATGAGAGCGGCCTGTAATTGGGGTGAGATCTTCCATGGATCCCCAGATTGAGGGAGATTATCAGTGGTCTTGTATGTCTCCCATCTTCTTATTATTGCTCCCACAGTTGGTTTCCTCACTCCAAGCTGCTTGCCTATTGCAGATTCAGTCTTCCCAGCCTGGTGCAGGGCTACAGTTTTGTTTCTGGTGTCCTTCGACAGCTCTTTGGTCTTCACCCTAGTGGAGTTTGGAGTCAGACTGTTTGAGGTTGTGGACAGGAGTCTTTTATAAACAGGCGCCATTACTACAGGTAATGAGTGGAGGACAGAGGAGCCTCTTACAGAAGAAGTTACAGGTCTGTGAGAGACAGGAATCTTGCATGTTATTAGGTGACCAAATACGTATTTTCCACCATAATTTGCAAAATAAATCTTAACAAGTCAGACAAGGTGATTTTCTGGAATTGTTTTCTCATTGTGACTCTCATAGTTGTGGTCTACCTATGATGTCAATTACAGGCCGCTCTCATCTTTATAAGGGGGAGAACTTGCACAATTGGTGGCTGACTAAATACTTTTTTTCCCCACTGTAAAAAAAAACAGAACAAATGCCATCAGTGTTCCTGATCCAGGTCTCCTCGGTGTTCTGGATCTGGGAGACCTCTGTGTCCTGCGTCTGGGGGTCCTCGGTATGCGAATCCGAGTGTCTTGGGTCCGGGCATAATCTGTGTCCTGGGCCCGAATGTGCTGAGCCCAGGTGTCCTCTGTGTCCTGGGTCCGGGCTTCCCCGGTGTCCTGGGTCCGGGCTTCCCCGCTGTCCTGGGTCCGGGCTTCCCCGCTGTCCTGGGTTGAGTGTCCTTCGGTGGTTCTGGCTCCGGACATCCTGTGTCCTGGGTCCGGGCGTCCTTGGTCCAGGCATAATCTGTGTCCTGGGCCCGAATGTGCTGAGCCCAGGTGTCCTCTGTGTCCTGGGTCTGGGCTTCCCCGGTGTCCTGGGTCCGGGCTTCCCCGGTGTCCTGGGTCCGGGCTTCCCCGGTGTCCTGGGTCCGGGCTTCCCCGGTGTCCTGGGTTGAGTGTCCTTCGGTGGTTCTGGCTCCGGACATCCTGTGTCCTGGGTCCGGGCGTCCTTGGTCCAGGCATAATCTGTGTCCTGGGCCCGAATGTGCTGAGCCCAGGTGTCCTCTGTGTCCTGGGTCCGGGCTTCCCCAGTGTCCTGGGTCCGGGCTTCCCCAGTGTCCTGGGTCCGGGCTTCCCCGCTGTCCTGGGTCCGGGCTTCCCCGCTGTCCTGGGTCCGGGCTTCCCCGCTGTCCTGGGTCCGGGCTTCCCCGCTGTCCTGGGTTGAGTGTCCTTCGGTGGTTCTGGCTCCGGACATCCTGTGTCCTGGGTCCGGGCGTCCTTGGTCCAGGCATAATCTGTGTCCTGGGCCCGAATGTGCTGAGCCCAGGTGTCCTCTGTGTCCTGGGTCCGGGCTTCCCCGGTGTCCTGGGTTGAGTGTCCTTCGGTGGTTCTGGCTCCGGACATCCTGTGTCCTGGGTCCCGGCTTCCTCGGTGAGCTGGGTCCTCTGTGTCCTGCGTCTGGGGGTCCTCGGTATGCGAATCCGAGTGTCTTGGGTCCAAGCGTACTTGGTGTCCTGGGTCCGGGCGTCCCCGGTGTCCTGGGTCCGGGCTTCCCCGGTGTCCTGGGTTGAGTGTCTTCGGTGGTTCTGGCTCCGGACATCCTCTGTGTCCTGGGTCCGGGCGTCCTTGGTCCAGGCATAATCTGCGTCCTGGGCCCGAATGTGCTGAGCCCAGGTGTCCTCTGTGTCCTGGGTCCGGGCGTCCTCGGTGTCCTGTGTCTGGACATCCTTGCACTGACATTGTTAACAACAAAGAAACGTGATAATCACAAAATAAAACAAAAAAGCGTCAGGTGTTTTTTTTTTTTATATTTTTAACATGGCTTGACATTCTAATAAAGTTTTTGGGATTTTAAGTGACAAGTTGGTGTGCTGAATCCATCCTTCCTCTTTACCCCGACCCTTGCTGTGTCCTGGTCCTGATGCAGGGGTAAGTTTTTTATCCTACCTCTTTTTCCACGTGGCTGTGCTTCTCAGCGGGACCGGCACTCACCTGTCACACATTGGACCCGGCCTCATTTGGATTGGATTGCTACGGCGTGCAGCTCCCTATCCCCCTTTCACCTCCAAGGGTCAGGGTAGCTGGTCCCCTCGTTATAGCAGAAGGTGCGGCCCCCCCAGTGCCCACCATGAGCCTCAGTTAAGTGCCGCTGCCCCAGTGAAGGGGGAACAAAGGGTTAAGAGGTGGGGGCCACATGTGGATGGGTGGCTTTTCTGCGATTCACTTATGAGTCTCAGGCGGAGCCGGGGCCCATTGTGGGGTCAGGGACCCTTTTGCTGCGCAGGGTCATGCGCGCAGATATGGATGGGGCTGACAGACTTTTTCTGGGGCAGCCGCTGTTTGCAGCCCACAATATGGTTACTGCAGCTCGCAAAGTCCAAAATTTGGCACAAACAGGCCGAGTGATGGTGACCTCTGTTATTTCAAGCTTATTTTGCCCCTTTTATGTGCATTTTTTACATTTCTTCTAATTTTCTGGGAAATACAAATCTCATCCATTGAAATCCAGTCACCGAGGAGCAGACAATGCGGCTTGTGCAAGACACTGCAAGTAATAAAGGGAGATGTGATAAGGGGGCGGATGTGATAAGGGGAGATGTGATAAGGGGTGATGTGATAAGGGGAGATGTGATAAGGGGGCGGATGTGATAAGGGGGCGGATGTGATAAGGGGGCGGATGTGATAAGGGGAGATGTGATAAGGGGGCGGATGTGATAAGGGGGCGGATGTGATAAGGGGGCGGATGTGATAAGGGGAGATGTGATAAGGGGTGATGTGATAAGGGGAGATGTGATAAGGGGGCGGATGTGATAAGGGGGCGGATGTGATAAGGGGGCGGATGTGATAAGGGGAGATGTGATAAGGGGTGATGTGATAAGGGGAGATGTGATAAGGGGGCGGATGTGATAAGGGGGCGGATGTGATAAGGGGGCGGATGTGATAAGGGGGCGGATGTGATAAGGGGGCGGATGTGATAAGGGGGCGGATGTGATAAGGGGGCGGATGTGATAAGGGGAGATGTGATAAGGGGAGATGTGATAAGGGGAGATGTGATAAGGGGAGATGTGATAAGGGGAGATGTGATAAGGGGAGATGTGATAAGGGGAGATGTGATAAGGGGAGATGTGATAAGGGGGCGGATGTGATAAGGGGGCGGATGTGATAAGGGGAGATGTGATAAGGGGGCGGATGTGATAAGGGGGCGGATGTGATAAGGGGGCGGATGTGATAAGGGGGCGGATGTGATAAGGGGAGATGTGATAAGGGGTGATGTGATAAGGGGAGATGTGATAAGGGGGCGGATGTGATAAGGGGGCGGATGTGATAAGGGGGCGGATGTGATAAGGGGAGATGTGATAAGGGGTGATGTGATAAGGGGTGATGTGATAAGGGGAGATGTGATAAGGGGGCGGATGTGATAAGGGGGCGGATGTGATAAGGGGGCGGATGTGATAAGGGGGCGGATGTGATAAGGGGGCGGATGTGATAAGGGGGCGGATGTGATAAGGGGGCGGATGTGATAAGGGGGCGGATGTGATAAGGGGGCGGATGTGATAAGGGGGCGGATGTGATAAGGGGGCGGATGTGATAAGGGGGCGGATGTGATAAGGGGGCGGATGTGATAAAGGGAGACGTGATAAAGGGAGACGTGATAAAGGGAGACGTGATAAAGGGAGACGTGATAAAGGGAGACGTGATAAAGGGAGACGTGATAAAGGGAGACGTGATAAAGGGAGACGTGATAAAGGGAGACGTGATAAAGGGAGACGTGATAAAGGGAGACGTGATAAGGGAGACGTGATAAGGGAGACGTGATAAGGGGGCGGATGTGATAAGGGGGCGGATGTGATAAGGGGGCGGATGTGATAAGGGGGCGGATGTGATAAGGGGGCGGATGTGATAAGGGGGCGGATGTGATAAAGGGAGACGTGATAAGGGGTGATGTGATAAGGGGGCGGATGTGATAAGGGGGCGGATGTGATAAGGGGGCGGATGTGATAAGGGGGCGGATGTGATAAGGGGGCGGATGTGATAAGGGGGCGGATGTGATAAGGGGAGATGTGATAAGGGGAGATGTGATAAGGGGAGATGTGATAAGGGGAGATGTGATAAGGGGAGATGTGATAAGGGGAGATGTGATAAGGGGAGATGTGATAAGGGGGCGGATGTGATAAGGGGGCGGATGTGATAAGGGGAGATGTGATAAGGGGGCGGATGTGATAAGGGGGCGGATGTGATAAGGGGGCGGATGTGATAAGGGGGCGGATGTGATAAGGGGAGATGTGATAAGGGGTGATGTGATAAGGGGAGATGTGATAAGGGGGCGGATGTGATAAGGGGGCGGATGTGATAAGGGGGCGGATGTGATAAGGGGAGATGTGATAAGGGGTGATGTGATAAGGGGTGATGTGATAAGGGGTGATGTGATAAGGGGAGATGTGATAAGGGGGCGGATGTGATAAGGGGGCGGATGTGATAAGGGGGCGGATGTGATAAGGGGGCGGATGTGATAAGGGGGCGGATGTGATAAGGGGGCGGATGTGATAAGGGGGCGGATGTGATAAGGGGGCGGATGTGATAAGGGGGCGGATGTGATAAGGGGGCGGATGTGATAAGGGGGCGGATGTGATAAGGGGGCGGATGTGATAAGGGGGCGGATGTGATAAGGGGAGATGTGATAAAGGGAGATGTGATAAGGGGAGATGTGATAAGGGGAGATGTGATAAGGGGAGATGTGATAAGGGGAGATGTGATAAGGGGAGATGTGATAAGGGGAGATGTGATAAGGGGAGATGTGATAAGGGGAGATGTGATAAGGGGAGATGTGATAAGGGGAGATGTGATAAGGGGAGATGTGATAAGGGGTGATGTGATAAGGGGTGATGTGATAAGGGGAGTTGTGATAAGGGTGATGTGATAAGGGGAGATGTGATAAGGGGTGAAGTGGTAAGGGGAGATGTGATAAGGGGTGATGTGATAAGGGGAGTTGTGATAAGGGGAGATGTGATAAGGGGTGATGTGATAAAGGGAGATGTGATAAGGGGAGTTGTGATAAGGGGAGATGTGATAAGGGGAGTTGTGATAAGGGGAGATGTGATAAGGGGAGATGTGATAAGGGGAGATGTGATAAGGGGAGATGTGATAAGGGGTGATGTGATAAGGGGTGATGTGATAAGCGGAGTTGTGATAAGGGTGATGTGATAAGGGGAGATGTGATAAGGGGTGAAGTGGTAAGGGGAGATGTGATAAGGGGAGATGTGATAAGGGGTGATGTGATAAGGGGAGTTGTGATAAGGGGAGATGTGATAAGGGGAGATGTGATAAGGGGTGATGTGATAAAGGGAGATGTGATAAGGGGAGTTGTGATAAGGGGAGATGTGATAAGGGGAGATGTGATAAGGGGAGATGTGATAAGGGGAGATGTGATAAGGGGAGATGTGATAAGGGGAGATGTGATAAGGGGAGATGTGATAAGGGGTGATGTGATAAGGGGTGATGTGATAAGGGGTGTTGTGATAAGGGGTGATGTGATAAAGGGAGATGTGATAAGGGGAGTTGTGATAAGGGGAGTTGTGATAAGGGGTGATGTGATAAGGGGAGTTGTGATAAGGGGAGATGTGATAAGGGGTGATGTCATAAGGGGAGTTGTGATCAGGGGAGATGTGATCAGGGGTGATGTGATCAGGGGTGATGTGATAAGGGGAGATGTGATAAGGGGAGATGTGATAAGGGGTGATGTGATAAGGGGTGATGTGATAAGGGGTGATGTGATAAGGGGTGATGTGATAAGGGGTGATGTGATAAGGGGAGATGTGATAAGGGGAGATGTGATAAGGGGCGATGTGATAAGGGGCGATGTGATAAGGGGCGATGTGATAAGGGGCGATGTGATAAGGGGCGATGTGATAAGGGGCGATGTGATAAGGGGCGATGTGATAAGGGGCGATGTGATAAGGGGCGATGTGATAAGGGGCGATGTGATAAGGGGCGATGTGATAAAGGGCGATGTGATAAAGGGCGATGTGATAAAGGGCGATGTGATAAGGGGAGTTGTGATAAGGGGAGATGTGATAAGGGGTGATGTGATAAGGGGTGATGTGATAAGGGGTGATGTGATAAGGGGTGATGTGATAAGGGGAGATGTGATAAGGGGTGATGTGATAAGGGGTGATGTGATAAGGGGAGATGTGATAAGGGGAGATGTGATAAGGGGAGATGTGATAAGGGGTGATGTGATAAGGGGTGATGTGATAAAGGGTGATGTGATAAAGGGTGATGTGATAAAGGGAGTTGTGATAAGGGGTGATGTGATAAGGGGTGATGTGATAAGGGGTGATGTGATAAGGGGTGATGTGATAAGGGGTGATGTGATAAGGGGTGATGTGATAAGGGGTGATGTGATAAAGGGAGTTGTGATAAGGGGTGATGTGATAAGGGGTGATGTGATAAGGGGTGATGTGATAAGGGGTGATGTGATAAGGGGTGATGTGATAAGGGGTGATGTGATAAAGGGAGTTGTGATAAAGGGAGATGTGATAAAGGGAGATGTGATAAGGGGTGATGTGATAAAGGGAGTTGTGATAAAGGGAGTTGTGATAAGGGGTGATGTGATAAGGGGTGATGTGATAAGGGGTGATGTGATAAAGGGTGATGTGATAAAGGGTGATGTGATAAAGGGTGATGTGATAAAGGGAGTTGTAATAAGGGGTGATGTGATAAAGGGAGTTGTGATAAGGGGTGATGTGATAAAGGGTGATGTGATAAAGGGTGATGTGATAAAGGGAGTTGTAATAAGGGGTGATGTGATAAGGGGTGATGTAATAAGGGGTGATGTAATAAGGGGAGATGTGATAAAAGTTGTAATAAGGGGTGATGTAATAAAGGGTGATGTAATAAAGGGTGATGTAATAAGGGGAGTTGTAATAAGGGGTGATGTAATAAAGGGAGTTGTAATAAGGGGTGATGTAATAAGGGGAGATGTAATGAAGGGCGATGACCTCAGCCCACAATAGGGCACCGGGCTCGCTCTGTAACCCACTAAAAAAGGGGGAACAAGGGGTGGGGGGGACAGTGGGCATGAATCACATGTAAACCTCCAGGAGGTACTGTCCATGCTGGCCAAACGGGGTCAGTGAGAAATGGAAACCAATAACCATGGTGTCCTGGTATTGTCCAGCCAGAGGGGAGTGGGCTCCAATGTGTGAAATGTGCCATATAGGGTGAAATGGTGGCTCAGTGGTTACCACTGTACTGTATATAAGGGGTGTGGTCTCATCATTATATCAGTGATGTCATTGCCGGGGGCGGGGCTGATAACCTCTCATGTATACAGGTTGTCAGCAGTGTCAGGGGTGGGGCTGGAGTATAAGGGGTGTGGCCTCATCATTATGTCATCGTTGGGGGTGGGGCTGATAACCTCTCACATGTATACAGGCAGCGGTGGTAGATGAGGGGCGTATACAGTGTCTGTTCACATTCTGTTGCTTATTTTTTTCCATGTTATTTATGGCTGCACTGACCCCTGCAAGGAGCCGGGTGCTAAATCTCTTTCCAGCTGTGCATCATATTGTTTTACACATAGGGTTACCTTTATAAATGGGTGTGGCTTACAGTGAAGGGGCGTGGCTTCTCAGCCTGCTTTGTGACTCACGGTTGTAGCACAAAGTAATCCAATAGATGGCGTAAACTTAGACTGGACGGTCCTAACCTCCTCCAGATGCGAGCTCTATGCCAAATCCGATGCATCACACTGTCTGGGCGCAGTGTATCCGTATTATTGCACTCCGGCGGTATTATACACGTGGTGTCTGCTCCGTGTTGTCACCTTCCACCAGGTCTTTTCCTATAGACAGGCTTCATGCTGCAGTTTGTTCACTGACCACTAGATGTCAGCATATCATACATTTTTATAGCCAGCTGTGAAAGTGCACAAAGGGTTAATAACCAAGTGATCATCATAAGGCAGAGCCGGGGTCACACTTGTGTAGAGGACACTGGCCAGACCCCCGGGGGTCACTGCCATTCACGTGTAATGCCCCTGTCTGGCCCCAGCCTACGAGAAGGCAGAGATGCTGGATACAGATTTAACCTATGACCCTCGGATCCGAGCTGGAGGAGCGATGGAGCCAGGTTATAGTTTAGGTTTTTCTCTTGAGAACTGTACTGGAATTACATGTTGGCACCAGCGCGATCATTGTGGTGGTGTACAGGGTTGATTCATTGCCGCCATTTATCCCGTATTGATCTAGGGCAGCTAGCATTACCTGCCACAGGTGTAGTCAGGACCACGGCTGCCTGAGCCCACCGCGCGATCTGTGCAGAGCGGGTTACAGGTTACCCATCAGCTTTGGTTCAATAACCTGATTGGCACTAAACGACAGCCATCGATTAATCTGTGTGAACAGACACATAGCCACATGAGATCCACCATTCATAATAGGGGATGTCACAGCTCACCTCCTCCTGCACTGCTGGGGTCACAGGAACTTCCTGACCAATGACACTGCACGGACTGTACTCCTAGTAGCATTACAGTCTACGAGAGAGAGGGGCAGAACCGCCTATCACAGGTGCCGCTGATGACTGCACAGCTCCTGCTAGTTATAATGGAGGCGGCAGCTCAGACTCCAGCCGGTAATAGGATAATCAAGGTCCTCCTTCTCAGCAGGAGAGATGGTACCAGCCTTATCCGGTCCTGTGAGAAGAGTATAGCGGAGACGTTACAACACTGCACTGTATATGGAGGAGGGCGACAGCAGCAGAAATAGGGGAAAGATTGCTGCTTCTAAACCGTTACGTTCTCAGGGGCCCCAAATACGCATGTACTTTCCATACATCCACGAGTCTCATACGGGTGTTTTTCATGGATTGCACACATGCTCGTTATAGTATGCCGTGTAGAAGAAAAAGCACACAGGTCTGAACGAGACCTTAAAGGGAATCTGTCCCCCCTTTTTTGAGATATCATATGATATCATTCAGTTGTGTGTCACATAAGGATTCTCTTAGTGCTTTTGCTTCCCCCTGACCCCGCACCTTTCATGCATAAATACCTTCTTTATATCGGTTCAGATGTATGTAAACTCCCACGGTCCGGTCCAGTGGGCGGGGCTTATTAACCTGCTCCCCCCCGTCTTGCTTAGCGCATTTCTTCTTGTGTAGAGCAAGACAGGGAGGGGGGGAGCAGGTGAATAAGCCCCGCCCACTGGACCGGACAGCGGCAGTTTACATACATCTGAGCCGATATAAAGAAGGTATTTATGCATGAAAGGTGCGGGGTCAGGGGGAAGCAAAAGTACTAAGAGAATCCTTATGTGACACACAACTGAATATCATTATATGATATCTCAAAAAAGGGGGGACAGATTCCCTTTAAAGGGTCATCACAGCGAGGGGCTCCAGGACCCTGCTGCATTCTGGGCTAGGAGTCTCCAGAACATTGTATATCTGTATATAGCAGAGGCGATCATGCCCCCAACACACGAGGACGCTAGAGACCCCCCGTCTGGATTCCTTTGTACCGGCATCCAGTAATCTGGCACAGGATGGGTTTATTGTGGCCTCACAGGAAGGGAACCTGTTGTAACCTCACCATGTCGCGGCGGCCGTAAGCCAAGAGTCCGGGAACAATTTCTACATTTTATTATTTAAAACTTTGTGAACAAATTTCAGAGAAAAAAAAAACTATTAAAAGTTTAGTGGGGAAGCAGCAGCGCAAAAAAGCAATGTACATCACCCCCGAGGTAAGGGACGGGCGGCCAAACACGGAGAAGCCCGAGCTGAGCGGAGGCCCTGCGGCCTCACACCTCAGAGGCTGCCACTGTCCAGCCGACAGGGGGCGCCAGCCACACGCTAGAGGGTGCCAGCCTGACGCTAGGGGGCGCCGGCTGCTGTCCTACATTTGGTCCAAGTCTCCGTTGCCATCTCATTAGTCACTTTCTCCCCCTCCGGATCACGAGCCGGGGGTCCACATAACCTCAGGAAAATAAATTAAGCTCATGGAGGCCCTTACGTCTGATTAACTTCTTCACTGCCAGAGTGGACGGTCACATCAACCATGACCCCTGACCAATGAAGAGCTGGATCAGACGCCATCGGCCCAGAGATTGGGGCTCATGAAGGGGGTTCAGGTCTGGAAATGTGGAGAGCAGTGGATTGTGGGACTTCATTACAGCAAAGAGCGTGAAGTGAGGTGGGAGGAGGGGAACCTCGAGATGGAGGAGGTTACTGGAGGCAGCTGTTATAATCTGCTGTTATCTGCTGAGCTACAGCTGGAATATTTAGATACAACATAAAACATTAAAAAAATAAAAACCACACAGAAGAGCTGAAGGCACAAAAGCTACAGGTAATGATCTCCGGGGGTCCAAAAACCGTCACCCCCGGCAGGCGGAGGAGCAGTGCTGCCGGCCCCTCGCCGAGAGCCCGGGTTCACTTACTTTTCTCTACCACACCCTTTCTCTTACAGTAATGCGAGTTTTGTGGGACAGGGTGATCCGCCATTGATGACGTGGGGGGGGGGCAGATTGGCCGGCGGGTGGCTGTCGCTCTCGGCCCCCGTCAGGCAAGGAAATTATTATGGTACAGAAAAAAACAATGCAGGAAACAGTCGCAAACCAGAGAGCTGCGCAGGGTTAACTCATCCCTGGTCAAAGATGGGTTAAAGCTGCGGACATGCCATGGTTCTGCACTGATGGCCGCCATGTGTTTCTTGTAATCAAGGAGTTAATAATCGCTGTGTAATTGTTGCATGCTCAGAGGACGCTCTGCTGCTGCGGCGGACGACGCACGCAATGAAGTCCACGGCAATCCAGGAATAAGGCTGCGGGAAATCCAACCATCGGCGCCAATCTGCAGCCGCGCCGGGACACAGGCTGTGCGTTTATCATCTGCAGAAATAAAAATGGCCACTCGTATAGGAGGCAGAGGGGAGTGTAGGCAGAAGGGGTTAATAATCCAACGTGGCAAAGCTCAGCCTTGCAGAGTGCTGCTCCCGCCGCAGACCCCATCCAGCAGAGGAAAGGTTAATTACAAGACACTCGGGATAAAAACTGTAGAATCCAGAAGAGGCGGCAAATCTGTGCTCCCCGTGTCCTGCCAACGTCACCAGCGGCCCTGCCAGAAGAAGAAGAAGCAGCCGTCAGCCACCAACACAGGAGGAACTACTGCCCCCATCAGCCTCTACCCAGCATTACATGCAGCCATGGCACCTGCTGACTGGGGGGTATGTACAGGGTATGCCCCCCGCCACCCATGGGACCCTCACCCTGGGCTTAGAAAAGACCACAATCCTTCAGGTTATTCTTGATGATCACATCAGTCACCGCATCAAACACAAACTGGACGTTTTTGGTGTCGGTGGCGCAGGTGAAGTGCGTGTAGATCTCCTTGGTGTCGCGCCTCTTGTTCAGATCCTCAAACTTGCTCTGGATGTAGCTGGCGGCCTCATCATACAGGTTCGCACCTGCGGGAGGAAGCAGACATTATTGGGAAGTTACGATACAAGGGGCGGCCAAAGACTAATCCCACAAACGCCCCAATATGAACAAGCCCCGGGCCGCGGGACTAGAGCCGGGCCGCGGGACTAGAGCCGGGCCGCGGGACTAGAGCCGGGCCGCGGGACTAGAGCCGGGCCGCGGGACTAGCGCCTGGCCGCGGGACAAGCGCCTGGCCGCGGGACAAGCGCCTGGCCGCGGGACAAGCGCCTGGCCGCGGGACAAGCGCCTGGCCGCGGGACAAGCGCCTGGCCGCGGGACAAGCGCCTGGCCGCGGGAGAAGCGCCTGGCCGCGGGACAAGAGCCTGGCCGCGGGACAAGAGCCTGGCCGCGGGACAAGAGCCTGGCCGCGGGACAAGAGCCTGGCCGCGGGACAAGAGCCTGGCCGCGGGACAAGCCCGTGGGCGAGCAGCGGCGTTTGGGCCCTGGAGCAGGGGCCACATTTTATGACTTTTACTGGACAGCAATGCCTCAGGTCATCGCAGAGGGGGCGTCCAAGCTCAGAACCCCTTCATAGCCCTCACATGGGTGCTCCAGGACGTACCAACCTGCTCCAGAGCAGAGACTGTGGTGAAAGTACCCAGCGCTGACGAGGGCTCCCCCCGCTATAACCTATTCCTCAGAAGAGGGAGGAGTCTCAAAAGGAAAGAATGGAGGAAAGAAGAAAAAAAGTGCGAAGTCACAGCGCAAAGGTTAGTGGCAGATCAATGCATCCAGGACGTGGCACCGACCGCTGCTGACAATGGAGGACACACATGACAAGAGCCGGTGCTCTGGTCGGCGTCATCTCACCCGTGTATTCTGGGAAGCAGATGGTGAGCGGACTGTGGATGATCTTCTCCTCAAACAGATCCTTCTTATTGAGGAAGAGGATGATGGACGTCTCTGTGAACCATTTATTGTTGCAGATGCTGTCAAAGAGCTTCATGCTCTCATGCATTCGGTTCTGTGGAAAAGAAAAAAAAAAACAACATGGAGGCACAGCCCAGCGCAAACCGGCGCAACCTCACAGCCCAGCGCAAACCGGCGCAACCCCACAGCCCAGCGCAAACCGGCACAACCTCACAGCCCAGCGCAAACCGGCACAACCTCACAGCCCGGCGCAACCTCACAGCCCAGCGCAAACCGGCGCAACCTCACAGCTGAGTGCAAAGATGTATGATATGATGACAACCATGACCTCACACCAGGCCGTGATAATGTGCATCCATGTGACATCACAGATACACAGCAGGGTATGAAGTCTTTTACTCCCAGCAACATCAAGGCTGACACAGGAGTAGGAGATGGATGATCGTTTCCAGCCAAGGACACAACAGTAATGGCTGCCGAGACATCACCATTGTCACCGTACAGCCAGGACTTGGATCTGGGCGTCAGACGATATGACGCAGGGCCTGGATCTGCAATCACAGCGTCACTCACCATCTCCTCGTCTTCTGCCAGGACAAGATCGTAAGCGCTGAGAGCCACACAGAAGATGATGGCCGTCACCCCCTCGAAGCAGTGAATCCACTTCTTCCTCTCCGATCTCTGTCCCCCGACATCAAACATTCTGCAATAAAAGGAAGTGAAGAAACATCTGAGAATCGGTTTCCTGAACTCGTTATCGACTTGTGCAACTTCCAGGTCAGATGTCAGCGTGCGGAGAAATTGCCGACACAGCGAAGAGCAGCAAACCTCCTAATCAGAGCCGAGCCAAGCGCACCGCAGTCTGCTCCAGCTGTAGAGGCAGTTACACTGTGTGGAGGGGACCACCAGGGGGCAGCGCTCCTCCGTACACTGTATGAAGGGGACCACCAGGGGGTGGCGCTCCTCCTCACACTGTATGGAGGGTCCGGACCACCAGGGGGGCGGCCCTCCTCCGTACACTGTATGGAGGGTCCGGACCACCAGGGGGCAGCGCTCCTCCGTACACTTATGGAGGGGATCACCAGGGGGCGGCGCTCCTCCGTACCCTTATGGAGGGGATCACCAGGGGGCGGCGCTCCTCCGCACACTGTATGGAGGGTCCGGACCACCAGGGGGCAGCGCTCCTCCGTACACTTATGGAGGGGATCACCAGGGGGCGGCGCTCCTCCGTACACTTATGGAGGGGATCACCAGGGGGCGGCGCTCCTCCGCACACTGTATTGAGGGGATCACCAGGGGGCGGCGCTCCTCCGCACACTGTATGGAGGGTCCGAACCACCAGGGGGCAGCGCTCCTCCGTACACTTATGGAGGGGATCACCAGGGGGCGGCGCTCCTCCGTACACTTATGGAGGGGATCACCAGGGGGCGGCGCTCCTCCGTACACTTATGGAGGGGATCACCAGGGGGCGGCGCTCCTCCGCACACTGTATTGAGGGGATCACCAGGGGGCGGCGCTCCTCCGCACACTGTATGGAGGGTCCAGACCACCAGGGGGCAGCGCTCCTCCGTACACTTATGGAGGGGATCACCAGGGGGCGGCGCTCCTCCGTACACTTATGGAGGGGATCACCAGGGGGCGGCGCTCCTCCGTACACTTATGGAGGGGATCACCAGGGGGCGGCGCTCCTCCGCACACTGTATGGAGGGTCCGAACCACCAGGGGGCAGCGCTCCTCTGTACACTTATGGAGGGGATCACCAGGGGGCGGCGCTCCTCCGTACACTTATGGAGGGGATCACCAGGGGGCGGCGCTCCTCCGCACACTGTATGGAGGGTCCGAACCACCAGGGGGCAGCGCTCCTCCGTACACTGTATTGAGGGGATGTCACGGTCACAGATGAGCGACGCCGTTCGTGCTCCCCACTCCACACTTCCTGCCTTCTCGGTTCAGAGACAGATGAATGGCAGCAGTAACGATATCTGGAAGGAGGAGACGCCGGGGTTCGAGGCAGGACGGGCGGCATCATGGGGTCACCCGTCAGATACGCACTTGAAGTGCAGATCTTTGAAGGTGAAGTGCGTCTCCACAATCCCGGTGGTCTTCACTCTGGTCCTCAGCACGTCCTGCTGGGTGGGCACGTAGTCCGACCGGGCGATCCGCTCCAGATCATTCAGGTAGCTGTGGAGAGAATGAGACACCGCTCACATCCCTGTAATCTGGCATCTGATAATCCGGCGGCACAGACGGGGGGGGGGGATTTCATCGCTTCAGTAACTTTTACCTTCTCTCCTCATTATCTCAGCAGTAAACAAGCCGCTAATTAATTACAGAACGTCTCTGACACGCGGCGCTCCGCTCTGCGAGGCCTCGACTTGTCGCTGCCCCGGTGGGGATGACTGCACTTTCGAGCAATGACTCCCGCGGGGGCCCTCACTTACCGCCCTGCTAATTAATATTGATTTGACCTCGTTATTGGCCCTAATGAGCCACTCACGCAGCTGCCGCAGCACCCGGAGCCAAGCTCATTATGGAGGAGACACTTAGCGTGTTAACCCCGGAGGGGTCGAGCTGCAAACAAGACCCTGGGGGCTCGCTGCAGAGCAAACATGGCAGGTGTGGCACGATGCCTCCCATTGTTAGCCGCCATCTTGTCATCCTACGACTCCGCAGATCACATCCCGGGGTCCGGAGTACCACCAGCACAAAGCAGGTAAGGTAATGAGAACGTCGCCCCTCCCCCAACAAAACAGAGCGGGGGGGGGCACAAAATTTGCATTTCTTTTTTTCGCCCAGTTTGTTTTGAAGCACTCCGGCCAGAAAACACGTCAGGATCCCCTTACATGGGACTTCCAGGCCCAGCACCTCATGCAAATCCTGCTTTGCATTTCCATAATTTGCCATTAACCTCTTATCTGTTGGAGGGAAAACCACATTACATCAGAGCGGGAAAAGAAAAATCAGATTTCAAGGGCCGGCGCAGCGTTCTGCAAGTACAGAATTCTAGAACGGGAAGTTCTGCAGAATTTCTAGTGGACGTCGTTACCATTTCTGTTTGCCCTCTGACCTCGTCCTGCTCACACAGCTGCAGAGCCTGGGGTACAACGTGTAAGCGCAGCCGCAGTGTGCAGCGGAGGAGGACGGGCGATGATGCCGCCATGTTTACAGTGGATCCTGAATGGCACCCAGCTTTCCTACTTGGAGGGACGAGACCATTCTGCCTTTTCTGCTCCTGGGAGTTAACTAGCCCAGGGCCGCAGATCTTCATCCCTGACCACTCATCCTCAGCAGGAAAGGGTTAATCCTGCCGCCGCCAACACCCAGAAACTTCCTGGGATCATTTGCCTCTTGGAACAAGTTACATGCAAATCAGTTTTCTGATACGTCAGACTCCGCCCCTCCCCACAGGCCCGCCCCCACCCCGCGTTCACCTACAGTGTAAATACTGAGTCCGACCAAAACTGCAAATCACGCGGCAACGGTAAATCTTCACCAAAGAGCCTGACTGAACTACAACCCCCAGCATCTGCACCCACAATCAACCCCACTGGTAGATAAGTGCCCCCATCTCCTGCCAGGATCACACTCCGCATGGGGCCTCCACCAGAAACAGTCAGAAGCCATAGAAATCGCCAGAGGCCGCCCCCCCAGGACCGCCAGAGCCGGCCCTTCCCCAGGACCGCCAGAGCCGGCCCTTCCCCAGGACCGCCAGAGCCGGCCCCTCCCAGGACCGCCAGAGCCCCCCCCAGGACCGCCCCCTCCCTGGACCGCCAGAGCCGCCCCCTCCCCGGACCGCCAGAGCCGCCCCCTCCCCGGACCGCCAGAGCCGGCCCCCTCCCCAGGACCGCCAGAGCCGGCCCCCTCCCCAGGACCGCCAGAGCCGGCCCCCTCCCCAGGACCGCCAGAGCCGGCCCCCTCCCCAGGACCGCCAGAGCCGGCCCCCTCCCCAGGACCGCCAGAGCCGGCCCCCTCCCCAGGACCGCCAGAGCCGGCCCCCTCCCCAGGACCGCCAGAGCCGGCCCCCTCCCCAGGACCGCCAGAGCCGGCCCCCTCCCCAGGACCGCCAGAGCTGGCCCCTCCCCAGGACCGCCAGAGCCGGCCCCTCCCCCCCAGGACCGCCAGAGCCGGCCCCTCCCCCCAGGACCGCCAGAGCCGGACCCTCCCCCCCAGGACCGCCAGAGCCGGACCCTCCCCCCCAGGACCGCGACGAAAGAACCACGGCAAGTTCATGCAACACAAGCCCTTAATATTCAGAATGCCATAAATTGTCAGCGCCGGCAGCTCCGCGGGGACCACTGAGAATCTGGCGACTTTATCATCAGTTTGGCACCAGATGGCGGCACAATCTCTGAAATGTCGCAATGGTTTTACGAATCACACAGTTGCACAAGAACGTGGCGACTTCGGTGTTCTCACGGTATCTCTGGTGACTTTCTTAAAAATGGGTGCAGTGTTATGGCGAGGGAGCGCGGCCGACCAGTTTCTGAGAATACGTCACAAGTGTACGGCCGCTGCTGACTGGCGCTCAGATCTGTCCTTGGCGCACAGCAGCCATGAAGAGGCGCACTCGCTCCTCTGGGGGAATTTGATGCCCCTTCCCTGAGGGCACCATAACCGTCATGATGACTCGGAGTGTTGGCGTTTTTAGTTTTTGCCATTTCCAAGATCTCTGCTTGCTGTCACGATTGAGGTATGACTGTTTGGGCAGCATCGGTGCACCCCCCGCCCCGTCACATGCGCGCACTCTGCACGGCACTCACTAGGCAGCGGAGTCGTTGAGCTGGTATTCGCGGGAGCGGTTGAAGCAGGCCTGCACACCCTGATCTGCCCACAGTCTGCGGATCACTCCCGCCAGGTCGTCCGGCATGATCCCCTGCTCCTCCGCTGTGCACGACAATGCAAACAGCTGCCGGGCGTCATCCTGTGAATGGAGAGGGGACAAGAGTCAACACAAGAAGGGGCAAATGCTGGAGATGGGCGGCAGGACGCCAGGAACAGGGGGGGTAATCTGGGCTCAGTTTCGCCAAGCGTTTATGGGGAGAGGGGAATAAACTGCTATCAGATCCCAATGGTGGCTTATAAGTAGGATAAAGGGTTAGGCATGCCCGATCCTTCTTACCTGACATCATATAGACTGTAGAGGTGGCCGACCGGCCAACATACACCTAATGTGAATGGCGGCTTTAGTCACAGAGGAATCCCATGTAACCACCATGTCCGGGCTGCGAGACCCCCGAGGCCAGGCTGAGAATGCGGTCATGTGACTAGCCGGGCTCGCACGGTCCTACACTCTGCCCCTTTGGTTGTATGGGCCCATGACGCATCGTGCAGTTGGGGTCCCGGCAGTGTTACATCATTTCCCCGGCTGTGGTTTACGTATCCTGGAGATAATTAGCTGGAGGAGGCGCAGCCAACGGGGACGGGGTAATCTAATTAGGAGTGGATCCTGGGAGCCGGCACCCTGGCAGAGCCGCGTCCTCATTACGCTTCACGGCGCGGGGTTGTGGCCATCATGAGAACTTCTCTGGCATTCATTCGACACACGGGGGGTGGGGGGGGGCACGCACACAGGAGGAGGGGGGCACGCACACCGGGGAGGGGGGGTGCACGCACACCGGGGAAGAGGGGGGGGGGGCAGGCACAGGAGGAGGGGGGGGGCAGGCACACAGGAGGAGGGGGGGCACGCACACAGGAGGAGGGGGGGTGCACGCACACCGGGGAAGGGGGGGGGGGCAGGCACACCAGGAGGGGGGGGGCAGGCACACAGGAGGAGGGGGGGCACGCACACAGGAGGAGGGGAGGTGCACGCACACCGGGGAAGAGGGGGGGGCAGGCACACAGGAGGAGGGGGGGCACGCACAGGAGGAGGGGATACTGACTGCTCTGGCCGTGTCTCCAAAGTCTATCTTCAGATTCCCCATGGCCTTTATTATGGCCATTATGGACTGGATGGTGTTGCTGTAAACCACAGCTCGGTACTGCCGGCATTCCTCCTCCGAGTATCCGTCCTCATGGATAATCCTGGAAAGATTACACAAAGTAAACATCCGGGAATACAAGGGAAGACACCCTGCGAGCCAGACGAGGAGGTCCGAACCTGGGAAATTCACAACCAGCCCCCTAATACAGGGTACTCTAGGCGCCCGGGGACAGATTATGTGGTACTATAGGTGCCTGGGCACAGATTAAATGGTACTCTAGGCGCCCGGGCACAGATTATGTGTTACTCGAGGCGCCTGGGCACAGATTATGTGGTACTCGAGGCGCCTGGGCACAGATTATGTGGTACTCGAGGCGCCTGGGCACAGATTATGTGGTACTCGAGGCGCCCGGGCACAGATTATGTGGTACTCGAGGCGCCCGGGCACAGATTATGTGGTACTCGAGGCGCCCGGGCACAGATTATGTGGTACTCGAGGCGCCCGGGCACAGATTATGTGGTACTCGAGGCACCCGGGCACAGATTATGTGGTACTCGAGGCACCCGGGCACAGATTATGTGGTACTCTAGGCGCCCGGGCACAGATTATGTGGTACTCTAGGCGCCCGGGCACAGATTATGTGGTACTCTAGGCGCCCGGGCACAGATTATGTGGTAGTCGAGGCGCCCGGGCACAGATTATGTGGTACTCGAGGCGCCCGGGCACAGATTATGTGGTACTCGAGGCGCCCGGGCACAGATTATGTGGTACTCGAGGCGCCTGGGCACAGATTATGTGGTACTCGAGGCGCCTGGGCACAGATTGTGGTACTCGAGGCGCCTGGGCACAGATTATGTGGTACTCGAGGCGCCTGGGCACAGATTATGTGGTACTCGAGGCGCCTGGGCACAGATTATGTGGTACTCGAGGCGCCTGGGCACAGATTATGTGGTACTATAGGTGCCTGGGCACAGATTATCTGGAAAGTTGCAGATGAGGACTGTCCGCCATCATGGCAGGGGACATCCTGACCTTTGGCTCGGACATTAGACCATCTGATAAACCCCACAAAATCATCAGGAACCAAAGAGACATCAGACATATGGACACCACGAGATAAAACTATGGCAGGGCGGATTGGAGTCTTACTTCATCTGTTTGACAATTGTGCTTTTCCCAGATTCTCCCGCACCTAAAAAAACAAGAAACGGGACACGGTTACAAGGGGCTTCAGGTGACGGCTACACCGCATGCTGCTCATCGTACAGACATGTGGTGGGCGACCATGTCCACGCCCGTGGTGTCGCCTCCTTGGTACATGAATACTGCAGACTATCCTTACACATTACGCTGCGCAGTTTTCAGCTTTCTTGGCCATGGCACAGTCAGCCATATTGTAGTTTTCCTTTACGCTCAGCTGCAGCCAGCTCCAGGGGCCACAGCCAGAGACACCTCCAGGGGCCGGGCATGTGTGGGTACAGCGGCCGCAGCCAGCTCCAGGGGCCGGCCATGTGTGGGTACAGCGGCCGCAGCCAGCTCCAGGGGCCGGCCATGTGTGGGTACAGCGGCCGCAGCCAGCTCCAGGGGCCGGCCATGTGTGGGTACAGCGGCCGCAGCCAGCTGCAGGGGCCGGCCATGTGTGGGTACAGCGGCCGCAGCCAGCTGCAGGGGCCGGCCATGTGTGGGTACAGCGGCCGCAGCCAGCTGCAGGGGCCGGCCATGTGTGGGTACAGCGGCCGCAGCCAGCTCCAGAGGCCGGCCATGTGTGGGTACAGCGGCCGCAGCCAGCTGCAGGGGCCGGCCATGTGTGGGTACAGCGGCCGCAGCCTGCTCCAGGGGCCGGCCATGTGTGGGTACAGCGGCCGCAGCCAGCTGCAGGGGCCGGCCATGTGTGGGTACAGCGGCCACAGCCAGCTGCAGGGGCCGGCCATGTGTGGGTACAGCGGCCGCAGCCAGCTGCAGGGGCCGGCCATGTGTGGGTACAGCGGCCGCAGCCTGCTCCAGGGGCCGGGCATGTGTGGGTACAGCGGCCGCAGCCAGCTCCAGGGGCCGGCCATGTGTGGGTACAGCGGCCGCAGCCAGCTGCAGGGGCCGGCCATGTGTGGGTACAGCGGCCGCAGCCAGCTGCAGGGGCCGGCCATGTGTGGGTACAGCGGCCGCAGCCAGCTGCAGGGGCCGGCCATGTGTGGGTACAGCGGCCGCAGCCAGCTCCAGGGGCTGGGCATGTGTGGGTACAGTAGCCGCAGCCAGCTCCAGGGGCCGGGCATGTGTGGGTACAGTGAGCAGCAGCCAGCTCCAGGGGCCGGCCATGTGTGGGTACAGCGGCCACAGCCAGCTGCAGGGGCCGGCCATGTGTGGGTACAGTGGCCGCAGCCAGCTCCAGGGGCCGGGCATGTGTGGGTACAGTGGCCGCAGCCAGCTCCAGGGGCCGGCCATGTGTGGGTACAGCGGGCCGCAGCCAGCTCCAGGGGCCGGCCATGTGTGGGTACAGCGGGCCGCAGCCAGCTCCAGGGGCCGGCCATGTGTGGGTACAGCGGGCCGCAGCCAGCTCCAGGGGCCGGCCATGTGTGGGTACAGCGGGCCGCAGCCAGCTCCAGGGGCCGGCCATGTGTGGGTACAGCGGCCGCAGCCAGCTGCAGGGGCTGGGCATGTGTGGGTACAGTAGCCGCAGCCAGCTGCAGGGGCCGGCCATGTGTGGGTACAGTGAGCAGCAGCCAGCTCCAGGGGCCGGCCATGTGTGGGTACAGCGGCCACAGCCAGCTGCAGGGGCCGGCCATGTGTGGGTACAGTGGCCGCAGCCAGCTCCAGGGGCCGGGCATGTGTGGGTACAGTGGCCGCAGCCAGCTCCAGGGGCCGGCCATGTGTGGGTACAGCGGGCCGCAGCCAGCTCCAGGGGCCGGCCATGTGTGGGTACAGCGGGCCGCAGCCAGCTCCAGGGGCCGGCCATGTGTGGGTACAGCGGGCCGCAGCCAGCTCCAGGGGCCGGCCATGTGTGGGTACAGTGGCCGCAGCCAGCTCCAGGGGCCGGCCATGTGTGGGTACAGTGGCCGCAGCCAGCTCCAGGGGCCGGCCATGTGTGGGTACATCGGCTGCAACCAGCTGCAGGGGCTGGGCATGTGTGGGTACAGCGGCCGCAGCCAGCTCCAGGGGCCGGGCATGTGTGGGTACAGCGGGCCGCAGCCAGCTGCAGGGGCCGGCCATGTGTGAAAATATCAAAGCAGCGGAGCAGGAGAGGAGACGAGACGCAGAGTGAAGGTCTCCTCATTATCATAGGATTAATCACTCAGCTGACCGTCCAGAGGAATGCGAGTGCGGCCCACCGTGGGGTACGAGATGGGGGCGACCGATGGGGTCTGCTGGCAACTGAGGAGTTAAACCCACATGGTGTTAGAGACGGAAAATCCAGCAATCAATGAAGGATCAGCACAGATAATGGCGGACACCGCCAGAGGCGTTATCTCCATCTCCGATCCCACACGCTCAGTGACAGCTGGTCCAGCCTGATACCAACATGTGTCCCGGGCAGTTGACAAGGAAAACTTTGTTTCTCCGCTGCAGCCCTGGCGGCGGCACCAACTGTCCCCCAACTCCACACCATGGCACCCCGCAGGACGCACCGGGCCTCGCCATCCCGCACCGGGCCACGTCACCCTGCAGGACGCACCGGGCCTCGCCATCCCGCACCGGGCCACGTCACCCCGCAGGACGCACCGGGCCTCGCCATCCCGCACCGGGCCACGTCACCCCGCAGGACGCACCGGGGCTCGCCATCCCGCACCGGGCCACGTCACCCCGCAGGACGCACCGGGGCTCGCCATCCCGCACCGGGCCACGTCACCCCGCAGGACGCACCGGGCCTCGCCATCCCGCACCGGGCCACGTCATCCCGCAGGACGCACCGGGCCTCGCCATCCCGCACCGGGCCACGTCACCCCGCAGGACGCACCGGGCCTCGCCATCCCGCACCGGGCCACGTCACCCCGCACCGGGCCACGTCACCCCGCAGGACGCACCGGGCCTCGCCATCCCGCACCGGGCCACGTCACCCCGCAGGACGCACCGGGCCTCGCCATCCCGCACCGGGCCACGTCATCCCGCAGGACGCACCGGGCCTCGCCATCCCGCACCGGGCCACGTCATCCCGCAGGACGCACCGGGCCTCGCCATCCCGCACCGGGCCACGTCACCCCGCAGGACGCACCGGGCCTCGCCATCCCGCACCGGGCCACGTCACCCCGCACCGGGCCACGTCACCCCGCAGGACGCACCGGGCCTCGCCATCCCGCACCGGGCCACGTCACCCCGCAGGACGCACCGGGCCTCGCCATCCCGCACCGGGCCACGTCACCCCGCAGGACGCACCGGGCCTCGCCATCCCGCACCGGGCCACGTCACCCCGCAGGACGCACCGGGCCTCGTCATCCTGCAGGACGCACCGGGCCTCGTCATCCTGCAGGACGCACCGGGCCTCGCCATCCCGCACCGGGCCACGTCACCCCGCAGGACGCACCGGGCCTCGTCATCCTGCAGGACGCACCGGGCCTCGCCATCCCGCACCGGGCCACGTCACCCCGCAGGACGCACCGGGCCTCGTCATCCTGCAGGACGCACCGGGCCTCGCCATCCCGCACCGGGCCACGTCATCCTGCAGGACGCACCGGGCCTCGCCATCCCGCACTGGGCCACGTCACCCCAGACTCTGCGTTCCTCTGCAATGCGCATCACGGGCACATTAGCCCTGTGAGCAAAGCGATTATCAGATAAGAGGTGATAATCTGATTGTCTGAGCACCTAATCCCCAGAAAATCTCTCCCGACACCCAAAAAGTGGATCCCGTCTGCCAGCCACTTAGTGCCAGCTTTAGGGCCATGATCCATGTTTCCTGACTTTTCGTTGAGCAGGATTGCTGCGGGTGATGCCACGTCTGTATGCCATGAAGGTAAAACCATTGCTCTGTGAGCGACGACCATCTCACTTCTGCACCACATTGTGACACTAGAGACTTGTACATGGGACGCTGATCTGACAGAATACCGCTCCATGTGACCGCGAGCAGCAGTCAGGGAGACCTCTCTGGTTTGTCCTCATATGACCTGAAAATGATCAACTAGTGGCGTTATAACCCTGGGAGTAAACCGGCGAGCACAACCCCCATCTGTGGACGTCGGGCCCTCAGACCATCCTCATGTAGTCGGTTTCTAACCATTTGTGCAGACACATGCACACTTGTGGCCTGCTGGAGGTCATTTTGCAGGGCTCTGGCAGTGCTCCTCCTGTTCCTCCTTGCACAGAGGCGGAGGTAGCGGTCCTGCTGCTGGGTTGTTGCCCTCCTACGGCCCCCTCAACGTCTCATGGCGTACTGGCCTGTCTTGTGGTAGCGCCTCCAGCCTCTGGACACTACGCTGACAGACACAGCTACCCTTCTTGCTACAGCTCGCATTGATGTGCCATCCTGGATGAGCTGCACTACCTGAGCCACTTGTGTGGGTTGTAGAGTCCGTCTCTTGCTACCACGTGTGTGAAAGCACAACCAACATTCAAAAGTGACCAAAACATCAGCCAGAAAGCATTGGTACTGAGATGTGGTCTGTGGTCCCCACCTGCAGAACCACTCCTTTATTGGGGGTGTCTTGATAATTGCCAATAATTTCCATCTGTTGTCTATTCCATTTGCACAGCAGCATGTGAAATTGATTGTCAATCAGTGTGGCTTCCTAAGTGGACAGTTTCATTTCACAGAAGTTTCATTTACTTGGAGTTATATCCTGTTATTTCAGGCTGAGTTCACACGTAGCGGTTTTTTCGCGTTTCCGCGGCGGTTTTAACCGCGCGATTTTGCTGCGAAAACGCGAAAAATAAGCATCCCATGCAATCCTATGGGATTCCGCAATGCTGTGCTAATGCTGAGGTTTTTCCAATGAAGCTAAAATTAAATGATTCAGAAATACACTCTATACATTGATAATGTGGTAAATGACTATTCTAGCTGCAAACGACTGGTTTGTAATGTAATGTCTTCATAGGTGTATAGAGGCCCATTTCCAACAACCATCACTCCAGTGTTCTTATGGTACTTTGTGTTTGCTAACTGTGTAAGAAGGCTAATGGATGGTTAGAATACCTTTGAAAACCCTTGTGCAAGTATGTTAGCACAGCTGAAAACAGTTTGGCTGATTAGAGAAGCTATAAACCGGACCTTCCATGGAGCTAGCTGAGAGTCTGGAGCATTACATTTGTTGGTTCCATTAAACTCTCAAAATGGGCAGAAAAAAAGAACTTTCATGTGAAACGCGAGCCTTTTCTTGATCTTAGAAATGAAGGCTATTCCATGTGAGAGATTGCCAAGAAACTGAAGATTTCCTACAACGGTGTGTACTACTCCCTTCAGAAGAGAGCACAAACAGGCTCTAACCAAAGTAGAAAGAGATGTGGGAGGCCCCGCTGCACAACTGAGCAACAAGACAAGTACATTAGAGTCTGTAGTTTGAGAAATCGACGCCTCACAGGTCCTCAACTGGCAGCTTCATTAAATAGTACACGCAAAACACCATTGTCCACGTCTACAGGGAAGAGGCGACTCCAGGATGCTGGCCTTCAGGGCAGAGTGGCAAAGAAAAAGCCATATCTGAGACTGGCTAATAAAAGGAAAAGATTAATATGGGCAAAAGAACACAGACATTGGACAGAGGAAGATTGGAAAAAAGTGTTATGGACAGACGAATCCAAGTTTGAGGTGTTTGGATCTCACAGAAGAACATTTGTGAGATGCAGAACAACTGAAAAGATGCTGGAAGAGTGCCTGACGCCATCTGTCAAGCATGGTGGAGGGAGTGTGATGGTCTGGGGTTGCTGTGGTGCTGGTAAAGTGGGAGATTTGTACAAGGTAAGAGGGATTTTGAATAAGGAAGGCTATCACTCCATTTTGCCATGCCATACCCTGTGGACAGCGCTTGATTGGAGCCAATTTCATCCTACAACAGGACAATGACCCAAAGCACAACTCCAAATTATGCCAGAACTATTTAGGGGAGAAGCCGGCAGCTGGTATTCTATCTGTAATGGAGTGGCCAGCGCCGTCACCAGATCTCACCCCCATTGAGCTGTTGTGGGTGCAGCTTGACCGTATGGTACCAAAAAGTGCCCATCAAGCCAAACCGACATGTGGGAGGGGCTTCTGGAAGCACAGGGTGAAATTTCTCCAGATTACCTCAGCAAATTAACTGCTAGAATGCCAAAGGTCTGCAATGCTGGAACTGCTGCGAAGGAGCATTCTGTGACGAAAGCAAAGTCTGAAGGAGAAAATTATTATTTGAAATAAAAAATCTTTTTTTCGAACCTTGTCAGTGTCCGGACGAGATTTTACATTCATTTGGCAAATCATCTGATTAATAAAAGTATGAGTTTTCATGGAAAACCCAAAATTGTCTAGGTGACCCCAAACTTTGGAACGGTAGTGATGGAAAATTTACGTTTCTCAGTCACCAATAATTCGATGGAGAAAAAATCGCGCTGTATCTTTATAAATTCAGGATCCTTCACCTTCTGAAAGGACGACACTGAAGACGATCAGTAATAAGTTTGTGCACCCGTCTAGACCAGGGGCTCCCCAACTCCAGACCTCAAGGCCCACCAACAGGTCATGTTTTCAGGATTTCCTTTGTATTGCACAGGTGAAGCAATTATCACCTTGGCAATACTAAGGAAATCCTGAAAACATGACCTGTTGGTGGGCCTTGAGGTCTGGAGTTGGGGAGCCCTGGTCTAGAACACGACGCAGGATGGATGTATTTCACATAAACCACCCAAACGGAGCCATGTCAGCCGCCCCTCAATCCCCGTATTCAGTTGGTCGTGCCCGATGTGGGCGCATCCGGCAGATCTGTGCAGTCATCCATCGCCTCCGCCGCACTCCCAATTGTTACCATTTACTGCTGTCTATAGAAACGAGACTCAGGACTACTATCACAACCGCTGTGTAGGACGTGACCAAGACACGAGCACGATGAGAGTACTCCGACATAATATACCCGTACGCAGGCCGGACTGAGCATGGAAACCAAGGAGGGCAGCCGCCACCATGTGCGCGAGCCCACCAGCCCGTCCCGGGCAATCCTTGTCAGATGGGGACCCGGACTGTTTGACTTGGGAGAGGCATATCTGATAGAAATGGCCAGGGTCCCATCGGAGAAGGATCACCTGGTTGGGGCTGGTGGACTCACGCATGTGCAACCTGGACAGCAGTAATGCAGCTTTCACATGTCCAGTGGTTGCACATCTTACTGCATGGCTGCTCTCTGGTTACAGAATACTGCAGCGGCTCCTGTTCACACTTGCAGCGTTCTGTTAGTTGAAAAGAAAAAGAATCCAAGCAGCTCCTAACATGTAGGCCGACTACTAGTGACCTTATACGCTGCCGCCATGTCCATGGACTGACCACCATGACTATAACACAGCCACCATGTACAAGGACTGACCACCATGACTATAACACAGCCACCATGTACAAGGACTGACCACCATGACTATAACACAGCCACCATGTACAAGGACTGACCACCATGACTATAACACAGCCACCATGTACAAGGACTGACCACCATGACTATAACACGGCCACCATGTACAAGGCCTGACCACCATGACTATAACACAGCCACCATGTACATGGACTGACCACCATGACTATAACACGGCCACCATGTACAAGGACTGACCACCATGACTATAACACAGCCACCATGTACAAGGACTGACCACCATGACTATAACACAGCCACCATGTACAAGGACTGACCACCATGACTATAACACAGCCACCATGTACAAGGACTGACCACCATGACTATAACACAGCCACCATGTACAAGGACTGACCACCATGACTATAACACAGCCACCATGTACAAGGACTGACCACCATGTACAAGGACTGACCACCATGACTATAACACAGCCACCATGTACATGGACTGACCACCATGACTATAACACGGCCACCATGTACAAGGACTGACCACCATGACTATAACACGGCCACCATGTACAAGGACTGACCACCATGACTATACCACGGCCACCATGTACATGGCCTGACCACCATGACTATAACACGGCCACCATGTACATGGACTGACCACCACGACTAAAATACGGCCACCATGAACAAGGACTGACCACCATGACTATACCACGGCCACCATGTACATGGACTGATCACCATGACTAAAATACGGCCACCATGTACATGGACTGACCACCATGACTATAAAACGGCCACCATGGACGAGGACTGACCACCATGACAAACACGGCCACCATGTACATGGACTGACCACCATGATTATAACACGGCCACCATGTACATGGACTGACCACCATGACTATACAGTGCCTACAAGTAGTATTCAACCCCCTGCAGATTTAGCAGGTTTGATAAGATGCAAATAAGTTAGAGCCTTCAAACTTCACACAAGAGCAGGATTTATTAACAGATGCATAAATCTTACAAACCAAAAAGTTATGTTGCTCAGTTAAATTTTAATAAATTTTAAACATAAAAGTGTGGGTCAATTATTATTCAACCCCTAGGTTTAATATTTTGTGGAATAACCCTTGTTTGCAATTACAGCTAATAATCGTCTTTTATAAGACCTGATCAGGCCGGCACAGGTCTCTGGAGTTATCTTGGCCCACTCCTCCATGCAGATCTTCTCCAAGTTATCTAGGTTCTTTGGGTGTCTCATGTGGACTTTAATCTTGAGCTCCTTCCACAAGTTTTCAATTGGGTTAAGGTCAGGAGACTGACTAGGCCACTCCAACACCTTGATTTTTTGCCTCTTGAACCAGGCCTTGGTTTTGTTGGCTGTGTGCTTTGGGTCGTTGTCTTGTTGGAAGATGAAATGACGACCCATCTTAAGATCCTTGATGGAGGAGCGGAGGTTCTTGGCCAAAATCTCCAGGTAGGCCGTGCTATCCATCTTCCCATGGATACGGACCAGATGGCCAGGCCCCTTGGCTGAGAAACAGCCCCACAGCATGATGCTGCCACCACCATGCTTGACTGTAGGGATGGTATTCTTGGGGTCGTATGCAGTGCCATCCAGTCTCCAAACGTCACGTGTGTGGTTGGCACCAAAGATCTCGATCTTGGTCTCATCAGACCAGAGAACCTTGAACCAGTCTGTCTCAGAGTCCCCTCCTAGTGATCATGAGCAAACTGTAGACGAGCCTTGACATGACGCTTTGAAAGTAAAGGTACCTTACGGGCTCGTCTGGAACGGAGACCATTGCGGTGGAGTACTTTACTTATGGTATTGACTGAAACCAATGTCCCCACTGCCATGAGATCTTCCCGCAGCTCCTTCCTTGTTGTCCTTGGGTTAGCCTTGACTCTTCGGACAAGCCTGGCCTCGGCACGGGAGGAAACTTTCAAAGGCTGTCCAGGCCGTGGAAGGCTAACAGTAGTTCCATAAGCCTTCCACTTCCGGATGATGCTCCCAACAGTGGAGACAGGTAGGCCCAACTCCTTGGAAAGGGTTTTGTACCCCTTGCCAGCCTTGTGACCCTCCACGATCTTGTCTCTGATGGCCTTGGAATGCTCCTTTGTCTTTCCCATGTTGACCATGTATGAGTGCTGTTCACAAGTTTGGGGAGGGTCTTAAATAGTCAGAAAAGGCTGGAAAAAGAGATAATTAATCTAAACATGTGAAGCTCATTGTTCTTTGTGCCTGAAATACTTCTTAATACTTTAGGGGAACCAAACAGAATTCTGGTGGTTTGAGGGGTTGAATAATAAATGACCCTCTGAATAAACTTTTCACAATTTTAAAAAAAAATTAAACAAAGAAATAACATTCTTTTTTGCTGCAGTGCATTTCACACTTCCAGGCTGATCTACAGTCCAAATGTCACAATGCCAAGTTAATTCCGAATGTGTAAACCTGCTAAATCTGCAGGGGGTTGAATACTACTTTTAGGCACTGTAACGTGGCCACCATGTACTTGGACTGATCACCATTACTAAAATACGGCCACCATGTACATGGACTGACCATCACGACTAAAATACGGCCACCATGTACATGGACTGACCACCATGACTATAACACGGCCACCATGTACAAGGACTGACCACCATGACAAACACGGCTACCATGTACATGGACTGACCACCATGACTAAAATACGGTCACCATGGACGAGGACTGACCACCATGACTATAAAACGGCCACCATGGACAAGGACTGACCACCATGACTAAACTACGGCCACCATGTACATGGACTGACCACCATGACTAAACTACGGCCACCATGTACATGGACTGACCACCATGACAAACACGGCCACCATGTACATGGACTGACCACCATGATTATAACACTGCCACCATGTACATGGACTGACCACCATGACTATAACGTGGCCACCATGTACTTGGACTGATCACCATTACTAAAATACGGCCACCATGTACATGGACTGACCATCACGACTAAAATACGGCCACCATGTACATGGACTGACCACCATGACTATAACACGGCCACCATGTACAAGGACTGACCACCATGACAAACACGGCCACCATGTACATGGACTGACCACCATGACTAAAATACGGTCACCATGGACGAGGACTGACCACCATGACTATAAAACGGCCACCATGGACAAGGACTGACCACCATGACTAAACTATGGCCACCATGTACATGGACTGACCACCATGACTAAACTACGGCCACTATGTACATGGACTAACCACCATGACTAAACTACGGCCACCATGTACATGGACTGACCACCATGACTATAAAACGGCCACCATGTACATGGACTGACCACCATGACTAAAATACGGCCAACATGGACTGACCACCATGACTAAACTACGGCCACCATGCACATGGACTGACCACCATGACTAAACTACGGCCACCATGCACATGGACTGACCACCATGACTAAACTACGGTACCATGTACATGGACTGATCACCATGACTAAAATACGGCCACCATGTACATGGACTGACCACCATGACTAAAATATGGCCACCATGTACATGGACTGACCACCATGACTAAAATACAGCCACCATGTACATGGACTGACCACCATGACAAACACGGCCACCATGTACATGGACTGACCACCATGATTATAACACTGCCACCATGTACATGGACTGACCACCATGACTATAACGTGGCCACCATGTACTTGGACTGATCACCATTACTAAAATACGGCCACCATGTACATGGACTGACCATCACGACTAAAAATACGGCCACCATGTACATGGACTGACCACCATGACAAACACGGCCACCATGTACATGGACTGACCACCATGACTAAAATACGGCCACCATGTACATGGACTGACCACCATGACTAAACTACGGCCACCATGTACATGGACTGACCACCATGACTAAAATACAGCCACCATGTACATGGACTGACCACCATGACAAACACGGCCACCATGTACATGGACTGACCACCATGACTAAAATACGGCCACCATGTACATGGACTGCCCACCATGACTAAAATACGGCCACCATGTGCATGGACTGCCCACCATGACTATAAAACGGCCACCATGTGCAAGGACTGACCACCATGACTATAACGTGGCCACCATGGACAAGGACTGACCACCATGACTATAACACGGCCACCATGTACATGGACTGACCACCATGACTAAAATACGGCCACCATGTACATGGACTGACCACCATGACTATAAAACGGCCACCATGTACATGGACTGGCCACCATGACTATAAAACGGCCACCATGGGCAAGGACTGACCACCATGACTATAACGTGGCCACCATGGACAAGGACTGACCACCGTGACTATAACGTGGCCACCATGGACAAGGACTGACCACCATGACTATAAAACGGCCACCATGTACATGGACTGACCACCATGACTATAACACGGCCACCATAGACGGGGACTGACCACTATAATTATAACAGCCGTCATGGATGAGGACTGACCACCATGTTAACTCTTCGTTCTATTTGGACACTTGTGATTGGACGATTTTCGGATTGTGTCTATTTAAAACAAGAGCTTTGTTCCTCTGATGTCATCAGCTGAACTTCCTGCGCCCGTCCGTCCCTTCCTGCCCCTGCAGTGGGGGCTTATTACTAAGTGATGGGGGAGGGGAGGATGTGGATGCAGCCGGCTGCACTGATGCCACCTGAAATTAACGCTGCCCCGGACCCCGAGCTTTACGTCGGGGCGCAGGGCGCGCGCAGCTTCTCCGGGACACTGCACACGCTCAGTTCCTCTTGCAGCTGAGTAGTAGAAGACGAGGGCAGGAAGCGGGGGTCCTTCCTGAGCCGCACCCAGCGCAGAGCGTCAGCCACCGCAAGCTCTTATCATGGAGTCTGAGTGTCACAGAGGACCCCAAAACTGAAGTGTCAGGGTGGGCCTCTGTGATCCCGGGCCCTGCCGCAGCAAGGTCTCGTGTCCCATAAACTCAGGCCTAGGGGAAAAAAAAAAGTCTCTTGGGGGACGCGTGGAGTATGTGCAGGACAGAGGGTAGTCCGGAGATCAATCATAAGGAAAGGTCGGATCCTCACTCACCAGCGGAGTGGCAGCACCTCTCACCACACGCGCCAGCAGAAGATGGGACAGGATATTTGGGGGTCCGGGACCCTACATCCAGACCAATCAGGGTAACATCACAGAAGCAGTGTGATCGCATCTCCACCGCCTGCTTCACGAATGCAGAGAGCGGCAGCCCGTGCCCCCTACTCCGGCCCCCCAAACCTGGCACAGGACCCGGTGACCACGGCAAAAGCAGATTACAGCCACCGGCATGGAGTCATTCCAAGTCCCAATATTCACACTGTCTCACATCGGAGGCCGGAGGATACGTCGGGTGAGGCCCACATGAAGGACGGTGCTGGCTCGGGGTCTGCGCTCGACCCCACATTTGTGACTGCAATGTTGAGAAGCTGCGCTCCGAGGCTCCTGCAGTGACAGCGGCCAGAGACGAGGGAAAGAAACCCGACATCCTACCAAATAAACCCAGCAGCTGCCGCGCGGGGGTCCACGCTGCCCCCCACGGGATCTATCCAGGGTGCGCTGCTGGTTACATGGCCCAGAGCCCGTGACCCCTGCACCCACCACCCCACTATAAAGCCCCCCCAAAGCAAACTTGTCCTGCACCAACCCCTGCCACAACACGGGCGCTACAGAGCAGCGCTCCTACAGCCGGCCATCATGTCCCAGTGATCAGCCACCATCTCAGGCTGGAGAAACTGCCAATGGAAGCCCACCAGGCCACCATGCCCCCCACACCCACCTCCGGGGGCTTCTCACAGTGAGTGCACCAGGAGAATAGTGAGTGCAGCTCTGGGGTATAATACAGGAGGTAACTCAGGATCAGTAATGTAATGTATGTACACAGTGACTGCACCAGCAGAATAGTGAGTGCAGCTCTGGAGTATAATACAGGAGGTAACTCAGGATCAGTAATGTAATGTATGTACACAGTGACTGCACCAGCAGAATAGTGAGTGCAGCTCTGGGGTATAATACAGGAGGTAACTCCGGATCAGTAATGTAATGTATGTACACAGTGACTGCACCAGCAGAATAGTGAGTGCAGCTCTGGAGCATAATACAGGATGTAACTCAGGATCAGTAATGTAATGTATGTACACGGTGACTGCACCAACAGAATAGTGAGTGCAGCTCTGGAGTATAATACAGGATGTAACTCAGGATCAGTAATGTATGTACACAGTGACTGCAACAGCAGAATAGTGAGTGCAGCTCTGGAGTATAATACAGGATGTAACTCAGGATCAGTAATGTAATGTATGTACACAGTGACTGCACCAGCAGAATAATGAGTGCAGCTCTGGGGTATAATAAAGGATGTAACTCAGGATCAGTAATGTACTGTATGTACACAGTGACTGCACCAGCAGAATAGCGAGTGCAGCTCTGGGGTATATTACAGGATGTAACTCAGGATCAGTAATGTAATGTATGTACAAGGTGACTGCACCAGCAGAATAGCGAGTGCAGCTCTGGAGTATAATACAGGATGTAACTCAGGATCAGTAATGTAATGTATGTACACAGTGACTGCACCAGCAGAATAGTGAGTGCAGCTCTGGAGTATAATACAGGAGGTAACTCAGGATCAGTAATGATACGAGGCGCCCTCGGTGGCATTTCTTCCTTTTCTGTGATTTTCCCTCCGTTCGGAGACAGAGCGGCCATTGATTGAGCAGGTGCAGGGAGACGGCTGCAGAGGAGGCGCATGATCGGATCCAGCCGCCTTTAATAATGAGGGTCTCTGTGGCAGATAAGGGCAGTGACAGCTCCTGGCACACTGCGGCAGATCCTCTCTGTGGACAGATCACGCACAGTGACAGGAAGCTGCTGTTTACAGGGCCTGCCATGTGCACGTACGCCCAGCACGCAACCATGGGGCGGCTGCAGGGTGATGTGCGACAGACGCAGTAAACAATGAAGACGCCCCCGAGAGGAGATTGATATCCATTCTTGGAAAAGTTGGGTGACAGGCGTTCTGGTCACCCAGCTTTCCCAGGAGCGGAGGACGAGTCCTGGGCCCTCCAGCACTTGGTGGTCGCCCGCTCCCATTGTCGGCAGTGATTGCCCAGCGGCCCCCTCCTCGGCTCCATTTCCTGCCTTTCTGCTGTGAATCTCATAAAGGGAAGTGTCCGGCGGGTGCAGGAAGGGGAGCGGCGTCACTGCCACCGCGGCCTCGCCGGCTGCTACCCTGCTCAAGTGCGCTGGACAGGAAGGGGGAAGGGCGGCGATAGCGGAGAACGAGCCGCAACGAGAGCCAGATACATGACGGCAGCAGAGACTATGGCCGGGCACTGCGCTCTATGGTCCCCTGTTATCAGCCATCTCATTGTGCAAAACACAGGCGCCATGAAAACGACCCGCCGCAGAGGACGCCCTCACCTGGGGCTGTAACCAAAGAACCCGGCAGAGCGGCGACTGTCAGAGAAATGGCTGATAACAGAGAGCGATGGCAGGGAGCGTACCTGCACCTCCGGCATCATTAACCGACTGCCGGCCCACCCTGTGGCCCACCCCGCGGAGGTCGGGTGCCACATGTCGGCTCTTTTCCTTTTCGGTTTAGTACGGAGTATTTTGAGTTTTCCGCTGCTCCCCTCCCCCATATACGAGCCCCCATCATCCGCAGCGTCCCCCCCATCATCCGCAGCGCGCCCCCCCCATCATCCGCAGCGTCCCCCCCTCCATCATCCGCAGCGTCCCCCCCTCCATCAGCCGCAGCGTCCCCCCCTCCATCATCCGCAGCGTCCCCCCCTCCATCATCCGCAGCGTCCCCCCCTCCATCATCCGCAGCGTCCCCCCCTCCATCATCCGCAGCGTCCCCCCCTCCATCATCCGCAGCGTCCCCCCCTCCATCATCCGCAGCGTCCCCCCCTCCATCATCCGCAGCGTCCCCCCCTCCATCATCCGCAGCGTCCCCACCATCATCCGCAGCGTCCCCACCATCATCCGCAGCGTCCCCACCATCATCCGCAGCGTCCCCACCATCATCCGCAGCGTCCCCCCCTCCATCATCCGCAGCGCCCCCACCATCATCCGCAGCGTCCCCACCATCATCCGCAGCGTCCCCACCATCATCCGCAGCGTCCCCACCATCATCCGCAGCGTCCCCACCATCATCCGCAGCGTCCCCACCATCATCCGCAGCGTCCCCCCCATCATCCGCAGCGTCCCCCCCATCATCCGCAGCGCGCCCCCCCCCCATCATCCGCAGCGCGCCCCCCCCCCATCTACCAGAGCACGGTGCGAGCAGACCCCGGGCGCCCTGTAATTACACCCGGCCACCCGCGTTAACCCTTCCCGACCCACCGAACGTTACATGCCGAGGGTGGAACAGTCCCATCCCGAACCGCAGAGTGCGGCTTCCTCTAACTGATCATGTGCTACAGCGGGAGGGGCGCAGCCCCAAATCTGCAGCATAATGTGCCGTGGGGGCCGAGACCCTGCCACATGCACAAAACAACATGTCCACCCTCAGGGATCGGCCCATCACCGGCCACAGACGGACGCCCCATGATCAGCTTCCTTACAATGTCGCCAGTGTCAGGAATCTCCATGTCCCCATGATAACTACTACTGTCACAGGCGCGGGGAGACCTGAGGCCACAGCCGGGGTGGTCGGTGCTGGCAGTGCCCGGCCTGTGCGGTACCGGGTGTGCTGGATGGATCAGCACCGCAAAGAGAAACGGGACTCATTAACCCCCTCACCACCAGACAAGAGGGGAAGCGGGGGGCCCCGGTGGCACAACCTGAAGAGACCTTGTGGTTTCTCTCCTCGGCATTGTCGGGATCTCTGCTTGCTGTCAGTGAATCAGATATTGTTGAAATTCAGAGTCTGAGCTGAGACTCGTCACAGCTGAAGGTTCGTTACAGTTCTGTCCAGTCGGCACAATCCTCTGTGGACTCCACATGCACCGACAATGTCACACCGCCCTCACACTGGGGGTCTCACGGGGCACGGCTCTGCAGGTGACCCCCGCACATGGGGCTGCAGCGGTGATGGGGATCATCAAACCGCACGTTTCCCATGGATGAGGAGGGACAAGCGGAGACGATTACATAGAGACTGTGTGCGAGGAGCCGGGATTGGCCACCAAGGCCTCCACAGGAGGGAGGGTCCACCGGAGACCCCCGCAAGCACAACCTTATAAAGTCCGACCCCAGATGTTGCAGCCTGGACCCCAAAGGACTTTGCCCTCAGGCAGAATCTGGCTGCCAAGTGCAGCACGAAGAAGCCGAAGCGACTGCTAAGAGATCAGTAAACAGCGCGCGTCAGGAGCCGTGATACCAGGAACCCCCCAGGCCCGGGGACCCCGGAAGCACAGAGCCCCACCCCCAGCAAGCCCGGCAACCACGGAAGCAAAGAGCCCCCCCCCCCAGCACAGCCCCAGAAGCACAGAGCCCCCCCCGCCCCCAGCAAGACTGGGGACCCCGGAAGCACAGAGCCCCCCCCCCCCCAGCAAGACCGGCAGCCCCGGAAGCACAGAGCCCCCCCCAGCAAGCCCGGCAGCCCCAGAAGCACAGAGCCCCCCCCGCCCCCAGCAAGACTGGGAACCCCGGAAGCACAGAGCCCCCCCCCCCCCAGCAAGACCGGCAGCCCCGGAAGCAAAGAGGCCACCCCCAGCACAGCCCCAGAAGCACAGAGCCCCCCCCCGCCCCCAGCAAGACTGGGAACCCCGGAAGCACAGAGCCCCACCCCCAGCAAGCCCGGCAACCACGGAAGCAAAGAGGCCACCCCCAGCACAGCCCCAGAAGCACAGAGCCCCCCCCGCCCCCAGCAAGACTGGGGACCCCGGAAGCACAGAGCCCCCCCCCCAGCAAGACCGGCAGCCCCGGAAGCACAGTGCCCCCCCCAGCAAGCCCGGCAGCCCCAGAAGCACAGAGCCCCCCCCGCCCCCAGCAAGACTGGGGACCCCGGAAGCACAGAGCCCCCCCCCCCCCCCAGCAAGACCGGCAGCCCCGGAAGCACAGAGCCCCCCCCCCCCCCCAGCAAGCCCGGCAGCCCCAGAAGCACAGAGCCCCCGCAACAAGCCCGGCAGCCCCAGAAGAACAGAGCCCCCGCAACAAGCCCGGCAGCCCCAGAAGCACAGAGCCCCCCCCCCCAGCAAGCCCGGCAGCCCCAGAAGCACAGAGCCCCCGCAACAAGCCCGGCAGCCCCAGAAGCACAGAGCCCCCTCCAGCAAGCCCGGGGACCCCAGACGCCCTCCCCGTAGGCCCGGTGGACCCAGGAATAAAGCTAACCCCACCTGCAGGCCCAGAGACCCCAGAGGTAAAGCCACAACCCCATCTCCGAAGGCCTGACAACCTCTGGAGCAAAGCCACCCCCCTTCCCCCCACCTCTTTGGACATGGGAGCAAAGCCATGACCTCATCCCCGCAAACCCGGTGACGCCAAGAACAAATCCCCCACCACCACTCCGCAGACCTCGGTGAACCCAAGGGCAAACCCGTGCCGCGGCCCAGACCGAGACGTCCTCATAGGGGCTACAGAAAATAAAGCGCACCCCTGCTCCGGCCGCAGAAGTAACGGGACCTGTGACCTCAGGAGACGGACCCCGATCAGGTGATCGCCGCGCTCGTCACAGATGTTCTGTCTGATGATTAAATCCTGGCAGAGCCACGACGGACATCATCACCCAAAGGGTTAATAGACGTGTGGCCCCTTCCCGGCGTGGGAAGAAACGGCAAATAAAAATAGAGCGCCCGAATGACGAGACCCCAGAGGAGATCAGTCTGTCCCTTCCTCACCATTCCCAGGCTCGCTCCAGGCTATGAACAGCCCAATCCTCTCCTGCTCGGAGGTCGTTACAATGTAGCAGTGCAGCGGATTGTTTGGACTGGATACAACTGTAACAAACCCTCAGCTGTGTGAGCAGGAGACGGCCAGGAGTCTGCGCAGGTAAACAATGGTGAGGAGGTGAAGAGACGGCGGTCACTGACCACTCCTCCTCCATCATGGCAACGTCTGCGGCCGGATAAACACCACATTCTGCTGCTGAGACGTCCCGAGTGACGGATACATCAATAAACGAGCGCGGACCACCCTGCGGTCACAGGGAGCGAGGAGGAAGGCGGCCCGGCAGCAGAAGAGTTACTCCGGGCACAATGACTATTCGGACCAAGCCATGTCGTGGAGCGCGGCAAAGCCCGGTGGTGGCAGCGCTGCAGAGAGCCAGCCACTAACGGAAACATCACCCTGTGACGCCGGCTCCGACAGAGGAGAACTACTCAGCCCAGCAGACCGTGGGGAGCGGTGCAGCTCGGGGGCCGCCAGCATCGCAGGCATCTGACATATAAAGGGGCATTTACTGGACAGGACGGCGGCCGCAGCGCTAATCTCGGGGCACGCGGAGTCACCACTGAGAAAAAGGCCGGAAAAACATCAGGACCGCGACGGCGACTGCTCCCCTCCCCCACAGCTGGGCCGAAAAAGCAGAAGTGCGGAAATCATGGCAAGAAACGAGGAAGAGTCCGGGGGAGGCGGCAGCGGCACCTGTAATCATGGCAGCCACGTAACATCACAGACGGCAGGATGCGGCCCCGCTGCCGCCCAAGGCTTCCTGCCATCTTCTCACAGAGCAAGTCACAGGAAGCGGCGGAGCAGCCGAGGACCGCCAGTCACGGAGGAGACCACTGCGATCACCGCCAGCCCCACAGTCACGGAGGAGACCACGGCGATCACCGCCAGCCCCACAGTCACGGAGGAGACCACTGCGATCACCGCCAGCCCCACAGTCACGGAGGAGACCACGGCGATCACCGCCAGCCCCACAGTCACGGAGGAGACCACTGCGATCACCGCCAGCCCCACAGTCACGGAGGAGACCACTGCGATCACCGCCAGCCCCACAGTCACGGAGGAGACCACGGCGATCACCGCCAGCCCCACAGTCACGGAGGAGACCACGGCGATCACCGCCAGCCCCACAGTCACGGAGGAGACCACGGCGATCACCAGCAGCCCCACAGTCACGGAGGAGACCACTGCGATCACCGCCAGCCCCACAGTCACGGAGGAGACCACGGCGATCACCGCCAGCCCCACAGTCACGGAGGAGACCACGGCGATCACCGCCAGCCCCACAGTCACGGAGGAGACCACGGCGATCACCGCCAGCCCCACAGTCACGGAGGAGACCACGGCGATCACCGCCAGCCCCACAGTCACGGAGGAGACCACGGCGATCACCGCCAGCCCCACAGTCACGGAGGAGACCACTGCGATCACCGCCAGCCCCACAGTCACGGAGGAGACCACGGCGATCACCGCCAGCCCCACAGTCACGGAGGAGACCACGGCGATCACCGCCAGCCCCACAGTCACGGAGGAGACCACGGCGATCACCGCCAGCCCCACAGTCACGGAGGAGACCACGGCGATCACCGCCAGCCCCACAGTCACGGAGGAGACCACGGCGATCACCGCCAGCCCCACAGTCACGGAGGAGACCACGGCGATCACCGCCAGCCCCACAGTCACGGAGGAGACCACGGCGATCACCGCCAGCCCCACAGTCACGGAGGAGACCACGGCGATCACCGCCAGCCCCACAGTCACGGAGGAGACCACGGCGATCACCGCCAGCCCCACAGTCACGGAGGAGACCACGGCGATCACCGCCAGCCCCACAGTCACGGAGGAGACCACTGCGATCACCGCCAGCCCCACAGTCACGGAGGAGACCACGGCGATCACCGCCAGCCCCACAGTCACGGAGGAGACCACGGCGATCACCGCCAGCCCCACAGTCACGGAGGAGACCACGGCGATCACCGCCAGCCCCACAGTCACGGAGGAGACCACGGCGATCACCGCCAGCCCCACAGTCACGGAGGAGACCACGGCGATCACCGCCAGCCCCACAGTCACGGAGGAGACCACGGCGATCACCGCCAGCCCCACAGTCACGGAGGAGACCACGGCAATCACCGCCAGCCCCACAGTCACGGAGGAGACCACGGCGATCACCGCCAGCCCCACAGTCACGGAGGAGACCACGGCGATCACCGCCAGCCCCACAGTCACGGAGGAGACCACGGCGATCACCGCCAGCCCCACAGTCACGGAGGAGACCACGGCGATCACCGCCAGCCCCACAGTCACGGAGGAGACCACGGCGATCACCGCCAGCCCCACAGTCACGGAGGAGACCACGGCGATCACCGCCAGCCCCACAGTCACGGAGGAGACCACGGCGATCACCGCCAGCCCCACAGTCACGGAGGAGACCACGGCGATCACCGCCAGCCCCACAGTCACGGAGGAGACCACGGCGATCACCGCCAGCCCCACAGTCACGGAGGAGACCACGGCGATCACCGCCAGCCCCACAGTCACGGAGGAGACCACGGCGATCACCGCCAGCCCCACAGTCACGGAGGAGACCACTGCGATCACCGCCAGCCCCACAGTCACGGAGGAGACCACTGCGATCACCGCCAGCCCCACAGTCACGGAGGAGACCACGGCGATCACCGCCAGCCCCACAGTCACGGAGGAGACCACGGCGATCACCGCCAGCCCCACAGTCACGGAGGAGACCACGGCGATCACCGCCAGCCCCACAGTCACGGAGGAGACCACGGCGATCACCGCCAGCCCCACAGTCACGGAGGAGACCACGGCGATCACCGCCAGCCCCACAGTCACGGAGGACACCACGGCGATCACCAGCAGCCCCACAGTCACGGAGGACACCACGGCGATCACCAGCAGCCCCACAGTCACGGAGGACACCACGGCGATCACCGCCAGCCCCACAGTCACAGAGGAGACCACGGCGATCACCGTCAGCCCCACAGTCACGGAGGAGACCACGGCGATCACCGCCAGCCCCACAGTCACGGAGGAGACCACGGCGATCACCGCCAGCCCCACAGTCACGGAGGAGACCACGGCGATCACCGCCAGCCCCACAGTCACGGAGGAGACCACGGCGATCACCGCCAGCCCCACAGTCACGGAGGAGACCACGGCGATCACCGCCAGCCCCACAGTCACGGAGGAGACCACAGCGATCACCGCCAGCCCCACAGTCACGGAGGAGACCACGGCGATCACCGCCAGCCCCACAGTCACGGAGGAGACCACGGCGATCACCGCCAGCCCCACAGTCACGGAGGACACCACGGCGATCACCAGCAGCCCCACAGTCACGGAAGAGACCACGGCGATCACCGCCAGCCCCACAGTCACGGAAGAGACCACGGCGATCACCGCCAGCCCCACAGTCACGGAGGAGACCACGGCGATCACCGCCAGCCCCACAGTCACGGAAGAGACCACGGCGATCACCGCCAGCCCCACAGACACGGAGGAGACCACGGCGATCACCAGCAGCCCCACAGTCACGGAGGACACCACAGCGATCACCGCCAGCCCCACAGTCACGGAGGAGACCACGGCGATCACCGCCAGCCCCACAGTCACGGAGGAGACCACGGCGATCACCGCCAGCCCCACAGTCACGGAAGAGACCACGGCGATCACCGCCAGCCCCACAGTCACGGAGGAGACCACGGCGATCACCGCCAGCCCCACAGTCACGGAGGAGACCACGGCGATCACCGCCAGCCCCACAGTCACGGAGGAGACCACGGCGATCACCGCCAGCCCCACAGTCACGGAGGAGACCACGGCGGTCACCAGCAGCCCACCACAGTCAGATATGAGAAATGGACAAACATACATAAGGCATGGGGGGGCAGACGGCCGGGCGGTCCAGGGGACGCAGAGGGGGGCAGACGGCCGGGCGGTCCAGGGGACGCAGACGGCCGGGCGGTCCAGGGGACGCAGAGGGGGGCAGACGGCCGGGCGGTCCAGGGGACGCAGAGGGGGGCAGACGGCCGGGCGGTCCAGGGGACGCAGAGGGGGGCAGACGGCCGGGCGGTCCAGGGGGACGCAGAGGGGGGCAGACGGCCGGGCGGTCCAGGGGACGCAGAGGGGGGCAGACGGCCGGGCGGTCCAGGGGACGCAGAGGGGGGCAGACGGCCGGGCGGTCCAGGGGACGCAGAGGGGGGCAGACGGCCGGGCGGTCCAGGGGACGCAGAGGGGGGCAGACGGCCGGGAGGTCCAGGGGGACGCAGAGGGGGGCAGACGGCCGGGAGGTCCAGGGGGACGCAGAGGGGGGCAGACGGCCGGGAGGTCCAGGGGGACGCAGAGGGGGGCAGACGGCCGGGAGGTCCAGGGGGACGCAGAGGGGGGCAGACGGCCAGGCGGTCCAGGGGACGCAGAGGGGGGCAGACGGCCGGGCGGTCCAGGGGACGCAGAGGGGGGCAGACGGCCGGGCGGTCCAGGGGACGCAGAGGGGGCGTATGGCACATAGATGATAAAAATGTTATGGAGGTAAAGTGGGGAGCAGATAAATGAGTCAGATGTATAAATAAGGGCACATGTGTACAGGGGGGAATATACACACACCCTGTATATAGAGACCCCCGTATACACACACCCTGTATCTAGATACCTCCGTATACACACACACCCTGTATATAGAGACCCCGTATACACACACCCTGTATATAGAGACCCCGTATACACACACACCCTGTATATAGAGACCCCGTATACACACACACACCCTGTATATAGAGACCCCCGTATACACACACACCCTGTATCTAGATACCTCCGTATATACACACACCCTGTATATAGAGACCCCGTATACACACACACACCCTGTATATAGAGACCCCCGTATACACACACCCTGTATCTAGAGACCCCCGTATACACACACACCCTGTATATAGAGACCCCCGTATACACACACCCTGTATATAGAGACCCCGTATACACACACCCTGTATATAGAGACCCCGTATACACACACCCTGTATCTAGAGACCCCCGTATACACACACCCTGTATCTAGAGACCCCCGTATACACACACACCCTGTATATAGAGACCCCCGTATACACACACACCCTGTATATAGAGACCCCCGTATACACACACCCTGTATATAGAGACCCCCGTATACACACCCTGTATATAGAGACCCCCGTATACACACACACCCTGTATCTAGAGACCCCCGTATACACACACACCCTGTATATAGAGACCCCCGTATACACACACACCCTGTATATAGAGACCCCCGTATACACACACCCTGTATATAGAGACCCCGTATACACACACCCTGTATATAGAGACCCCCGTATACACACACCCTGTATATAGAGACCCCGTATACACACACCCTGTATATAGAGACCCCCGTATACACACACACCCTGTATCTAGATACCTCCGTATATACACACACCCTGTATATAGAGACCCCCGTATACACACACACACCCTGTATATAGAGACCCCCGTATACACACACACCCTGTATATAGAGACCCCCGTATACACACACCCTGTATATAGAGACCCCGTATACACACACCCTGTATATAGAGACCCCCGTATACACACACCCTGTATATAGAGACCCCGTATACACACACCCTGTATATAGAGACCCCCGTATACACACACACCCTGTATCTAGATACCTCCGTATATACACACACCCTGTATATAGAGACCCCCGTATACACACACACACCCTGTATCTAGATACCTCCGTATACACACACACCCTGTATATAGAGACCCCCGTATACACACACCCTGTATATAGAGACCCCGTATACACACACCCTGTATATAGAGACCCCGTATACACACACCCTGTATATAGAGACCCCGTATACACACACCCTGTATATAGAGACCCCCGTATACACACACCCTGTATATAGAGACCCCCGTATACACACACCCTGTATATAGAGACCCCCGTATACACACACACCCTGTATATAGAGACCCCCGTATACACACACACCCTGTATATAGAGACCCCCGTATACACACACACCCTGTATATAGAGACCCCCGTATACACACACCCTGTATATAGAGACCCCGTATACACACACCCTGTATATAGAGACCCCCGTATACACACACCCTGTATATAGAGACCCCCGTATACACACACACCCTGTATATAGAGACCCCGTATACACACACCCTGTATATAGAGACCCCCGTATAGACCGCACTCACCCAGCAGCAGCAGCTTTACCTCCCGCGCCGCCTTCTCTCCGTCCTCCCGCAGGTTTTTGTCGATGTTCTTGGATCTCTCGGCCGCCGCTTTGTCCTCGGCGCTCACCGTGCAGCCCATGGCGGCGATATGTCGCGACAACGCCAACCGTCCCGAGAGAGCGTTAGACCGAGAGCCCCGGGCCCCGCCGCGACTCCCGTGCGCCTCCACCCCCGCGATAGCCGCGATATCCCCTGCGACAGAGAGACAAGAATCCGCGACCGCCCGACACCCGAGCCAGACACACAAGTGGGGGACGCCCAGCGGGAGAGCGCGCCCGCCTGGAGCTCCGCCCACACCACGCCCGAGAGCCCCGCCCCCAACCACACCCCGTGCGAAGCTCCGCCCACAGCAGAGCCGTTATGTGAGGGAAGGACCGGAGCGGCGGCGGGAGGAGGAGCGATACCGAGAGTCACCAGAACAGAGGGAGGAGGAGCGATACCGAGAGTCACCGGAACAGGGGGAGGAGGAGCGATACCGAGAGTCACCGGAACAGGGGGAGGAGGAGCGATACCGAGAGTCACCGGAACAGAGGGAGGAGGAGCGATACCGAGAGTCACCGGAACAGGGGGAGGAGGAGCGATACCGAGAGTCACCGGAACAGAGGGAGGAGGAGCGATACCGAGAGTCACCGGAACAGAGGGAGGAGGAGCGATACCGAGAGTCACCGGAACAGAGGGAGGAGGAGCGATACCGAGAGTCACCGGAACAGGGGGAGGAGGAGCGATACCGAGAGTCACCGGAACAGAGGGAGGAGGAGCGATACCGAGAGTCACCGGAACAGGGGGAGGAGGAGCGATACCGAGAGTCACCGGAACAGGGGGAGGAGGAGCGATACCGAGAGTCACCGGAACAGAGGGAGGAGGAGCGATACCGAGAGTCACCGGAACAGAGGGAGGAGGAGCGATACCGAGAGTCACCGGAACAGAGGGAGGAGGAGCGATACCGAGAGTCACCGGAACAGGGGGAGGAGGAGCGATACCGAGAGTCACCGGAACAGGGGGAGGAGGAGCGATACCGAGAGTCACCGGAACAGGGGGAGGAGGAGCGATACCGAGAGTCACCGGAACAGGGGGAGGAGGAGCGATACCGAGAGTCACCGGAACAGGGGGAGGAGGAGCGATACCGAGAGTCACCGGAACAGAGGGAGGAGGAGCGATACCGAGAGTCACCGGAACAGAGGGAGGAGGAGCGATACCGAGAGTCACCGGAACAGGGGGAGGAGGAGCGATACCGAGAGTCACCGGAACAGAGGGAGGAGGAGCGATACCGAGAGTCACCGGAACAGGGGGAGGAGGAGCGATATCGAGAGTCACCGGAACAGAGGGAGGAGGAGCGATACCGAGAGTCACCGGAACAGAGGGAGGAGGAGCGATACCGAGAGTCACCGGAACAGAGGGAGGAGGAGCGATACCGAGAGTCACCGGAACAGAGGGAGGAGGAGCGATACCGAGAGTCACCGGAACAGAGGGAGGAGGAGCGATACCGAGAGTCACCGGAACAGAGGGAGGAGGAGCGATACCGAGAGTCACCGGAACAGAGGGAGGAGGAGCGATACCGAGAGTCACCGGAACAGAGGGAGGAGGAGCGATACCGAGAGTCACCGGAACAGAGGGAGGAGGAGCGATACCGAGAGTCACCGGAACAGAGGGAGGAGGAGCGATACCGAGAGTCACCGGAACAGAGGGAGGAGGAGCGATACCGAGAGTCACCGGAACAGAGGGAGGAGGAGCGATACCGAGAGTCACCGGAACAGAGGGAGGAGGAGCGATACCGAGAGTCACCGGAACAGGGGGAGGAGGAGCGATACCGAGAGTCACCGGAACAGGGGGAGGAGGAGCGATACCGAGAGTCACCGGAACAGGGGGAGGAGGAGCGATACCGAGAGTCACCGGAACAGGGGGAGGAGGAGCGATACCGAGAGTCACCGGAACAGAGGGAGGAGGAGCGATACCGAGAGTCACCGGAACAGAGGGAGGAGGAGCGATACCGAGAGTCACCGGAACAGAGGGAGGAGGAGCGATACCGAGAGTCACCGGAACAGAGGGAGGAGGAGCGATACCGAGAGTCACCGGAACAGAGGGAGGAGGAGCGATACCGAGAGTCACCGGAACAGGGGGAGGAGGAGCGATACCGAGAGTCACCGGAACAGGGGGAGGAGGAGCGATACCGAGAGTCACCGGAACAGGGGGAGGAGGAGCGATACCGAGAGTCACCGGAACAGAGGGAGGAGGAGCGATACCGAGAGTCACCGGAACAGGGGGAGGAGGAGCGATACCGAGAGTCACCGGAACAGAGGGAGGAGGAGCGATACCGAGAGTCACCGGAACAGAGGGAGGAGGAGCGATACCGAGAGTCACCGGAACAGAGGGAGGAGGAGCGATACCGAGAGTCACCGGAACAGAGGGAGGAGGAGCGATACCGAGAGTCACCGGAACAGAGGGAGGAGGAGCGATACCGAGAGTCACCGGAACAGAGGGAGGAGGAGCGATACCGAGAGTCACCGGAACAGAGGGAGGAGGAGCGATACCGAGAGTCACCGGAACAGGGGGAGGAGGAGCGATACCGAGAGTCACCGGAACAGAGGGCGGAGGAGCGATACCGAGAGTCACCGGAACAGAGGGAGGAGGAGCGATACCGAGAGTCACCGGAACAGAGGGAGGAGGAGCGATACCGAGAGTCACCGGAACAGAGGGAGGAGGAGCGATACCGAGAGTCACCGGAACAGAGGGAGGAGGAGCGATACCGAGAGTCACCGGAACAGAGGGAGGAGGAGCGATACCGAGAGTCACCGGAACAGAGGGAGGAGGAGCGATACCGAGAGTCACCGGAACAGGGGGAGGAGGAGCGATACCGAGAGTCACCGGAACAGGGGGAGGAGGAGCGATACCGAGAGTCACCGGAACAGAGGGAGGAGGAGCGATACCGAGAGTCACCGGAACAGGGGGAGGAGGAGCGATACCGAGAGTCACCGGAACAGAGGGAGGAGGAGCGATACCGAGAGTCACCGGAACAGGGGGAGGAGGAGCGATACCGAGAGTCACCGGAACAGGGGGAGGATGAGCGATACCGAGAGTCACCGGAACAGGGGGAGGAGGAGCGGGCGATACCGAGAGTCACCGGAACAGGGGAAGGAGGAGCGGGCGATACCGAGGGTCACCGGAACAGGGGGAGGAGGAACGGGCGATACCGAGGGTCACCGGAACAGGGGGAGGAGGAGCGATACCGAGGGTCACCGGAACAGGGGGAGGAGGAGCGGGCGATACCGAGGGTCACCGGAACATGGGGAGGAGGAGCGGGCGATACCGAGGGTCACCGGAACGGGAGGACGAGCGATACCGAGGGTCACCGGAACGGGGAGGAGGAGAGATACCGAGGGTCACCGGAACGGGGAGGAGGAGCAGGCGATACCGAGGGTCACCGGAACAGGGGAAGGAGGAGCGGGCGATACCGAGGGTCACCGGTACAGGGGGAGGAGGGACGATACCGAGGGTCACCGGAACAGGGGAAGGAGGAGCGGGCAATACCGAGGGTCACCGGTACAGGGAGAGGAGGAGCGGGCGATACCGAGGGTCACCGGAACAGGGGAAGGAGGAGCGGGCGATACCGAGGGTCACCGGTACAGGGGGAGGAGGAGCGGGCGATACCGAGGGTCATCGGAAGAGGAGGAGGAGCGATACCGAGGGTCACCGGAACAAGGGAGGAGGAGCGGGCGATACCGAGGGTCACCGGAACGGGAAGGAGGAGCGGGCGATACCGAGGGTCACCGCAACAGGGAAAGGAGGAGCGTGCGATACCGAGAGTCACCGCAACAGCGGAAGGAGGAGCGGACAATACCGAGGGTCACCGGAACAGGGGAAGGAGGAGCGGGCAATACTGAGGGTCACCGAAACGGGGAGGAGGAGCGGGCGATACCGAGGGTCACCGGAACAGGTGGATGAGTAGCGGGTGATACCGAGGATCACGGGAACAGGAGGAGGAGCAGGAGATACTGAAGGTCACCGGAACAGGGGGAGGAGGAGCGGGCGATACCGAGGGTCACCGGAACAGGGGGAGGAGGAACGGGCGATACCGAGGGTCACCGGAACAGGGGGAGGAGGAGTGGGTGATACTGAGGGTCACTGGAACAGGGGGAGAAGGAGCGATATCGAGGGTCACCGGAACGAGGGGAGGAGGAGCGGGTGATACTGAGGGTCACTGGAACAGGGGGAGGAGGAGCGGGCATTACCAAGTGTTGCCCAGAACGGGGTGAGTAGGAGGAGGAGCGGGCGGTGCCGTGAGTTACTGGAGCGACTGAGAAAGGAAGAGCGGGTCGGCACAGAAGTGTCACCGGAGGGAGGAGGAACGGGCGGTACCGAGCGTCACTGCAGCGGAAGGAAAGCTGGTCAGTATCGAGCGTCACCATATTTTACCGGAGCAGCGGTGGAAGAAAGAGCATGGCGGTACAGAGTGTTTACGGAGCAATGACGGTTGAGTGTGGCGTTACCGGAGCGTTGCCGGTGGTTACATAAGACCAGCTCGGGCGGTGGTAATCACTGTGGGCGGTCATGTGACTAGGACAGTCCTGTGGGGAGTGGCTGCTGGGGTCACATGATCAGCACAGCCTCGGGGAGGCGCTCTTGTCACGTTGCCCGCAGTGGTGTGTGACCCTCGGGGGCGCTCCTCAGCATTGGTGGCACTTTCCTCACTCTTGTGCTAGAGGCGGCGTGGCCAGTGACAGTTCTTGTGCCCCTTCTGCAGCAGTCTGGTGGCGGTGCTGCCGGAGTACAATGTTCTCTCGTTTGTCTCGCTTCTGCTTGTGACATTTTTCCCTTCTCTTCCTCGAACTCCGCTCCAGGTTACGGTCACACGGATGCGGCTCTACAGGCCACACATCATTTTTGCGACCCAAGAAGCTTAAAAAAAAAAGCCGCGGATTGTTCCCATTGACCGGCAATTGGACTGATCGTTGTGCACCTCCGCGGCAGCGACGTTCCCCTGGGCAGAGCGCTCCTTGTGTGAGCCATGTACTGTCCCCGGACATTACCGATCGGACGCCGATCACCGGACTGAATGTTCCCTGCTCATCACTGATCGCCGCTGTGAATGAACTGATCATTATTTTGGTTATTCCCTTTATAGGTGAGCACGTTCCCCAGAGCGGCCTTACCTTGAGGAGGACACATCAGGCGTGGATACTCGTGGCTCTGTGCCTCCTATTCCGCTGGTTTCCTTGCATTTGGGGAGAGACTATTGTCCGGCGTTTGCTGACTATTCCGACCCTTCTCTGCTGTTTTCTCCTCATTCACATTGCTGCTCTTTCCATTCCTCAGCACATTCATGGTCCTCATTGATCGGGCCTCTGTGCCTCCATTTTGGACTGTCCCTGTCCTGATCTGGGTGTATTAATGATTACGCAGTGCATCGTTGCTGTATATATGGTCATGATATCTGGCTATTAGGACTGTGAGTATTGCGCTTTATATTGTGGATCCATTCTTGCCGTCCATCAGTTTGGACGTTTTTAATTGTTTGTTGGTCCCTAATAAGATCTGATCTGTTTTGGTGATCCCGCAGTCTGTGCACACACTTCCTTTTTTCTGATCATGTCTTCATTGATGTGCACTCGGTGATCTCAGCTTTATATGTTTTTATGGCGCCCGCTTATTTATGGAGACTCTTCCACGATGAGTCCGTCCGGTGAAGACGCCGCCTCCCGCGTGGATGTGTCGGTGCAGGGAAAAGGCTTCTTCTTGTACGATGATGTAGGACCTTTGAGTTTTGAGCGACTTCATGGTCTTCAGGTCTTTGCGTCTGGGGGGCTCCGCAGTGTGCCCCTCATTGTGCAGGATTCGGCCCCTCTTGGTCTCCGCGTTCCGTCCATAAGCCGCACGGTTCACATTGTCTCTTCATTCGTTTCCACTTGTGATGAAGGAGACGACGCCTTACACAAGATTTCAGGCGTTAGTGCGCGTTACTTTTCCTCTTTGTCATGTGTTGGTCAAATATGGAAAGTTTTTACAAACAGAAAAACTTCAGGGATTTTTGTGGATTTTTCTGGCTGTAAAATTGGTTTAAAAAACAAAAGTTTTAAAAATCCTTCAGAAATTATGACAAAACTTGTGAATATTTCTTCTGCTTCTTGTATTAAGCAAATTTTACAGCGTTTTTCCAGGCACAAACAGCTGAAGGGCGGACACTTTGGTGCCGTGTGCGCTGTAGACGCTGTTCCCGTTTACTCCTGTTACAGAGGAGACCACGACTCTCATCGGACCCGGGACAGATTTTTAATTCAGTCAATTGCAAAAAAAAATTGAAGAGCAGCGGCAGGCCTGGACGCAGCACCAGGACGGGGGCCAGATGTAACAGCGGCAGACCTGGGCGCAGCACCAGGACATGGACCAGGTGTAACATAGACACGGCTGTAACCGGAGCATTCAGAGAGCTGACCCATGGCCACCCATAGAGGGTCCGAGTAACTTACTGGGAGCGACAAGTCACAACTTGCACCTCTGTCTGTATCCAGCACATGCGCTCTACACCGGCCGCCCAAACAAATGTTCCCGATCGAGAGCAGATATTGCACGTGATCTTAGCCGAGAGGCCTAGTACATGAATCTAGAGGGAGAGGGGGTGCAATGCTCCTCTGTCCTGCGAGTTCAGAAGACCCCACTAATGTGCCACTGATAAGACGAAGGGCTCATGCAGATGTCCGTGGATCTAGGTCCGATCACAGAATGCAATAAATGGACCGGCCACAGGTCTCCCGGTTGGGTAATGTCGGCGCTCATGTCTAAATCCCCCTCATAAAATTAGATTCAGATATATGTGCTTGACAGCGTGAACGTACGCTCTGACGGGCATCGTCCTTGGGTGCATGGGCCCACTGGTGGCGGACACCCTGATGTTGGCTGCGGGGCCACTGGTGCCTAAATTCTATGTCAAAGCCCCTAAACATTTCCCCAACAGGTGGGATAACCCTTCTGTACTGGGCAGAAAATGGCCAATATCTCCCACGATCCACAGGACAATCCTCACACCAGACAGCAGTTCAGACGCCGCCGTGTGATCTGAGACTTCCCCGCCGCCTCCAATGCTAATCCCTGACATCAATGACTTACGGTCTCGTTACCCGGCCGCCGCCGCCCTCGCCTTTGAAGCGATATTTTTATTATTTCTGCTGCATTTTACAGGTTGAACCTCAGCCCCAAATAAATATCCTCAGCGTCACTTTACAGGAGGACGGCAGAATCGCCCCCACGGATGACACAGCCACGTATTAGAAGACGCAGGAACTCCTTATTATGTCCTGGAAACTGGGGAAACCCAGAAACAAGAAGCATCCAGAACCGACCCAAAGATGGAGAACTCCCTGCAGTAACGGCGGCTCACTGTAAACTAAACACGAGGACCCCAAACCATAGATCGCGCTCCACATGGATGATGGAAGCTGGAGGAGGCACTCCGACGAACCGGCAACCAGAGCGTTCACCAAGAGTCCGACTGACGGTGAAGATGCCGGACACAAAATAACACGTGGCCCATACAGTGAGTAATAGATTGTAGTCTCCTGTCCTACAGTCTCCTCCCCCAGTAATGGCTGATAACAGGGAGTAATAGATTGTAGTCTCCTGTCCTACAGTCTCCTCCCCAGTAATGGCTGATAACAGTGAGTAATAGATTGTAGTCTCCTGTCCTACAGTCTCCTCCCCCAGTAATGGCTGATAACAGTGAGTAATAGATTGTAGTCTCCTGTCCTACAGTCTCCTCCCCCAGTAATGGCTGATAACAGGGAGTAATAGATTGTAGTCTCCTGTCCTACAGTCTCCTCCTCCAGTAATGGCTGATAACGGGGAGTAATAGATTGTAGTCTCTTGTCCTACAGTCTCCTCCTCCAGTAATGGCTGATAACGGGAAGTAATAGATTGTAGTCTCCTGTCCTACAGTCTCCTCCTCCAGTAATGGCTGATAACAGTGAGTAATAGATTGTAGTCTCCTGTCCTACAGTCTCCTCCCCCAGTAATGGCTGATAACAGTGAGTAATAGATTGTAGTCTCCTGTCCTACAGTCTCCTCCCCAGTAATGGCTGATAACAGTGAGTAATAGATTGTAGTCTCCTGTCCTACAGTCTCCTCCCCCAGTAATGGCTGATAACAGTGAGTAATAGATTGTAGTCTCCTGTCCTACAGTCTCCTCCCCCAGTAATGGCTGATAACGGGAAGTAATAGATTGTAGTCTCCTGTCCTACAGTCTCCTCCCCCAGTAATGGCTGATAACGGGGAGTAATAGATTGTAGTCTCCTGTCCTACAGTCTCCTCCCCCAGTAATGGCTGATAACGGGGAGTAATAGATTGTAGTCTCCTGTCCTACAGTCTCCTCCCCCAGTAATGACTGATAACGGGGAGTAATAGATTGTAGTCTCCTGTCCTACAGTCTCCTCCCCCAGTAATGACTGATAACGGGGAGTAATAGATTGTAGTCTCCTGCCCTACAGTCTCCTCCCCAGTAATGGCTGATAACGGGAAGTAATAGATTGTAGTCTCCTGTCCTACAGTCTCCTCCCCCAGTAATGACTGATAACGGGGAGTAATAGATTGTAGTCTCCTGTCCTACAGTCTCCTCCCCCAGTAATGGCTGATAACGGGGAGTAATAGATTGTAGTCTCCTGCCCTACAGTCTCCTCCCCAGTAATGGCTGATAACGGGAAGTAATAGATTGTAGTCTCCTGTCCTACAGTCTCCTCCCCCAGTAATGACTGATAACGGGGAGTAATAGATTGTAGTCTCCTGTCCTACAGTCTCCTCCCCCAGTAATGACTGATAACGGGGAGTAATAGATTGTAGTCTCCTGCCCTACAGTCTCCTCCCCAGTAATGGCTGATAACGGGAAGTAATAGATTGTAGTCTCCTGTCCTACAGTCTCCTCCCCCAGTAATGACTGATAACGGGGAGTAATAGATTGTAGTCTCCTGTCCTACAGTCTCCTCCCCCAGTAATGACTGATAACGGGGAGTAATAGATTGTAGTCTCCTGTCCTACAGTCTCCTCCCCCAGTAATGGCTGATAACGGGGAGTAATAGATTGTAGGTCTTTTTTATTATTATAAAATCCTTCACGACGTTACAAATAAAACACAACAGAACAAACATAGAACAAAAACTCCAATCAGAAACAATATGACAAAATCAGACACAAACACAAAGAAATAAACCAGAAATGGAAACAATAAGGGAAATTATCGACCTACAAAACGGGAAAAGAAAATTAAATTAAAGAAACAAGAAATTAAAAACTAAAAAAAAAAAAAAACGAAAAAGGAACAAAATTACAATAATTACACCAGCACCCCCTTAAAATAATAAATAAATAAAATCATGTAAAACCCCCGACCCAGCTCCATTCACACTATTATATACAACCCTGAACTACATTTACACCGTCCTATATACAATACTATATACACTATATACAATATAAACATATGACACCAGTCCGAATATTGTACAAGACACACCTAATACCCTCTGGTCCCACTGCCTTACCTCACAGCCTCCCCCTTACACCGCCACATTCACACTTACGACAAACCTGATTACAAACATAGTATAGAAAATTAACAATATTTATATATTTTTTCCTTTTATTTATTTTTTTTTTTATTTTTTCCTTTTTTTGGGATTTTTTTTTTTTTTTTTAACACTATATATAAAACACACATCTACTCTATCTATCCCACCACCCCTGATCCAGCTCTGGCCACAAAGTTCAGGATTTCTCCGAGCTAGGATCAGGCCCAAAATTTTTCCCCAGGCGGGGCCTGGACCAGGCCAGATCAGTCTCTTATCACCGCTGTTGAAAACCCCACATCCCCCCAATCCCCCCACCCAACCTAACTAAGACCCTCTATTATACACAATATATACAATACATACATTACGCTATATACAATATATACATAAACTAACGTTACAGAACATAACCTACGTACTCACCACTTAAGGCTCAAGTTCGATGCTTGCAAACCTTCTATTCAGGAGACTGAAATTCAAAACAAAACTCTAGAGTGAAAAGGCATCAGCCCACCACCAGGATATAGGAGTACTAACGGACTAAGGCACCCCGAAGGAGAAACCCCTCCAGAGATGGGCCACCCTCCGGGCACCCAGTCTTTCATACTCCAGAGAACGGACCTTCACCAGGGCACCTAGGATGCTGCTATAAACTTCGTCTACACGGAGGATTTTACTCTGCGTCGAAACTAAAACTCGTGCGTTCCACGTGAAGTACCTGACCACTGCGCTGACTATAAATAAAGTGACTCTGTCCCTTCTCCTGAGGTCTCCGAACGCTCCATAGGCCCACTCGGCATAGGACAGAGTAGCCAGCCGCGGCCAACCAATGGAAGCTCCCACCCTGTTGTACACCTCTGTATTAAAGGGACAATGAAGCAGGAAGTGCTCCATGCTTTCCAGCATGTTGGCACAAGCCTCACGGGGGCAATTCCTGTCCTCGGAGCTCCTGTACTTCAGATTGTCCCTCACATACAACTTACCTTGGAAGCAGCGCCAAGTCAAGTCCCAGTACTTCTTGGGGATCCTATTAGAATTTAACAAACTCAACCCAACCTCTAGATCCCGACTTGGGCAGTCCTTGAGGACCAATGGACTCTGAAAATGCGAAAGCAAGACCCGCATGTCGAGGTGTTTCCTCGGGAGGGACCTCACCTCCCACATTCCCAGACCCCACCGGCGCATCATCTTCAGAACCGGGGTAACATAAGCCGGGAGATGCCCATGCGGTGTGCGAAGATCCTTCAATCTTCCCCCTGTCTCCCATTCCTGGAAGAAAGGCTGAAACCATCCCTTGCAGGAGAATACCCACGGAGGAGCCCTCTCTTTCCAGAGGTTTGCCACGTTGACCTTCAAAAAGGTGTTCACAAGGAACACCACGGGGTTCACCATATTCAACCCCCCTAGTCTCCTCGTGCGGTAAGTGACCTCCCGCTTGACTAGGTTCAGTCTATTCCCCCATAACATCTGAAAGAACAGACTGTAGACCCGAGTCCAGAGAGGCTCTGGCAAGACACAAACGCTGCCCAGGTAGATTAGTAAGGGGAGCAGGAAAGCTTTGCACAGGTCAACCCTTTCCCTCAGGGTCAAAGACCAACCCTTCCATTGGTACACTTTTTGAGCGACACCTTTGATTCTGCCTTCCCAGTTTTTCGTGGGGTAATCACCCTGACCAAATTCGATGCCTAGGACTTTGGCGTGTTCTTGGGGTTCGGGGAGGGTGTCCGGAAGATCAAACCCGGGATCCCCGCCTCCCAGCCAGAGACTCTCACACTTGTCCTGGTTGACCTTGGACCCGGAAGCCTCCGAGTAGCTCTCCACTTCTGACATCACCACCATCGCCTCCTCTCGCGAAGAAACAAAAACTGTGACATCGTCCGCGTAGGCCATTACCCTCAGGATAGCCTCTGGCTCCACCCCGCCCATCCTCACCCCCGCCAACGGTCCACACTCGATCCTTCTGAGGAAGGGATCGATCGCAAACGTGTACAGCAATGGGCTAAGAGGGCAGCCCTGACGGACACCAGATCCTACCCCGAAAGGTTGTCCAATCCACCCATTTACCAGAGGGAAAGTCTCAGCCCCAGCGTATAAGGTCTTAAGCCAGTCCACAAACCCCCCAGGCAGACCGTACCTCAAAAGAGTGGACCAGAGGTACTCGTGGTCAACCCGGTCAAAAGCCTTTGCCTGAACCAGGGTCAGCAGGAACCCCTTCCAAAGGCCCGCCCTGCCTTGCTCCACGGCCTCTCGGACACCCAGAACAGCACTGAAAGTGCTACGGCCAGGAACGCAACAGTTCTGAGCCTCTGAAAGGAGCCGCGGCACAAACTTCACCAGCCTGTTGAAAAGTATCTTAGCCAAAACCTTCCTGTCCACATTGAGAAGTGCTATGGGACGCCAATTCTCAATGCGTGACGGATCCTTACCCTTTGACAAAATGATCAAAGCTGACCTCCTTAATGATCTTGGCAGGGTGCCCCAGGAGAGACACTCATTAAACACCTGAGTCAAGAGGGGGACCAAGGAGTCCCTAAAGGTCCTAAAGAACTCGGATGTTAAGCCATCCGGACCTGGTGATTTTTTGGGCCTGAGCCCATCGATCGCCAGTCTCACTTCCTCTTCTTTGATCGCTTCTGCCAAAACGTCCAGCGAGAGGTCAGCCCCTGGCTCCGGAACAGCTTCAGCCAGGAAAGCCGACATCCTGTCACGATCCAGTTCCCTCCTTCCCAAGAGGTGTGAGTAGTATGAACTGACGACCTCCAAGATCCCTGATCTGGACCTCTTCAAGGATCCCGTACTGTCCATCAGCCCCGTCACTATCTTACTATTCACTGACATCTTGCAGCTTCTGTAAGGGTCGGGCGAGTAGTACTTCCCGTAGTCCCTCTCAAAAACCAAAGATGCGTGCCTATCGTACTGACACCTCTTCAGCAAGGACTTCACACCGGAGATCTCCTTGCGGCTACCTCCAGTCGAGACAAGATGCTCGAGTCTCATCCTCAGGCTCTAATACACGCGATCCCTGTTCAGGCTTCTGAGGTTCGAGAGTTGCCGGAAGAATTTCGCCACCCGATGTTTGAACATCTCCCACCACTCTGACTTAGTGTTACTTAGGCCCAGCAGCGGTACCTGGCTCTGAAGAAAATCCTCAAAAGACCGTCTTACAGCTTCTTCCTCAAGGAGTGATGAATTCAGCTTCCAATAACCTCTTCCCATCCTAGGAGTCTCTGTAACGTTCAGAGAAAACATACCTTGCCGCTTCTGACTTTATGCTGGCAACATTAATGGTTGCCAGCGTCAAGGGTGTGGGTGCCGCCATCATGATTGATTGGATTAGATAGCCTTTTTCTTCCCACCCCCAACAGCTTCACCCTCTTCCTCAGACAATGATGAGCTTTTAGTGCGCTTAAGACACACAGACTCATCCATTCTCTCCTTACATACACTCTGGCCCTTGTCTGGTGGTCCCGAGGTAGTCCCCCCCCAGAGAGCCCTTTAATTGCTCCCTGAGAAGAAGACTCAGCGACCCCCTGAGCCCCAGCATCCTTGTCCGCTACCTCCGGCTCCGGGCTCCTGTCCTCCCCCCTCTGCAGGGGAGTCCTGGAGGGCCCCGAACCGGTTGGAGAGATCCACCAGAGGGGGGGCGGCTGGACCTTCCAATGGCACCTGGATCAGGGCCAGAGAATCAGAGGGGTCGCACTCCAGAGCGGAGGCTTGAGACCCGGACCCACTCCTACCCTTGGTTGTTTTCCGGTTACCCTTTTTCCTTTGTTGTGACCATTCCCCCTCTCCCTCATCCAGATTGTCACTGGATGAGGGTTCCTGGGAGGACATGGCGTCCGCCTGCTCCTCCCTTTCAAGTCTCCTGACTTCCTCACTCAATTCGCTGTCTTTAGGATCCTCAGCTGCAAGTGAAGTACCTGGGTCAGGGTTTAGGGTCATTACTCCCTGCCCCCTGTTCCCATGGCGTTGCTCCTGCCGCCTGATGTTGGATGGCGGCAGCTTGCTCCTCACCGGTTCCCTGCCTCCTCCGCCCCTACTGGTCCTTTCACCGGCAAGATTAGTCCCGGCTTTCGCCTTTCCCGCACTCGCCGCTTTCAGGACTGCATTGGCAAAGGAACGCGGACAGCGACTGAATGGATGACCGAGGTCACCACACAAGTTACACCTAATCCTGCCACAGGTAGCAGCGAGATGGCCAAGGTCCCCACACAGTGCGCACTTCTGGGTGGTACACTGCGCACTGAAGTGTGTGGGGCTGCCGCACCTGTGACAGACCTTAGGCTGCCCCTGGTAGAAAATCAGGATCCTGTCCCTCCCCAAAAATGTAGAGGAAGGTATATGGGTAACAGTGTTTCCTGAAACCTTCAATTTCACCATGAAGGTCCAGGCCCCTGACCAGATACCATGGTCGTCGCGGGTCTTCTCAGGAATGCCGACGATGTCGCCATATCGACCAATCCAGGTGGAGATGTCCATGCAGGAAAGTGACTCGTTACTGGTCAAAACGGTCACCTTCCTGACCGAGTTCTGGCGGGATATTGCGACAGGGACGAAACCTTGCCATTCGGGGCGACCCCGAGCCAGCTCATGGCGAGACCAAAAAAGCTCAAGGCCCTCCGGTCTCACGAAGCTGACATCGAAGTAGGAGGTCCCATAGGGATGGATCAAGGCAAAGATGTCGTATGCCGCGAAGCCCATCCCCAGCAGGAGCTCAGCAACCTTTGACCGATCAGGACAGGCATCCTTGCTTACCCACTGGAGACGGGCCACGTTCCTACGGTTACTCCTCTGCCCCGGTGTCGGCAGAGACCAGACAGTCTCTGCCCCTCTATCTCGGAAGGCGGAAAGACCGTGTCTCTCTATCCAGAAAGACAGATCAACCTCCCTCCCCTCTACATTGATGGAACTCTCCCCTTTCTTCAGGGCGTCCAGGAAGCGCTGCTGCAAGTCACCGTCCTCGGGGCCACCAGACAAGGGCGCACTACTACCCCCAGCAGTGACAGCCCCCGAATAGCTAGGGGCTGAAGCCCTCGCCACCGCTGGGGGGGCAGTGGGACCACTACCTACTTCCCCTCCACCAACACCAGTGCTGCTCTCCTCATTCACTCCACCAATACTCCCATCATTTGCGGCACCACAACTCCCATCATTCACTCCACCACTATTCCCACCATTCACTCCAGCAGTACTCCCATCATTTGCGGCACCACATCTCCTATCATTCACTCCACCACTATTCCCACCATTCACTCCAGCAGTACTCCCAACGTTTGCGGCACCACAACTCCCATTATTCACTCCACTACTACTCCCATCATTCACCCCATTACCCCTGTTCTCTGCACCTTCCACAGTCACCTCCATTCCCTCCTCCCTTGTGTCTGCAGTCTCTGCACTCACACCTGCTGGGTCGGGGGAGCGGTGCAGCACCACACCCGTTTTCATTAGCTCAGTGCTGACATTGTGCAGTTCTTTTGGAGCACTGTGCCCCTTATTGTTCTGGGCTGCCTGCCCTGTAGCCACAGACTTCGGGGTGCTGGTATCACGCTTAGGGGCATGCTGTCCCCCTGTCACAGCAGAGCGCACAGTGTTCCTTGCTGATGATGTTCCCTGCTTTTGCTGTGCATTTTTTTTTTCCTGTGGCTCTGTCTCAGCTGCGCGCCTCCTCTCCTCTGTTGAGGCGCACTGCGCCCCTGTCAAAACAGTGCGCCCCCCTTTCGCCGCATGCTCCTCGGCCCTGCCCCCCACAGCCCCGGCGTCGGCCGGCTCAGCTGCAGTGAGCAGGGATGTAGTCTGCCCACACCGTCCCCCTTTCGCAACGGCGTGGACATCCCCCCCGCTCTCCTCGGCCCCGGTGATAACTGGCTTAGCCGCAGCAGGCAGGGAGGGAAACTCCACGGGGTCCCCTATGTCCGGCGCCGTGAGTACCTCCACAGCCTCACCCCCCTGCACTGTTCCCCGCACAGACGGCAGCATTGCCGGACGTCCTCCTCCTCTCCCCACCTTGCCTATGCCCCGGACCCACTGCAGAGCCCGTGCTTTTAGGTTTGGTGGGGTTTACACAGGAGGTGGTAGGTGTAACATCAGACATTGGTACATATTTGTAACTCACCACCTCCTGTGTCATCTTTTTTTTCTTCCTCCTCTTTTTGGTCTCCTCCGCTGGCTCGTCCTCCCCGAAGGAGAATCTGGTCAGGTCCACAGGAGACTCCAGCTCTCTGATCTCCCTCAACAGACCGCACTCCTCCTCTTCCTCCGCTGACACTCCAGCATGGGTTGTCGGAGTCCTCTGCCGTGCCGGGAGGCCTCTTCCCTGCTGGCTCTGCGACTCTTTCTCCCGGCTTGTTCCAGCACGAGAGACTCCAGCCACGACTTCATCGTCCTCCTCCTCCTCGCTTAGGACGCCGGCTGGCAGTTCTCCCGAGGTATTTAACCCCTTCATTTCAGAGAACCGCCGCTGGTTCTTAAACCTCTCCAGGAAGGGACCTGCGCTTTTCTCAATCCCCTCCCGGAGGAGCACTAACCGGACCACCTCATCTCTGAGGGCTTTAAACCTCTGGGAGGTCGCGGGTCATTCCTTGTTAGAGGCACGGGTGTTCAGGATCCGTGCCTCCCGCAGCTGCTCCTTCAGCCCGGTCAGTGCTTTGCCGGCGTCCTCGTACTCTTGCAACATGGCGACCACTCGGGAGGAGAAGGAGCTCGTGGACTCGCTGGAGGTCATCTCGCCCCATGATGTTGCTGGGCTCTTCTTCCTGGGGCCTGGGGTGCCTCTGTCTCCCTCTCTGGGCGGACGATGAGCCGTCTCGGGGTTGGAGTAGGTGGGTACGGTCTTTCTCATCCGACCAGATCTCCTCACGCCCTCCTGGGCCGGTTGCTGCTGCTCTCTGTCCCCCGCCGGCACAGACCGGGGAACAGAAGCCTGGGAAGCCATGCCTGGCTCCCAGGAAGCCTGCCTCTCCCTGGGGAGAAGAGAGGCAGACTCTGGGCCTCCTCCTGGAAGTCCTGGAGCTCACAAGACAGGTGCTGCTCTCAGCAGGGTGTGACTGATTGTAGTCTCCTGTCCTACAGTCTCCTCCCCCCGTAATGGCTGATAACAGGGAGTAATAGATTGTAGTCTCCTGTCCTACAGTCTCCTCTCCCCAGTAATGGCTGATAACGGGGAGTAATAGATTGTAGTCTCCTGTCCTACAGTCTCCTCCCCAGTAATGGCTGATAACAGGGAGTAATAGATTGTAGTCTCCTGTCCTACAGTCTCCTCCCCAGTAATGGCTGATAACGGGGAGTAATAGATTGTAGGTCTTTTTTATTATTATAAAATCCTTCACGACGTTACAAAATAGAACACAACAGAACAAACATAGAACAAAAACTCCAATCAGAAACAATATGACAAAATCAGACACAAACACAAAGAAATAAACAAGAAATGGAAACAATAAGGGAAATTCTCGACCTACAAAACGGGAAAAGAAAATTAAATTAAAGAAACAAGAAATTAAAAACTAAAAAAAACAAAAAAGGAACAAAATTACAATAATTACACCAGCACCCCCTTAAAATAATAAATAAATAAAATCATGTAAAACCCCCGACCCAGCTCCATTCACACTATTATATACACCCCATGAACTACATTTACACCGTCCTATATACAATACTATATACACTATATACAATATAAACATATGACACCAGTCCGAATATTGTACAAGACACACCTAATACCCTCTGGTCCCACTGCCTTACCTCACAGCCTCCCCCTTACACCGCCACATTCACACTTACGACAAACCTAATTACAAACATAGTATAGAAAATTAACAATATTTATATATTTTTCCTTTTATTTATTTTTTTTTATTTTTTTCCTTTTTTTTTTTTTTTTTTTAACACTATATATAAAACACACATCTACTCTATCTATCCCACCACCCCTGATCCAGCTCTGGCCACAAAGTTCAGGATTTCTCCGAGCTAGGATCAGGCCCCAAAGTTTTTCCCCAGGCGGGGCCTGGACCAGGCCAGATCAGTCTCTTATCACCGCTGTTGAAAACCCCCATCCCCCCAATCCCCCCACCCAACCTAACTAAGACCCTCTATTATATACAATATATACAATACATACATTACGCTATATACAATATATACATAAACCAACGTTACAGAACATAACCTACGTACTCACCACTTAAGGCTCAAGTTCGATGCTTGCAAACCTTCTAATCAGGAGACTGAAATTCAAAACAAAACTCTAGAGTGAAAAGGCATCAGCCCACCACCAGGATATAGGAGTACTAACGGACTAAGGCACCCCGAAGGAGAAACCCCTCCAGAGATGGGCCGCCCTCCGGGCACCCAGTCTTTCATACTCCAGAGAATGGACCTTCACCAGGGCACCTAGGATGCTGCTATAAACTTCGTCTACACGGAGGATTTTACTCTGCGTCGAAACTAAAACTCGTGCGTTCCACGTGAAGTACCTGACCACTGCGCTGACTATAAATAAAGTGACTCTGTCCCTTCTCCCGAGGTCTCCGAACGCTCCATAGGCCCACTCGGCATAGGACAGAGTAGCCAGCCGCGGCCAACCAATGGAAGCTCCCACCCTGTTGTACACCTCTGTATTAAAGGGACAATGAAGCAGGAAGTGCTCCATGCTTTCCAGCATGTTAGCACAAGCCTCACGGGGGCAATTCCTGTCCTCGGAGCTCCTGTACTTCAGATTGTCCCTCACATACAACTTACCTTGGAAGCAGCGCCAAGTCAAGTCCCAGTACTTCTTGGGGATCCTATTAGAATTTAACAAACTCAACCCAACCTCTAGATCCCGACTTGGGCAGTCCTTGAGGACCAATGGACTCTGAAAATGCGAAAGCAAGACCCGCATGTCGAGGAGTTTCCTCGGGAGGGACCTCACCTCCCACATTCCCAGACCCCACCGGCGCATCATCTTCAGAACCGGGGTAACATAAGCCGGGAGATGCCCATGCGGTGTGCGAAGATCCTTCAATCTTCCCCCTGTCTCCCATTCCTGGAAGAAAGGCTGAAACCATCCCTTGCAGGAGAATACCCACGGAGGAGCCCTCTCTTTCCAGAGGTTTGCCACGTTGACCTTCAAAAAGGTGTTCACTAGGAACACCACGGGGTTCACCATATTCAACCCCCCTAGTCTCCTCGTGCGGTAAGTGACCTCCCGCTTGACTAGGTTCAGTCTATTCCCCCATAACATCTGAAAGAACAGACTGTAGACCCGAGTCCAGAGAGGCTCTGGCAAGACACAGACGCTGCCCAGGTAGATTAGTAAGGGGAGCAGGAAAGCTTTGCACAGGCCAACCCTTTCCCTCAGGGTCAAAGACCAACCCTTCCATTGGTCCACTTTTTGAGCGACACCTTTGATTCTGCCTTCCCAGTTTTTCGTGGGGTAATCACCCTGACCAAATTCGATGCCTAGGACTTTGGCGTGTTCTTGGGGTTCGGGGAGGGTGTCCGGAAGATCAAACCCGGGATCCCCGCCTCCCAGCCAGAGACTCTCACACTTGTCCTGGTTGACCTTGGACCCGGAAGCCTCCGAGTAGCTCTCCACTTCTGACATCACCACCATCGCCTCCTCTTGCGAAGAAACAAAAACGGTGACATCGTCCGCATAGGCCACTACCCTCAGGATAGCCTCTGGCGCCACCCCGCCCATCCCCACCCCCGCCAACGGTCCACACTCGATCCTTCTGAGGAAGGGATCGATCGCAAACGCGTACAGCAATGGGCTAAGAGGGCAGCCCTGACGGACACCAGATCCTACCCCGAAAGGTTGTCCAATCCACCCATTTACCAGAGGGAAAGTCTCAGCCCCAGCGTATAAGGTCTTAAGCCAGTCCACAAACCCCCCAGGCAGACCGTACCTCAAAAGAGTGGACCAGAGGTACTCGTGGTCAACCCGGTCAAAAGCCTTTGCCTGATCCAGGGTCAGCAGGAACCCCTTCCAAAGGCCCGCCCTGCCTTGCTCCACGGCCTCTCGGACACCCAGAACAGCACTGAAAGTGCTACGGCCAGGAACGCAACAGTTCTGAGCCTCTGAAAGCAGCTGCGGCGCAAACTTCACCAGCCTGTTGAAAAGTATCTTAGCCAAAACCTTCCTGTCCACATTGAGAAGTGCTATGGGACGCCAATTCTCAATGCGTGACGGATCCTTACCCTTTGACAAAATGATCAAAGCTGACCTCCTTAATGATCTCGGCAGGGTGCCCGAGGAGAGACACTCATTAAACACCTGAGTCAAGAGGGGAACCAAGGAGTCCCTAAAGGTCCTAAAGAACTCGGATGTTAAGCCATCCGGACCTGGTGATTTTTTGGGCCTGAGCCCATCGATCGCCAGTCTCACTTCCTCTTCTTTGATCGCTTCTGCCAAAACGTCCAGCGAGAGGTCAGCCCCTGGCTCCGGAACAGCTTCAGCCAGGAAAGCCGACATCCTGTCACGATCCAGTTCCCTCCTTCCCAAGAGGTGTGAGTAGTATGAACTGACGACCTCCAAGATCCCTGATCTGGACCTTTTCAAGGATCCCGTACTGTCCATCAGCCCCGTCACTATCTTACTATTCACTGACATCTTGCAGCTTCTGTAAGGGTCGGGCGAGTAGTACTTCCCGTAGTCCCTCTCAAAAACCAAAGATGCGTGCCTATCGTACTGACACCTCTTCAGCAAGGACTTCACACCGGAGATCTCCTCGCGGCTACCTCCAGTCGAGACAAGATGCTCGAGTCTCCTCCTCAGGCTCTGATACAGGCGATCCCTGTTCAGGCTTCTGAGGTTCGAGAGTTGCCGGAAGAATTTCGCCACCCGATGTTTGAACATCTCCCACCACTCTGACTTAGTGTTACTTAGGCCCAGCAGTGGTACCTGGCTCTGAAGAAAATCCTCAAAAGACCGTCTTACAGCTTCTTCCTCAAGGAGTGATGAATTCAGCTTCCAATAACCTCTTCCCATCCTAGGAGTCTCTGTAACATTCAGAGAAAACATAATCAAACAGTGGTCGGAGAACTCCACCTCCACAACCGACAACGGCGAGGAGACGGCTTCCTCCTTCAAATAAAACCTATCTATCCTAGACCTGCACTGACTACCTCTAAAAAAGGTGAATCCCGTGCTGCCTGTGTTGTGCCGGATGTGGACATCCACTAGGCGTGCCTCACTTACTATCCTGTTTAGCGTGACGCAATCATAAGTCAGCCGGTCCCCAGAACCTCCTCTATCACAGGGTCTCGTGACGTTGTTGAAATCCCCTCCAAAGACCACCTGCCGACTTGAAAATAAGAAAGGTTTGATCTTCAAGAAGAGACATTTGCGGTCCCACTTGGATTGGGGACCGTAGATGTTAATGAGCCGAAGCTCCTGTCCCCCCATGGAGACATCTAGGATCAAGCATCTCCCCATTTCTAATTCAATTAATCGTCTGCATTCAACCGCTGCTGTCTTAAAAAGGACCGCCACACCGCTATACGGCTCGGCCGCAAGAGACCAGTAGGAGGGCCCATGCCTCCACTCCCTCCTTGCTTTATGCATGGTTGATAGGTCAGTCAACCTGGTCTCCTGCAAAAACAAAATGTCGGCATCAAGTTGGCCGAGAAAATGAAAGGCCGTGTACCTTGCCGCTTCTGACTTTATGCTGGCAACATTAATGGTTGCCAGCGTCAACGGTGTGGGTGCCGCCATCATGATTGATTGGATTAGATAGCCTTTTTCTTCCCACCCCCAACAGCTTCACCCTCTTCCTCAGACAATGATGAGCTTTTAGTGCGCTTAAGACACACAGACTCATCCATTCTCTCCTTACATACACTCTGGCCCTTGTCTGGTGGTCCCGAGGTAGTCCCCCCACAGAGGGCCCTTTAATTGCTCCCTGAGAAGAAGACTCAGCGACCCCCTGAGCCCCAACATCCCTGTCCGCTACCTCCGGCTCCGGGCCCCTGTCCTCCCCCTCTGCAGGGGAGTCCTGGAGGGCCCCGAACCGGTTGGAGAGATCCACCAGAGGGGGGGCGGCTGGACCTTCCAATGGCACCTGGATCAGGGCCAGAGAATCAGAGGGGTCGCACTCCAGAGCGGAGGCTCGAGACCCGGACCCACTCCTACCCTTGGTTGTTTTCCGGTTACCCTTTTTCCTTTGTTGTGACCATTCCCCCTCTCCCTCATCCAGACTGTCACCGGATGAGGGTTCCTGGGAGGACATGGCGTCTGCCTGCTCCTCCCTTTCAAGTCTCCTGACTTCCTCACTCAATTCGCTGTCTTTAGGATCCTCAGCTGCAAGTGAAGTACCTGGGTCAGGGTTTAGGGTCATTACTCCCTGCCCCCTGTTCCCATGGCGTTGCTCCTGCCGCCTGATGTTGGATGGCGGCAGCTTGCTCCTCACCGGTTCCCTGCCTCCTCCGCCCCTACTGGTCCTTTCACCGGCAAGATTAGTCCCGGCTTTCGCCTGTCCCGCACTCGCCGCTTTCAGGACTGCATTGGCAAAGGAACGCGGACAGCGACTGAATGGATGACCGAGGTCACCACACAAGTTACACCTAATCCTGCCACAGGTAGCAGCGAGATGGCCAAGGTCCCCACACAGTGCGCACTTCTGGGTGGTACACTGCGCACTGAAGTGTGTGGGGCTGCCGCACCTGTGACAGACCTTAGGCTGCCCCTGGTAGAAAATCAGGATCCTGTCCCTCCCTAAAAATGTAGAGGAAGGTATATGGGTAACAGTGTTTCCTGAAACCTTCAATTTCACCATGAAGGTCCAGGCCCCTGACCAGATACCATGGTCGTCGCGGGTCTTCTCAGGAATGCCGACGATGTCGCCATATCGACCAATCCAGGTGGAGATGTCCATGCAGGAAAGTGACTCGTTACTGGTCAAAACGGTCACCTTCCTGACCGAGTTCTGGCGGGATATTGCGACAGGGACGAAACCTTGCCATTCGGGGCGACCCCGAGCCAGCTCATGGCGAGACCAAAAAAGCTCAAGGCCCTCCGGTCTCACGAAGCTGACATCGAAGTAGGAGGTCCCATAGGGATGGATCAAGGCAAAGATGTCATATGCCGCGAAGCCCATCCCCAGCAGGAGCTCAGCAACCTTTGACCGATCAGGACAGGCATCCTTGCTTACCCACTGGAGACGGGCCACGTTCCTACGGTTACTCCTCTGCCCCGGTGTCGGCAGAGACCAGACAGTCTCTGCCCCTCTATCTCGGAAGGCGGAAAGACCGTGTCTCTCTATCCAGAAAGACAGATCAACCTCCCTCCCCTCTACATTGATGGAACTCTCCCCTTTCTTCAGGGCGTCCAGGAAGCGCTGCTGCAAGTCACCGTCCTCGGGGCCACCAGACAAGGGCGCACTACTACCCCCAGCAGTGACAGCCCCCGAATAGCTAGGGGCTGAAGCCCTTGCCACCGCTGGGGGGGCAGTGGGACCACTACCTACTTCCCCTCCACCAACACCAGTGCTGCTCTCCTCATTCACTCCACCAATACTCCCATCATTTGCGGCACCACAACTCCCACCATTCACTCCACCACTATTCCCACCATTCACTCCAGCAGTACTCCCATCATTCACTCCACCAATACTCCCAACGTTTGCGGCACCACAACTCCCATCATTCACCCCATTACCACTGTTCTCTGCACCTTCCACAGTCACCTCCATTCCCTCCTCCCTTGTGTCTGCAGTCTCTGCACTCACACCTGCTGGGTCGGGGGAGCGGTGCAGCACCACACCCGTTTTCATTAGCTCAGTGCTGACATTGTGCAGTTCTTTTGGAGCACTGTGCCCCTTATTGTCCTGGGCTGCCTGCCCTGTAGCCACAGACTTCGGGGTGCTGGTATCACATTTTGGGGCATGCTGTCCCCCCGTCACAGCAGAGCGCACAGTGTTCCTTGCTGATGATGTTCCCTGCTTTTGCTGTGTATTTCTTTTTTCCCGTGGCTCTGTCTCAGCTGCGCGCCTCCTCTCCTCTGTTGAGGCGCACTGCGCCCCTGTCACAACAGTGCGCCCCCCTTTCGCCGCACCATGCTCCTCGGCCCTGCCCCCCACAGCCCCAGCGTCGGCCGGCGCAGCTGCAGTGAGCAGGGATGGAGTCTGCCCACACCGTCCCCCTTTCGCAACGGCGTGGACATCCCCCCCACTCTCCTCGGCTCCGGTGATAACCGGCTTAGCCGCAGCAGGCAGGGAGGGAAACTCCACGGGGTCCCCTATGTCCGGCGCCGTGAGTACCTCCACAGCCTCACCCCCTGCACTGTTCCCCGCACAGACGGCAGCATTGCCGGACGTCCTCCTCCTCTCCCCACCTTGCCTATGCCCCAGACCCACTGCAGAGCCCGTGCTTTTAGGTTTGGTGGGGTTTACACAGGAGGTTGTAGGTGTAACATCAGACATTGGTACATATTTGTAACTCACCACCTCCTGTGTCATCTTTTTTTTCTTCCTCCTCTTTTTGGTCTCCTCCGCTGGCTCGTCCTCCCCGAAGGAGAATCTGGTCAGGTCCACAGGAGACTCCAGCTCTCTGATCTCCCTCAACAGACCGCACTCCTCCTCGTCCTCCGCTGACACTCCAGCATGGGTTGTCGGAGTCCTCTGCCGTGCCGGGAGGCCGCTTCCTTGCTGGCTCTGCGACTCTTTCTCCCGGCTTGTTCCAGCACGAGAGACTCCAGCCACGACTTCATCGTCGTCCTCCTCCTCGCTTAGGACGCCGGCTGGCAGTTCTCCCGAGGTATTTAACCCCTTCATTTCAGAGAACCGCCGCTGGTTCTTAAACCTCTCCAGGAAGGGACCTGTGCTTTTCTCAATCCCCTCCCGGAGGAGCACTAACCGGACCACCTCATCTCTGAGGGCTTTAAACCTCTGGGAGGTCGCGGGTCTTTCCTTGTTAGAGGCACGGGTGTTCAGGATCCGTGCCTCCCGCAGCTGCTCCTTCAGCCCGGTCAGTGCTTTGCCGGCGTCCTCGTACTCTCGCAACATGGCGACCACTCGGGAGGAGAAGGAGCTCGTGGACTCGCTGGAGGTCATCTCGCCCCATGATGTTGCTGGGCTCTTCTTCCTGGGGCCTGGGGTGCCCCTGTCTCCCTCTCTGGACGGACGATGAGCCGTCTCGGGGTTGGAGTAGGTGGGTACGGTCTTTCTCATCCGACCAGATCTCCTCACGCCCTCCTGGGCCGGTTGCTGTTGCTCTCTGTCACCCGCCGGCACAGACCGGGGAACAGAAGCCTGGGAAGCCATGCCTGGCTCCCAGGAAGCCTGCCTCTCCCTGGGGAGAAGAGAGGCAGACTCTGGGCCTCCTCCTGGAAGTCCTGGAGCTCACAAGACAGGTGCTGCTCTCAGCAGGGTGTGACTGATTGTGGGCACCTGTCCTACAGTCTCCTCTCCCAGTAATGGCTGATAACAGGGAGTAATAGATTGTACTCTCCTGTCCTACAGTCTCCTCTCCCAGTAATGGCTGATAACAGGGAGTAATAGATTGTACTCTCCTGTCCTACAGTCTCCTCTCCCCAGTAATGGCTGATAACGGGGAGTAATAGATTGTACTCTCCTGTCCTACAGTTCCCCCCCCCCCCCCCGTAATGGCTGATAACAGGGAGTAATAGATTGTACTCTCCTGTCCTACAGTCTCCTCCCCAGTAATGACTGATAATGGGGAGTAATAGATTGTACTCTCCTGTCCTACAGTCTCCCCCCCCAGTAATGGCTGATAACAGGGAGTAATAGATTGTAGTCTCCTGTCCTACAGTCTCCTCCCCAGTAATGGCTGATAACGGGGAGTAATAGATTGTAGTCTCCTGTCCTACAGTCTCCTCCCCAGTAATGACTGATAATGGGGAGTAATAGATTGTACTCTCCTGTCCTACAGTCTCCCCCCCCAGTAATGGCTGATAACAGGGAGTAATAGATTGTAGGTCTTTTTTATTATTATAAAATCCTTCACGACGTTACAAAATAGAACACAACAGAACAAACATAGAACAAAAACTCCAATCAGAAACAATATGACAAAATCAGACACAAACACAAAGAAATAAACCAGAAATGGAAACAATAAGGGAAATTCTCGACCTACAAAACGGGAAAAGAAAAATTAAATTAAAGAAACAAGAAATTAAAAACTAAAAAAAAAAAAAAAAAAAAAAAAAAAAAACGAAAAAGGAACAAAATTACAATAATTACACCAGCACCCCCTTAAAATAATAAATAAATAAAATCATGTAAAACCCCCGACCCAGCTCCATTCACACTATTATATACAACCCTGAACTACATTAACACCGTCCTATATACAATACTATATACACTATATACAATATAAACATATGACACCAGTCCAAATATTGTACAAGACAACAATATGACAAAATCAGACACAAACACAAAGAAATAAACCAGAAATGGAAACAATAAGGGAAATTCTCGACCTACAAAACGGGAAAAGAAAAATTAAATTAAAGAAACAAGAAATTAAAAAAAAAAAAAAAAAAAAAAAAAAAAAAAAAAAAAGGAACAAAATTACAATAATTACACCAGCACCCCCTTAAAATAATAAATAAATAAAATCATGTAAAACCCCCGACCCAGCTCCATTCACACTATTATATACAACCCTGAACTACATTAACACCGTCCTATATACAATACTATATACACTATATACAATATAAACATATGACACCAGTCCAAATATTGTACAAGACACACCTAATACCCTCTGGTCCCACTGCCTTACCTCACAGCCTCCCCCTTACACCGCCACATTCACACTTACGACAAACCTAATTACAAACATAGTATAAAAAATTAACAATATTTATATATTTTTTCCTTTTTTTTCCTTTTATTTATTTATTTTTTTATTTTTTCCTTTTTTTGGGATTTTTTTTTTTTTTTTAACACTATATATAAAACACACATCTACTCTAACTATCCCACCACCCCTGATCCAGCTCTGGCCACAAAGTTCAGGATTTCTCCGAGCTAGGATCAGGCCCCAAAGTTTTTCCCCAGGCGGGGCCTGGACCAGGCCAGATCAGTCTCTTATCACCGCTGTTGAAAACCCCCCATCCCCCCAATCCCCCCACCCAACCTAACTAAGACCCTCTATTATACACAATATATACAATACACTATATACAATATATACATAAACCAACGTTACAGAACATAACCTACGTACTCACCACTTAAGGCTCAAGTTCGATGCTTGCAAACCTTCTATCCAGGAGACTGATATTCAAAACAAAACTCTAGAGTGAAAAGGCATCAGCCCACCACCAGGATATAGGAGTACTAACGGACTAAGGCACCCCGAAGGAGAAACCCCTCCAGAGATGGGCCGCCCTCCGGGCACCCAGTCTTTCATACTCCAGAGAACGGACCTTCACCAGTGCACCTAGGATGCTGCTATAAACTTCGTCTACACGGAGGATTTTACTCTGCGTCGAAACTAAAACTCGTGCGTTCCACGTGAAGTACCTGACCACTGCGCTGACTATAAATAAAGTGACTCTGTCCCTTCTCCCGAGGTCTCCGAACGCTCCATAGGCCCACTCGGCATAGGACAGAGTAGCCAGCCGCGGCCAACCAATGGAAGCTCCCACCCTGTTGTACACCTCTGTATTAAAGGGACAATGAAGCAGGAAGTGCTCCATGCTTTCCAGCATGTTAGCACAAGCCTCACGGGGGCAATTCCTGTCCTCGGAGCTCCTGTACTTCAGATTGTCCCTCACATACAACTTACCTTGGAAGCAGCGCCAAGTCAAGTCCCAGTACTTCTTGGGGATCCTATTAGAATTTAACAAACTCAACCCAACCTCTAGATCCCGACTTGGGCAGTCCTTGAGGACCAATGGACTCTGAAAATGCGAAAGCAAGACCCGCATGTCGAGGAGTTTCCTCGGGAGGGACCTCACCTCCCACATTCCCAGACCCCACCGGCGCATCATCTTCAGAACCGGGGTAACATAAGCCGGGAGATGCCCATGCGGTGTGCGAAGATCCTTCAATCTTCCCCCTGTCTCCCATTCCTGGAAGAAAGGCTGAAACCATCCCTTGCAGGAGAATACCCACGGAGGAGCCCTCTCTTTCCAGAGGTTTGCCACGTTGACCTTCAAAAAGGTGTTCACTAGGAACACCACGGGGTTCACCATATTCAACCCCCCTAGTCTCCTCGTGCGGTAAGTGACCTCCCTCTTGACTAGGTTCAGTCTATTCCCCCATAACATCTGAAAGAACAGACTGTAGACCCGAGTCCAGAGAGGCTCTGGCAAGACACAGACGCTGCCCAGGTAGATTAGTAAGGGGAGCAGGAAAGCTTTGCACAGGCCAACCCTTTCCCTCAGGGTCAAAGACCAACCCTTCCATTGGTCCACTTTTTGAGCGACACCTTTGATTCTGCCTTCCCAGTTTTTCGTGGGGTAATCACCCTGGCCAAATTCGATGCCTAGGACTTTGGCGTGTTCTTGGGGTTCGGGGAGGGTGTCCGGAAGATCAAACCCGGGATCCCCGCCTCCCAGCCAGAGACTCTCACACTTGTCCTGGTTGACCTTGGACCCGGAAGCCTCCGAGTAGCTCTCCACTTCTGACATCACCACCATCGCCTCCTCTCGCGAAGAAACAAAAACGGTGACATCGTCCGCGTAGGCCACTACCCTCAGGATAGCCTCTGGCACCACCCCGCCCATCCCCACCCCCGCCAACGGTCCACACTCGATCCTTCTGAGGAAGAGATCGATCGCAAACGCGTACAGCAATGGGCTAAGAGGGCAGCCCTGACGGACACCAGATCCTACCCCGAAAGGTTGTCCAATCCACCCATTTACCAGAGGGAAAGTCTCAGCCCCAGCGTATAAGGTCTTAAGCCAGTCCACAAACCCCCCAGGCAGACCGTACCTCAAAAGAGTGGACCAGAGGTACTCGTGGTCAACCCGGTCAAAAGCCTTTGCCTGATCCAGGGTCAGCAGGAACCCCTTCCAAAGGCCCGCCCTGCCTTGCTCCACGGCCTCTCGGACACCCAGAACAGCACTGAAAGTGCTACGGCCAGGAACGCAACAGTTCTGAGCCTCTGAAAGGAGCCGCGGCGCAAACTTCACCAGCCTGTTGAAAAGTATCTTAGCCAAAACCTTCCTGTCCACATTGAGAAGTGCTATGGGACGCCAATTCTCAATGCGTGACGGATCCTTACCCTTTGACAAAATGATCAAAGCTGACCTCCTTAATGATCTCGGCAGGGTGCCCGAGGAGAGACACTCATTAAACACCTGAGTCAAGAGGGGAACCAAGGAGTCCCTAAAGGTCCTAAAGAACTCGGATGTTAAGCCATCCGGACCTGGTGATTTTTTGGGCCTGAGCCCATCGATCGCCAGTCTCACTTCCTCTTCTTTGATCGCTTCTGCCAAAACGTCCAGCGAGAGGTCAGCCCCTGGCTCCGGAACAGCTTCAGCCAGGAAAGCCGACATCCTGTCACGATCCAGTTCCCTCCTTCCCAAGAGGTGTGAGTAGTATGAACTGACGACCTCCAAGATCCCTGATCTGGACCTCTTCAAGGATCCCGTACTGTCCATCAGCCCCGTCACTATCTTACTATTCACTGACATCTTGCAGCTTCTGTAAGGGTCGGGCGAGTAGTACTTCCCGTAGTCCCTCTCAAAAACCAAAGATGCGTGCCTATCGTACTGACACCTCTTCAGCAAGGACTTCACACCGGAGATCTCCTCGCGGCTACCTCCAGTCGAGACAAGATGCTCGAGTCTCCTCCTCAGGCTCTGATACAGGCGATCCCTGTTCAGGCTTCTGAGGTTCGAGAGTTGCCGGAAGAATTTCGCCACCCGATGTTTGAACATCTCCCACCACTCTGACTTAGTGTTACTTAGGCCCAGCAGCGGTACCTGGCTCTGAAGAAAATCCTCAAAAGACCGTCTCACAGCTTCTTCCTCAAGGAGTGATGAATTCAGCTTCCAATAACCTCTTCCCATCCTAGGAGTCTCTGTAACGTTCAGAGAAAACATAATCAAACAGTGGTCGGAGAACTCCACCTCCACAACCGACAACGGCGAGGAGACGGCTTCCTCCTTCAAATAAAACCTATCTATCCTAGACCTGCACTGACTACCTCTAAAAAAGGTGAATCCCGTGCTGCCTGTGTTGTGCCGGATGTGGACATCCACTAGGCGTGCCTCACTTACTATCCTGTTTAGCGCAACGCAATCATAAGTCAGCCGGTCCCCAGAACCTCCTCTATCACAGGGTCTCGTGACGTTGTTGAAATCCCCTCCAAAGACCACCTGCCGACTTGAAAATAAGAAAGGTTTGATCTTCAAGAAGAGACATTTGCGGTCCCACTTGGATTGGGGACCGTAGATGTTAATGAGCCGAAGCTCCTGTCCCCCCATGGAGACATCTAGGATCAAGCATCTCCCCATTTCTAATTCAATTAATCGTCTGCATTCAACCGCTGCGGTCTTAAAAAGGACCGCCACTCCGCTATACGGCTCGGCCGCAAGAGACCAGTAGGAGGGCCCATGCCTCCACTCCCTCCTTGCTTTATGCATGGTTGATAGGTCAGTCAACCTGGTCTCCTGCAAAAACAAAATGTCGGCATCAAGTTGGCCGAGAAAATGAAAGGCCGTGTACCTTGCCGCTTCTGACTTTATGCTGGCAACATTAATGGTTGCCAGCGTCAATGGTGTGGGTGCCGCCATCATGATTGATTGGATTAGATAGCCTTTTTCTTCCCACCCCCAACAGCTTCACCCTCTTCCTCAGACAACGATGAGCTTTTAGTGCGCTTAAGACACACAGACTCATCCATTCTCTCCTTACATACACTCTGGCCCTTGTCTGGTAGTCCCGAGGTAGTCCCCCCCCCAGAGGGCCCTTTAATTGCTCCCTGAGAAGAAGACTCAGCGACCCCCTGAGCCCCAACATCCCCGTCCGCTACCTCCGGCTCCGGGCCCCTGTCCTCCCCCTCTGCAGGGGAGTCCTGGAGGGCCCCGAACCGGTTGGAGAGATCCACCAGAGGGGGGGCGGCTGGACCTTCCAATGGCACCTGGATCAGGGCTAGAGAATCAGAGGGGTCGCACTCCAGAGCGGAGGCTCGAGACCCGGACCCACTCCTACCCTTGGTTGTTTTCCGGTTACCCTTTTTCCTTTGTTGTGACCATTCCCCCTCTCCCTCATCCAGACTGTCACCGGATGAGGGTTCCTGGGAGGACATGGCGTCTGCCTGCTCCTCCCTTTCAAGTCTCCTGACTTCCTCACTCAATTCGCTGTCTTTAGGATCCTCAGCTGCAAGTGAAGTACCTGGGTCAGGGTTTAGGGTCATTACTCCCTGCCCCCTGTTCCCATGGCGTTGCTCCTGCCGCCTGATGTTGGATGGCGGCAGCTTGCTCCTCACCGGTTCCCTGCCTCCTCCGCCCCTACTGGTCCCTTCACCGGCAAGATTAGTCCCGGCTTTCGCCTGTCCCGCACTCGCCGCTTTCAGGACTGCATTGGCAAAGGAACGCGGACAGCGACTGAATGGATGACCGAGGTCACCACACAAGTTACACCTAATCCTGCCACAGGTAGCAGCGAGATGGCCAAGGTCCCCACACAGTGCGCACTTCTGGGTGGTACACTGCGCACTGAAGTGTGTGGGGCTGCCGCACCTGTGACAGACCTTAGGCTGCCCCTGGTAGAAAATCAGGATCCTGTCCCTCCCCAAAAATGTAGAGGAAGGTATATGGGTAACAGTGTTTCCTGAAACCTTCAATTTCACCATGAAGGTCCAGGCCCCTGACCAGATACCATGGTCGTCGCGGGTCTTCTCAGGAATGCCGACGATGTCGCCATATCGACCAATCCAGGTGGAGATGTCCATGCAGGAAAGTGACTCGTTACTGGTCAAAACGGTCACCTTCCTGACCGAGTTCTGGCGGGATATTGCGACAGGGACGAAACCTTGCCATTCGGGGCGACCCCGAGCCAGCTCATGGCGAGACCAAAAAAGCTCAAGGCCCTCCGGTCTCACGAAGCTGACATCGAAGTAGGAGGTCCCATAGGGATGGATCAAGGCAAAGATGTCGTATGCCGCGAAGCCCATCCCCAGCAGGAGCTCAGCAACCTTTGACCGATCAGGACAGGCATCCTTGCTTACCCACTGGAGACGGGCCACGTTCCTACGGTTACTCCTCTGCCCCGGTGTCGGCAGAGACCAGACAGTCTCTGCCCCTCTATCTCGGAAGGCGGAAAGACCGTGTCTCTCTATCCAGAAAGACAGATCAACCTCCCTCCCCTCTACATTGATGGAACTCTCCCCTTTCTTCAGGGCGTCCAGGAAGCGCTGCTGCAAGTCACCGTCCTCGGGGCCACCAGACAAGGGCGCACTACTACCCCCAGCAGTGACAGCCCCCGAATAGCTAGGGGCTGAAGCCCTCGCCACCGCTGGGGGGGCAGTGGGACCACTACCTACTTCCCCTCCACCAACACCAGTGCTGCTCTCCTCATTCACTCCACCAATACTCCCATCATTTGCGGCACCACAACTCCCATCATTCACTCCACCACTATTCCCACCATTCACTCCAGCAGTACTCACATCATTTGTGGCACCACAACTCCTATCATTCACTCCACCACCTGTCCCATCATTCACTCCACCAATACTCCCATCATTTGCGGCACCACAACTCCCATCATTCACTCCACCACTATTCCCACCATTCACTCCAGCAGTACTCACATCATTCACTCCACCAATACTCCCAACGTTTGCGGCACCACAACTCCCATTATTCACTCCACTACTACTCCCATCATTCACCCCATTACCAGTGTTCTCTGCACCTTCCACAGTCACCTCCATTCCCTCCTCCCTTGTGTCTGCAGTCTCTGCACTCACACCTGCTGGGTCGGGGGAGCGGTGCAGCACCACACCTGTTTTCATTAGCTCAGTGCTGACATTGTGCAGTTCTTTTGGAGCACTGTGCCCCTTATTGTTCTGGGCTGCCTGCCCTGTAGCCACAGACTTCGGGGTGCTGGTATCACATTTTGGGGCATGCTGTCCCCCCGTCACAGCAGAGCGCACAGTATTCCTTGCTGATGATGTTCCCTGCTTTTGCTGTGTATTTCTTTTTTCCCGTGGCTCTGTCTCAGCTGCGCGCCTCCTCTCCTCTGTTGAGGCGCACTGCGCCCCTGTCACAACAGTGCGCCCCCCTTTCGCCGCACCATGCTCCTCGGCCCTGCCCCCCACAGCCCCAGCGTCGGCCGGCGCAGCTGCAGTGAGCAGGGATGGAGTCTGCCCACACCGTCCCCCTTTCGCAACGGTGTGGACATCCCCCCCGCTCTCCTCGGCCCCGGTGATAACCGGCTTAGCCGCAGCAGGCAGGGAGGGAAACTCCACGGGGTCCCCTATGTCCGGCGCCGTGAGTACCTCCACAGCCTCACCCCCTGCACTGTTCCCCGCACAGACGGCAGCATTGCCGGACGTCCTCCTCCTCTCCCCACCTTGCCTATGCCCCGGACCCACTGCAGAGCCCGTGCTTTTAGGTTTGGTGGGGTTTACACAGGAGGTGGTAGGTGTAACATCAGACATTGGTACATATTTGTAACTCACCACCTCCTGTGTCATCTTTTTTTTCTTCCTCCTCTTTTTGGTCTCCTCCGCTGGCTCGTCCTCCCCGAAGGAGAATGTGGTCAGGTCCACAGGAGACTCCAGCTCTCTGATCTCCCTCAACAGACCGCACTCCTCCTCGTCCTCCGCTGACACTCCAGCATGGGTTGTCGGAGTCCTCTGCCGTGCCGGGAGGCCGCTTCCTTGCTGGCTCTGCGACTCTTTCTCCCGGCTTGTTCCAGCACGAGAGACTCCAGCCACGACTTCATCGTCCTCCTCCTCCTCGCTTAGGACGCCGGCTGGCAGTTCTCCCGAGGTATTTAACCCCTTCATTTCAGAGAACCGCCGCTGGTTCTTAAACCTCTCCAGGAAGGGACCTGCGCTTTTCTCAATCCCCTCCCGGAGGAGCACTAACCGGACCACCTCATCTCTGAGGGCTTTAAACCTCTGGGAGGTCGCGGGTCTTTCCTTGTTAGAGGCACGGGTGTTCAGGATCCGTGCCTCCCGCAGCTGCTCCTTCAGCCCGGTCAGTGCTTTGCCGGCGTCCTCATACTCTCGCAACATGGCGACCACTCTGGAGGAGAAGGAGCTCGTGGACTCGCTGGAGGTCATCTCGCCCCATGATGTTGCTGGGCTCTTCTTCCTGGGGCCTGGGGTGCCCCTGTCTCCCTCTCTGGGCGGACGATGAGCCGTCTCGGGGTTGGAGTAGGTGGGTACGGTCTTTCTCATCCGACCTGATCTCCTCACGCCCTCCTGGGCCGGTTGCTGCTGCTCTCTGTCCCCCGCCGGCACAGACCGGGGAACAGAAGCCTGGGAAGCCATGCCTGGCTCCCAGGAAGCCTGCCTCTCCCTGGGGAGAAGAGAGGCAGACTCTGGGCCTCCTCCTGGAAGTCCTGGAGCTCACAAGACAGGTGCTGCTCTCAGCAGGGTGTGACTGATTGTGGGCACCTGTCCTACAGTCTCCTCCTCCAGTAATGGCTGATAACGGGGAGTAAAGGGCATGTCACACTAAGCGATATCGCTAGCAATATCGCTATAACTTGTGACGTTATAGCGATATTGCTAGCGATATCTCTGTGTCTGATACTTACCACCGACCCGCTCCCCCGCTGGTTATCCCTGATCGCGCGAGAACGTCCTGGACCGTTTCTCGTCGTCAGCTTCCTGCTGTGATGACGAGCGACACGTGGAGCCGGGCGGGAGGACGCAGGATCGCCGCGTCTGACAGGTAAGTAGCGACCCCCGACCCCAGCGATGTCGCTGGTGAGATCTGCCTGTGTGGCAGCTCACTAGCGACCACTTAACGATGTACCAGCGATCCTGACCGCGTCATATCGCTGGTCAGGATCGCTGGTACATCGCTAAATGTGACAGTACCTTTATGGATTGTCGTCACGTTATTTATCCTGCTTACACAGCTGAAGTTTTGTTACAATGTATCAGAACAGACAATCTTCCATGAGCATTAGGCTGTGTACACACGTTGCGGATTGCATGCGTTTTTGCCGTGTTTTTTGCTGCGAAAATGCATACGGAACTCCCCGATGAATTCCTATGGCATTCCGCACATGCTGTGCTAATGCTGTGGTTTTTTCCACAGCTGAATCGCATAGCGGAAAAATACGCAGCATGCTCATTCTTTGTGCGGAATTGCGGGGATTCCGCACCCATAGGAATGCATGAGATCCGCTTACTTTCCGCATGTGGCTATGCCCACCATGCCCTAAGTGAACATCTCATGTGCGGTTGGTACCCACGGTGTGGAGGAGAGGAGACTGTCCTCCAGGACCTGGGTACCATATCCCTGTAAAAAAAGAATAAAAAATCGGGTTATATTCACCGTCCGGCGTCCCGCGCAGCCTTCCCGATGCTCCCGTCAACTCCCTTTCCCGGTAATGCCTTGCGGCAAGGACCTGTGATGACGTAGCAGTCTTGCGAGACCTCAAAGGCCTTAGTCGCAAGGCATCGCTGGGAACGGGAGCATCGCTGAGGCCGGGGACGCTGCGCGGGACGCCGGAAGGTGAGTTTATCACGATTTTTTATTTTTTTTATCATTTTTAACGTTCTATCTTTTACTATTGATGCCGCATAGGCCGCCTCATTAGTAAAAAGTGGGTCACACTAGTCAAACACTATGTATGACGAGTGTGACCGACCTGTCAGTCACATTCCAAGCGATGCTTCAAATCGCTTGAATTCCGCACGCGAAAATCGCGTGAAAAATGCATGCGAATTCCATGCGTTTTTCCCGCGGCGGGAATTGTGGGTACATAGGCTCACACCACTGTCTCCCGTGACCGGGGCTCATTCTGACGCTGACGCACTCTTGCTCTGCGGGTCACTCACCTGTTCGTGGCTCTTCCTTCCGTGGACTCTTGATGTGCATCAGACATGTGACTCGTTTCCTCTTTTTTGTCTCTTGGGGAGACGTCCATCTTCCCCGATCATGATTCCATCACCCCCTAACACTAGGGGCTGCTCCGCCGTCTCTGCAGTGACCCGCACAGGGCGCTCTCCGCTATAATCCGCACAGTTATTCGGGCGCTCTGGATTTCCAGGTATAGCGAGTCCTTGTTTCTTCTTCTGACGCTTTTACCAATGTTCGTGTTGCACCTCTCTCAGCTGAGGGGTCACAGCCGGTCACATCTGATTCAGCCACAGAGGTTTCATCTCACAGCGAGCAGAGATGTTGGCCATGAGCCGGGGTTCTCGTGGGGAGTGGATCTGATCTGGTGGCTGATGTGGCCGGTTTTAGATCGGGCACAGGTGGAGTTGGTAACAGGTGAGGCACCGGATCGCCCTAAGCCCCACACCTTGGGGGTTGTAGTTCCTCCTCTGTCGCAGGTTGGACACCATTGAGGAGCGAGAACGTCCCTGACGTTTGTGACTCTCGCGTCATTTACAGGATTTATAAATCTTTTTTATGTTACAACTTTATGGGACATTCCAGGAAACCTGGACGTGATGTTTGGTGCCGCCCCCGCTCCGAGGGGCAGAGGAACCAGGATCTGATCCCACGTGGGGTTCTGGCCATGCACTGTACATTCTGCAGCCGGTCGCTGAGTTACAGGAGCGCTGCTTGCTGTCAGTGAATGGGAACGCTGCTCACACAGTTGTCGTTTGTTGCAGTTGCGCCATTGTAGACGGTTCTATGTGCGTTTCCCCTGCACTGAGTCAGTGTAACAAAACTAACAGGAGTGGCCACGCTGACACTGTAACAAGCCTTCAGCTGTGAAGCACTGCTGGGTTTTTTTTATGGTGGCGATGGCCGTCCTCCTTTATAGGGCCCCTGCTATGGTGTCACACATCTACCCTACATATCTGTCCCGTCTCCCCCGTGTCTCTGGGGTCTGCAGGTTTCTCCTGTCCTCACCTGTCTGCCCAGGTGACGCCCTTCACCCACCTGTCATGCAAACAAGTTTCCATCATTAAACCCAAGTATCTGCATAGAGTGGCCCCGGACGCCGTGCTGCTCCACCCTGCGCTCGCCTCGTGGTTAACCGCCACTTCTTTCCTGCACCGGCTCATTATTGACAGAATATTATTCAAATCCAGTCACTGATGGAAAGCAGCCACTTTGTGTAAGTTTGAATATGTGACATCATGGCAGGAGGCCGTCCTGTGTGTACACGGTGTGTATACTGTGGGTGCTGTGTGTATACTGTGTGTGCCTCCCAGTGCAGGATATATTATGATCTGCTCAAATGGCCGGCATCCCTGATTTCCAAGGCGATCCTGCTGTCCGCGCTGTCAGAGGACATGGTGATGGATATGAAGCATTCCCTAAAGTGCCTCCATGGTTCCGTCACAATCTCCTCCCGAAATTACCTTATTTCCACTTCCAGCACATCACTTCCAGTGGAACGTCATGTGCGAGTTTTAAAGTGCTCCTCAGTGCTCCGCCGTGTACTCCTGTGTCCGCGGGAAAAGTAAGCTCCCAGCCAGGACAGCGTGGCAGACTCTCAAAATGGGGACTGTCCCGCTGGATTCGGGACAGTTGGGAGGTATGAATGCTTCCCACCATACTCCTTGTACACGCACGGCTCCACACACCTCATACACACATGGTTCCGCTTTGTATGCTTCCTACACACACGGCTCCGCTACGTACACCTTGCACACACACGGCTCCACTCAGTACACACATGGCTCCTCTCTGCACCCCCTATACATACACGGCTCCGCTCCATACACCTCGTACACACACGGCTCTGCTCCGTACACCTCGTACACACACGGCTCCTCTCTGCACCTCCTATACACACAGCTCCACTCCGTACACCTTGTACACACACGGCTCCGCTGCACACACCCCGTACACACACGACTCTGCTCCGTACACCTCGCACACATATGGCTCCTCTCTGCACCCCCTATACACACAGCTCCGCTCTGTACACCTTGTACACATACGGCTCCGCTCTGCACACCCCGTACACAAGCGACTCCACTCCATACACCTTTTAAACACATGGCTCCGCTCCACACACCCCATACACACACGGCTCCGCTCTCTACACCTCGTACACACACTGCTCCGCTCCGTACACTTTGTACACAAACTTCTCCGCTCACCCCATTCACACAGGCCTCCGCTCCGTACATCTCGTACACACACGGCTCTGCTCCGTACATCTCGTACACACACGGCTCCGCTCCGTACACCTCATACACACATGGCTCCGCTCCGTACACATTGTACACAAACTGCTCCGCTCACCCCATTCACACAGGGCTCCGCTCCGCACACCTCGTACACACACGGCTCCGCTCCGTACACCTCGTACACACACGGCTCCGCTCCGTACACCTCGTACACACGGCTCCCCTCCGTACACCTCGTACACACACGGCTCCCCTCCGTACACCTCATACACACATCTCTGCTCCGTACACCTCGCACACACGGCTCCGCTCCGTACACCTCGTACACACATCTCTGCTACGTACACCTCGTACAGACACGGCTCCGCTCCGTACACCTCTTACACACATCTCTGCTACGTACACCTCGTACAGACACGGCTCCGCTCCGTACACCTCATACACACATCTCTGCTACGTACACCTTGTACACACACGGCTCCGCTCCGTACACCTCGTACACACACGGCTCCGCTCCGTACGCCTCGTACACACACGGCTCCGCTCCGTACGCCTCGTACACACACGGCTCCGCTCCGTACGCCTCGTACACACACGGCTCCGCTCCGTACGCCTCGTACACACACGGCTCCGCTCCGTACGCCTCGTACACACACGGCTCCGCTCCGTACGCCTCGTACACACACGGCTCCGCTCCGTACGCCTCGTACACACATCTCTGCTCCGTCCACCTTACACACACACGGCTCCACTCAGTACACACATGGCTCCTCTCAGCACCCCCTATACATACACGGCTCCGCTCCGTACACCTCGTACACACACGGCTCCACTCCGTACACCTCGTACACACACGGCTCCGCTCCGTACACCTCGTACACACACGGCTCCTCTCTGCACCTCCTAAACACACACAGCTCCACTCCGTACACCTTGTACACACACGGCTCCGCTCTGTACACACACAGCTACGCTCTGCACACCTCGTACATACGCGGCTCCATACACCTTTTAAACACAAGGCTCCGCTCCGCACACTTTGTACACAAACTTCTCCGCTCACCCCATTCACACACGGCTCCGCTCGGTACACCTCGTACACACACGGCTCCGCTCCGTACACCTCGTACACACACGGCTCCTCTCTGCACCTCCTAAACACACACAACTCCACTCCGTACACCTTGTACACACACGGCTCCGCTCTGTACACACACAGCTACGCTCTGCACACCTCGTACATACGCGGCTCCATACACCTTTTAAACACATGGCTCCGCTCCGCACACTTTGTACACAAACTTCTCCGCTCACCCCATTCACACACGGCTCCGCTCGGTACACCTCGTACACACACGGCTCCGCTCCGTACACCTCGTACACACAGGGCTCCGCTCCGTACACCTCGAACACACGCGGCTCCGCTCCGTACACCTCGTACACACGCGGCTCCGCTCCGTACACCTCATACACACGGCTCCGCTCCGTACACCTCATACACACGGCTCCGCTCCGTACACCTCGTACACACGCGGCTCCGCTCCGTACACCTCATACACACGGCTCCGCACCGTACACCTCGTACACACACGGCTCCGCTCCGTACACCTCGTACACACGGCTCCGCTCCGTACACCTCCTACACACGGCTCTGCTCCGTACACCTCGTACATGCACGGCTCCGCTCGGTACACCTCGTACACACACGGCTCCGCTCCGTACACCTCGTACACACAGGGCTCCGCTCCGTACACCTCAAACACACGCGGCTCCGCTCTGTACGCCTCGTACACACACGGCTCCGCTCCGTACGCCTCGTACACACACGGCTCCGCTCCGTACGCCTCGTACACACACGGCTCCGCTCTGTACGCCTCGTACACACACGGCTCTGCTCCGTACGCCTCGTACACACATCTCTGCTCCATACACCTCATACACACATGGCTCCGCTCCGTCCACCTTCCACACACATGGCTCCTCTCAGCACCCCCTATACATACACGGCTCCGCTCCATACACCTCGTACACACACGGCTCCGCTCCGTACACCTCGTACACACACGGCTCCGCTCCGTACGCCTCGTACACACACGGCTCCGCTCCGTACGCCTCGTACACACACGGCTCTGCTCCGTACGCCTCGTACACACATCTCTGCTCCATACACCTCATACACACATGGCTCCGCTCCGTCCACCTTCCACACACATGGCTCCTCTCAGCACCCCCTATACATACACGGCTCCGCTCCATACACCTCGTACACACGCGGCTCCGCTCCGTACGCCTCGTACACACACGGCTCCGCTCCGTACGCCTCGTACACACACGGCTCCGCTCCGTACGCCTCGTACACACACGGCTCCGCTCCGTACGCCTCGTACACACACGGCTCTGCTCCGTACGCCTCGTACACACATCTCTGCTCCGTCCACCTTCCACACACATGGCTCCTCTCAGCACCCCCTATACATACACGGCTCCGCTCCATACACCTCGTACACACGCGGCTCCGCTCCGTACGCCTCGTACACACGCGGCTCCGCTCCGTACGCCTCGTACACACACGGCTCCGCTCCATACACCTCGTACACACACGGCTCCACTCCGTACACCTCGTACACACACGGCTCCGCTCCGTACACCTCGTACACACACGGCTCCTCTCTGTACACACACAGCTACGCTCTGCACACCTCGTACATACGCGGCTCCATACACCTTTTAAACACATCTCTCCGCTCCGCACACTTTGTACACAAACTTCTCCGCTCACCCCATTCACACACGGCTCCGCTCCGCACACCTCGTACACACGCGGTTCCGCTCCGCACACCTCGTACACACAGGGCTCCGCTCCGTACACCTCGTACACACACGGCTCCGCTCCGTACACCTCGTACACGCACGGCTCTGCTCCGTACGCCTCGTACACACGGCACTGCTACATCCACACTGTAAACCCCTCCTGACCCCACACATACTTCTCTCATCCAGCACCATGACTACCAGCACAGCAGAGTCCTGCATACACACTGAGGCCCCTGATCATGTGACCCCTGACTCCTCCCCTCTTGTGACCTCATCACAGGTTCTGTGCACACAGAAGAGAGCAGCGAGACCAGCAATGTTATTGCTGGCTGTGATGTGGGGCCGATAGCGGCCAGGCGGCAAAATGGGAGATCGACTCTCCCTGCTCTTCCGCAGAATGTAAATTTATCAGCGCAGGCCGGGTGGGCCCCCTCAGAGCGCGGGACCACGGGCCACTGCCCCCTCTGCCCCCCGGTAGCTACGCTACTGGTGCTGTGTGTATATACTGTGTGTGTGCTGTGTGTATATACTGTGTGTGTGCTGTGTGTATATACTGTGTATGTGCTGTGTGTATATACTGTGTATGTGCTGTGTGTATATACTGTGTGTGTGCTGTGTGTATATACTGTGTGTGTGCTGTGTGTATATACTGTGTATGTGCTGTGTGTATATACTGTGTATGTGCTGTGTGTATATACTGTGTATGTGCTGTGTGTATATACTGTGTGTGTGCTGTGTGTATATACTGTGTGTGTGCGCTGTGTGTATATACTGTGTGTGTGCTGTGTGTATATACTGTGTGTGTGCTGTGTGTATATACTGTGTGTGTGTGCTGTGTGTGTGCTGTGTGTATATACTGTGTGTGTGCTGTGTGTATATACTGTGTGTGTGCTGTGTGTATATACTGTGTATGTGCTGTGTGTATATACTGTGTGTGTGCTGTGTGTATATACTGTGTGTGTATACTGTGTGTATATACTGTGTGTGTGTGCTGTGTGTATATACTGTGTGTGTATACTGTGTGTATATACTGTGTGTGTGTGCTGTGTGTATATACTGTGTGTGTATACTGTGTGTATATACTGTGTGTGTATACTGTGTGTATATACTGTGTGTGTGCTGTGTGTATATACTGTGTGTGTGCTGTGTGTATATACTGTGTGTGTGCTGTGTGTATATACTGTGTGTGTGCTGTGTGTATATACTGTGTGTGTGCTGTGTGTATATACTGTGTATGTGCTGTGTGTATATACTGTGTGTGTGCTGTGTGTATATACTGTGTGTGTGCTGTGTGTATATACTGTGTATGTGCTGTGTGTATATACTGTGTGTGTGCTGTGTGTATATACTGTGTATGTGCTGTGTGTATATACTGTGTGTGTGCTGTGTGTATATACTGTGTATGTGCTGTGTGTATATACTGTGTGTGTGCTGTGTGTATATACTGTGTATGTGCTGTGTGTATATACTGTGTGTGTGCTGTGTGTATATACTGTGTGTGTGCTGTGTGTATATACTGTGTGTGTGCTGTGTGTATATACTGTGTGTGCTGTGTGTATATACTGTGTGTGTGCTGTGTGTATATACTGTGTGTGCTGTGTGTATATACTGTGTGTGCGCTGTGTGTATATACTGTGTGTGCTGTGTGTATATACTGTGTGTGCTGTGTGTATATACTGTGTGTGTGCTGTGTGTATATACTGTGTGTGCTGTGTGTATATACTGTGTGTGCTGTGTGTATATACTGTGTGTGCGCTGTGTGTATATACTGTGTGTGCTGTGTGTATATACTGTGTATGTGCTGTGTGTATATATTGTGTGTGCTGTGTGTATATACTGTGTGTGCTGTGTGTATATACTGTGTGCGCTGTGTGTATATACTGTGTGTGCTGTGTGTATATACTGTGTGTGTGCTGTGTGTATATACTGTGTGTGCTGTGTGTATTTACTGTGTATATACTGTGTGTATATACTGTGTGTGCTGTGTGTATTTACTGTGTATATACTGTGTGTATATACTGTGTGTGTGCTGTGTGTATATACTGTGTGTGTGCTGTGTGTATATACTGTGTGTGCTGTGTGTATATACTGTGTTTGTGCTGTGTGTATATACTGTGTATGTGCTGTGTGTATATACTGTGTGTGCTGTGTGTATATATTGTGTGTGCTGTGTGTATATACTGTGTGTGCTGTGTGTATATACTGTGTATGTGCTGTGTGTATATACTGTGTATGTGCTGTGTGTATATACTGTGTATGTGCTGTGTGTATATATTGTGTGTGCTGTGTGTATATACTGTGTGTGCTGTTTGTATATACTGTGTTTGTGCTGTGTGTATATACTGTGTGTGCGCTGTGTATATATACTGTGTGTGCTGTGTGTATATACTGTGTGTGCTGTGTGTATATACTGTGTGTGTGCTGTGTGTATATACTGTGTGTGCTGTGTGTATATACTGTGTGTGTGCTGTGTGTATATACTGTGTGTGCTGTGTGTATATACTGTGTTTGTGCTGTGTGTATATACTGTGTGTGTGCTGTGTGTATATACTGTGTGTGTGCTGTGTGTATATATTGTGTGTGTGCTGTGTGTATATACTGTGTGTGTGCTGTGTATATACTGTGTGTGTGCTGTGTGTATATATTGTGTGTGCTGTGTGTATATACTGTGTGTGTGCTGTGTGTATATATTGTGTGTGCTGTGTGTATATACTGTGTGTGTGCTGTGTGTATATACTGTGTGTGTGCTGTGTGTATATATTGTGTGTGTGCTGTGTGTATATACTGTGTATGTGCTGTGTGTATATACTGTGTCTGTGCTGTGTGTATATACTGTGTGTGCTGTGTGTATATAGTGTGTGCTGTGTGTATATACTGTGTGTATATACTGTGTTTGTGCTGTGTGTATATACTGTGTATGTGCTGTGTGTATATATTGTGTGTGCTGTGTGTATATACTGTGTGTGCGCTGTGTGTATATACTGTGTGTGTGCTGTGTGTATATACTGTGTATGTGCTGTGTGTATATATTGTGTGTGCTGTGTGTATATACTGTGTGTGCGCTGTGTGTATATACTGTGTGTGCTGTGTGTATATACTGTGTGTGCGCTGTGTGTATATACTGTGTGTGCTGTGTGTATATACTGTGTGTGTGCTGTGTGTATATACTGTGTGTGCTGTGTGTATATACTGTGTGTGCGCTGTGTGTATATACTGTGTGTGCTGTGTGTATATACTGTGTGTGCTGTGTGTATATACTGTGTTTGTGCTGTGTGTATATACTGTGTGTGTGCTGTGTGTATATACTGTGTGTGCTGTGTGTATATACTGTGTTTGTGCTGTGTGTATATACTGTGTGTGTGCTGTGTGTATATACTGTGTGTGCTGTGTGTATATACTGTGTGTGCGCTGTGTGTATATACTGTGTGTGCTGTGTGTATATACTGTGTGTGCGCTGTGTGTATATACTGTGTGTGCTGTGTGTATATACTGTGTGTGTGCTGTGTGTATATACTGTGTGTGCTGTGTGTATATACTGTGTGTGCGCTGTGTGTATATACTGTGTGTGCTGTGTGTATATACTGTGTGTGCTGTGTGTATATACTGTGTTTGTGCTGTGTGTATATATTGTGTGTGTGCTGTGTGTATATACTGTGTGTGCTGTGTGTATATACTGTGTTTGTGCTGTGTGTATATACTGTGTGTGTGCTGTGTGTATATACTGTGTGTGCTGTGTGTATATACTGTGTGTGCGCTGTGTGTATATACTGTGTGTGCTGTGTGTATATACTGTGTGTGCTGTGTGTATATACTGTGTTTGTGCTGTGTGTATATATTGTGTGTGTGCTGTGTGTATATACTGTGTGTGCTGTGTGTATATACTGTGTATGTGCTGTGTGTATATACTGTGTGTGTGCTGTGTGTATATACTGTGTGTGCTGTGTGTATATACTGTGTGTGCGCTGTGTGTATATACTGTGTGTGCTGTGTGTATATACTGTGTGTGCTGTGTGTATATACTGTGTTTGTGCTGTGTGTATATATTGTGTGTGTGCTGTGTGTATATACTGTGTGTGCTGTGTGTATATACTGTGTGTGTGCTGTGTGTATATACTGTGTATGTGCTGTGTGTATATACTGTGTGTGCTGTGTGTATATACTGTGTTTGTGCTGTGTGTATATACTGTGTATGTGCTGTGTGTATATACTGTGTATGTGCTGTGTGTATATACTGTGTGTGCTGTGTGTATATACTGTGTTTGTGCTGTGTGTATATATTGTGTGTGTGCTGTGTGTATATACTGTGTGTGTGCTGTGTGTATATACTGTGTGTGTGCTGTGTGTATATACTGTGTGTGTGCTGTGTGTATATATTGTGTGTGCTGTGTGTATATACTGTGTGTGTGCTGTGTGTATATATTGTGTGTGCTGTGTGTATATACTGTGTGTGTGCTGTGTGTATATATTGTGTGTGCTGTGTGTATATACTCTGTGTGTGCTGTGTGTATATAGTGTGTGCTGTGTGTATATACTGTGTGTGCTGTGTGTATATACTGTGTGTGTGCTGTGTGTATATATTGTGTGTGTGCTGTGTGTATATACTGTGTATGTGCTGTGTGTATATACTCTGTGTGTGCTGTGTGTATATAGTGTGTGCTGTGTGTATATACTGTGTGTGTGCTGTGTGTATATACTGTGTGTGCGCTGTGTATATACTGTGTGTATATACTGTGTGTGTGCTGTGTGTATATACTGTGTGTGTGCTGTGTGTATATATTGTGTGTGTGCTGTGTGTATATACTGTGTGCGCTGTGTGTATATACTCTGTGTGTGCTGTGTGTATATACTGTGTATGTGCTGTGTGTATATACTGTGTGTGTGCTGTGTGTATATACTGTGTGTGTGCTGTGTGTATATACTGTGTGTGTGCTGTGTGTATATATTGTGTGTGCTGTGTGTATATACTGTGTATGTGCTGTATGTATATACTGTGTGTGTGCTGTGTGTATATACTGTGTGTGCGCTGTGTGTATATACTGTGTATGTGCTGTGTGTATATACTGTGTGTGTGCTGTGTGTATATATTGTGTGTGTGCTGTGTGTATATACTGTGTCTGTGCTGTGTGTATATACTGTGTGTGTGCTGTGTGTATATACTGTGTGTGTGCTGTGTGTATATACTGTGTGTGTGCTGTGTGTATATACTGTGTGTGCTGTGTGTATATACTGTGTGTGTGCTGTGTGTATATACTGTGTGTGTGCTGTGTGTATATACTGTGTGTGTGCTGTGTGTATATACTGTGTATGTGCTGTGTGTATATACTGTGTATGTGCTGTGTGTATATACTGTGTGTGCGCTGTGTGTATATACTGTGTGTGTGCTGTGTGTATATACTGTGTATGTGCTGTGTGTATATACTGTGTATGTGCTGTGTGTATATACTGTGTGTGCGCTGTGTGTATATACTGTGTGTGCTGTGTGTATATACTGTGTGTGTGCTGTGTGTATATACTGTGTCTGTGCTGTGTGTATATACTCTGTGTGTGCTGTGTGTATATACTGTGTGTGCTGTGTGTATATACTGTGTGTGTGCTGTGTGTATATACTGTATATGTGCTGTGTGTATATACTGTGTATGTGCTGTGTGTATATACTGTGTATGTGCTGTGTGTATATACTGTGTGTGCTGTGTGTATATACTGTGTGTGTGCTGTGTGTATATACTGTGTGTGTGATGTGTGTATATACTGTGTGTGTGCTGTGTGTATATACTGTGTGTGTGATGTGTGTATATACTGTGTGTGTGCTGTGTGTATATACTGTATGTGCTGTGTGTATAAACTGTGTGTGTGCTGTGTGTATATACTGTGTGTGCGCTGTGTGTATATACTGTGTATGTGCTGTGTGTATATACTGTGTGTGCGCTGTGTGTATATACTGTGTATGTGCTGTGTGTATATACTGTGTATGTGCTGTGTGTATATACTGTGTATGTGCTGTGTGTATATACTGTGTGTGTGATGTGTGTATATACTGTGTGTGTGCTGTGTGTATATACTGTATGTGCTGTGTGTATAAACTGTGTGTGTGCTGTGTGTATATACTGTGTGTGCGCTGTGTGTATATACTGTGTATGTGCTGTGTGTATATACTGTGTGTGCGCTGTGTGTATATACTGTGTGTGTGCTGTGTGTATATACTGTGTGTGTGCTGTGTGTATATACTGTGTGTGTGCTGTGTGTATATACTGTGTGTGCGCTGTGTGTATATACTGTGTATGTGCTGTGTGTATATACTGTGTGTGCGTTGTGTGTATATACTGTGTGTGTGCTGTGTGTATATACTGTGTGTGCACTGTGTGTATATACTGTGTGTGTGCTGTGTGTATATACTGTGTGTGTGCTGTGTGTATAAACTGTGTGTGCTGTGTGTATATACTGTGTGTGTGCTGTGTGTATATACTGTGTATGTGCTGTGTGTATATACTGTGTATGTGCTGTGTGTATATACTGTGTATGTGCTGTGTGTATATACTGTGTGTGTGCTGTGTGTATATACTGTGTGTGCGCTGTGTGTATATACTGTGTGTGCGCTGTGTGTATATACTGTGTGTGTGCTGTGTGTATATACTGTGTATGTGCTGTGTGTATATACTGTGTATGTGCTGTGTGTATATACTGTGTGTGTGCTGTGTGTATATACTGTGTGTGTGCTGTGTGTATATACTGTGTATGTGCTGTGTGTATATACTGTGTGTGTGCTGTGTGTATATACTGTGTGTGCGCTGTGTGTATATACTGTGTATGTGCTGTGTGTATATACTGTGTATGTGCTGTGTGTATATACTGTGTATGTGCTGTGTGTATATACTGTGTGTGTGCTGTGTGTATATACTGTGTGTGTGCTGTGTGTATATACTGTGTATGTGCTGTGTGTATATACTCTGTGTGTGCTGTGTGTATATAGTGTGTGCTGTGTGTATATACTGTGTGTGTGCTGTGTGTATATACTGTGTGTGCGCTGTGTATATACTGTGTGTATATACTGTGTGTGTGCTGTGTGTATATACTGTGTGTGTGCTGTGTGTATATATTGTGTGTGTGCTGTGTGTATATACTGTGTGCGCTGTGTGTATATACTCTGTGTGTGCTGTGTGTATATACTGTGTATGTGCTGTGTGTATATACTGTGTGTGTGCTGTGTGTATATACTGTGTGTGTGCTGTGTGTATATATTGTGTGTGCTGTGTGTATATACTGTGTATGTGCTGTATGTATATACTGTGTGTGTGCTGTGTGTATATACTGTGTGTGCGCTGTGTGTATATACTGTGTATGTGCTGTGTGTATATACTGTGTGTGTGCTGTGTGTATATATTGTGTGTGTGCTGTGTGTATATACTGTGTCTGTGCTGTGTGTATATACTGTGTGTGTGCTGTGTGTATATACTGTGTGTGTGCTGTGTGTATATACTGTGTGTGTGCTGTGTGTATATACTGTGTGTGCTGTGTGTATATACTGTGTGTGTGCTGTGTGTATATACTGTGTGTGTGCTGTGTGTATATACTGTGTGTGTGCTGTGTGTATATACTGTGTATGTGCTGTGTGTATATACTGTGTATGTGCTGTGTGTATATACTGTGTGTGCGCTGTGTGTATATACTGTATATGTGCTGTGTGTATATACTGTGTCTGTGCTGTGTGTATATACTCTGTGTGTGCTGTGTGTATATACTGTGTGTGCTGTGTGTATATACTGTGTGTGTGCTGTGTGTATATACTGTATATGTGCTGTGTGTATATACTGTGTATGTGCTGTGTGTATATACTGTGTATGTGCTGTGTGTATATACTGTGTGTGCTGTGTGTATATACTGTGTGTGTGCTGTGTGTATATACTGTGTGTGTGATGTGTGTATATACTGTGTGTGTGCTGTGTGTATATACTGTGTGTGTGATGTGTGTATATACTGTGTGTGTGCTGTGTGTATATACTGTATGTGCTGTGTGTATAAACTGTGTGTGTGCTGTGTGTATATACTGTGTGTGCGCTGTGTGTATATACTGTGTATGTGCTGTGTGTATATACTGTGTGTGCGCTGTGTGTATATACTGTGTATGTGCTGTGTGTATATACTGTGTATGTGCTGTGTGTATATACTGTGTATGTGCTGTGTGTATATACTGTGTGTGTGATGTGTGTATATACTGTGTGTGTGCTGTGTGTATATACTGTATGTGCTGTGTGTATAAACTGTGTGTGTGCTGTGTGTATATACTGTGTGTGCGCTGTGTGTATATACTGTGTATGTGCTGTGTGTATATACTGTGTGTGCGCTGTGTGTATATACTGTGTGTGTGCTGTGTGTATATACTGTGTGTGTGCTGTGTGTATATACTGTGTGTGTGCTGTGTGTATATACTGTGTGTGCACTGTGTGTATATACTGTGTGTGTGCTGTGTGTATATACTGTGTGTGTGCTGTGTGTATAAACTGTGTGTGCTGTGTGTATATACTGTGTGTGTGCTGTGTGTATATACTGTGTGCTGTGTGTATATACTGTGTTTGTGCTGTGTGTATATACTGTGTGTGTGCTGTGTGTATATACTGTGTATGTGCTGTGTGTATATACTGTGTGTGCTGTGTGTATATACTGTGTGTGTGCTGTGTGTATATACTGTGTGCTGTGTGTATATACTGTGTGTGTGCTGTGTGTATATACTGTGTGTGTGCTGTGTGTATATACTGTGTATGTGCTGTGTGTATATACTGTGTGTGCTGTGTGTATATACTGTGTGTGTGCTGTGTGTATATACTGTGTGTGTGCTGTGTGTATATACTGTGTGTGTGCTGTGTGTATATACTGTGTGTGCGCTGTGTGTATATACTGTGTGTGTGCTGTGTGTATATACTGTGTGTGCTGTGTGTATATACTGTGTGTGTGCTGTGTGTATATATTGTGTGTGCTGTGTGTATATACTGTGTGTGTGCTGTGTGTATATACTGTGTGGGTGCTGTGTGTATATACTGTGTGTGTGCTGTGTGTATATATTGTGTGTGCTGTGTGTATATACTGTGTGTGTGCTGTGTGTATATACTGTGTGTGTGCTGTGTGTATATACTGTGTGTGTGCTGTGTGTATATACTGTGTGTGCTGTGTGTATATACTGTGTGTGCGCTGTGTGTATATATTGTGTGTGCTGTGTGTATATACTGTGTGTGTGCTGTGTGTATATACTGTGTGTGTGCTGTGTGTATATACTGTGTATGTGCTGTGTGTATATACTGTGTGGGTGCTGTGTGTATATACTGTGTGTGTGCTGTGTGTATATACTGTGTGTGTGCTGTGTGTATATACTGTGTATGTGCTGTGTGTATATACTGTGTGTGTGCTGTGTGTATATACTGTGTGTGCGCTGTGTATAAACTGTGTATGTGCTGTGTGTATATACTGTGTGTGTGCTGTGTGTATATACTGTGTGTGTGCTGTGTGTATATACTGTGTGTGTGCTGTGTGTATATACTGTGTGTGCGCTGTGTGTATATACTGTGTATGTGCTGTGTGTATATACTGTGTGTGCGCTGTGTATATACTGTGTATGTGCTGTGTGTATATACTGTGTGTGTGCTGTGTGTATATACTGTGTGTGTGCTGTGTGTATATACTGTGTGTGCGCTGTGTGTATATACTGTGTATGTGCTGTGTGTATATGCTGTGTATAAACTGTGTGTGTGCTGTGTGTATATACTGTGTGTGTGCTGTGTGTATATACTGTGTGTGCGCTGTGTGTATATACTGTGTGTGCGCTGTGTGTATATACTGTGTGTGCGCTGTGTGTATATACTGTGTGTGCGCTGTGTATATACTGTGTGTGTGCTGTGTGTATATACTGTGTGTGTGCTGTGTGTATATACTGTGTGTGTGCTGTGTGTATATACTGTGTGTGTGCTGTGTGTATATACTGTGTGTGTGCTGTGTGTATATACTGTGTGTGCGCTGTGTGTATATACTGTGTGTGTGCTGTGTGTATATACTGTGTGTGCGCTGTGTGTATATACTGTGTGTGTGCTGTGTGTATATACTGTGTGTGCGCTGTGTGTATATACTGTGTGAGTGCTGTGTGTATATACTGTGTGTGCTGTGTGTATATACTGTGTGTGTGCTGTGTGTATATATGGTGTATGTGCTGTGTGTATATACTGTGTGTGTGCTGTGTGTATATACTGTGTGTGTGCTGTGTGTATATATGGTGTATGTGCTGTGTGTATATACTGTGTATGTGCTGTGTGTATATACTGTGTGTGTGCTGTGTGTATATACTGTGTGTGTGCTGTGTGTATATACTGTGTGTGTGCTGTGTGTATATACTGTGTGTGTGCTGTGTGTATATACTGTGTATGTGCTGTATGTATATACTGTGTGTGTGCTGTGTGTATATACTGTGTGTGTGCTGTGTGTATATACTGTGTGTGTGCTGTGTGTATATACTGTGTGTGTGCTGTGTGTATATACTGTGTATGTGCTGTATGTATATACTGTGTGTGTGCTGTGTGTATATACTGTGTATGTGGTGTGTGTATATACTGTGTGTGTGCTGTGTGTATATATGGTGTATGTGCTGTGTGTATATACTGTGTGTGTGCTGTGTGTATATATGGTGTATGTGCTGTGTGTATATACTGTGTATGTGCTGTGTGTATATACTGTGTGTGTGCTGTGTGTATATACTGTGTGTGTGCTGTGTGTATATACTGTGTCTGTGCTGTGTGTATATACTGTGTCTGTGCTGTGTGTATATACTGTGTCTGTGCTGTGTGTATATACTGTGTATGTGCTGTGTGTATATACTGTGTATGTGCTGTGTGTTTTGGGTCATTATCTTGTTGCAAGACCCATGTTCTGCGACGGAGACCAAGCTTTCTGACAATGGGCAATACATTTCTCTATAGAATCCCTTGATAGTCTTGAGATTTCATTGTACCCTGCACAGATTCTAGACACCCTGTGCCAGATGCAGCAAAGCAGTCCCAGAACATAACAGAGCCTCCTCCGTGCTTCACAGTAGGGACAGTGTTTTTTTCTTGATATGCTTCATTTTTCCGTCTGTGAACATAGAGCAGATGTTCCTTTGCCAAAAAGTTCCATTTTTGTCTCATCCGTCCATAGGACATTCTCCCAGAAGCTTTGTGGCTAGCCAACATGTAGTTTGGCAAATTCGTCTCTGGCTTTTTTATATGATTTTTTTCCAACAATGGTGTCCTCCTTGGACATCTCCTATGAAGTCCACTTTGGCTCATACAACGACGGATGGTGCGATCTGATACTGAAGTTCCTTGAGCTTGAAGTTCACAGTTTTTCTGGGCTCTTTTGTTACCATTCGTATTATCCGTCTCTTTGATTTGTCATCAATGTTCCTCCAGCGGCCACGTCCAGGGAGGTCGGCTACAGTCCCATGGAGCTTACACTTCTGAATAATATGTGCAGCTGTAGTCACAGGAACATCGAGCTGCTTGGAGATGGTCTTATAACTTTTACCTGTAACATGTTTGTCTGTAATTTTCTTTCTACTCTCCTGAGACAACTCTTTCCTTCGCTTCCTCTGGTCCATGCTGAGTGTGATACACACCGTGGTCACCACACAGCAGAGTGAGGATCTGTAGCCTCTATACAGGCCACTCACTGACTCCAGGATTGTAGACCCCTGGGATGATAATTAGTGGACACACCGCGATTTCACATGTCCCTTCTGTCACGTTATTTTCAGGGGTGCCATCATTTCTGTCCAGGCCTATTTCATGAGTTTTATTTTTTCTAAATTGCGTGGACGCATGGCTGAAAAGCAATGTCTGACTTTCATTTGTTCATTTTCGTAGATTTTTTCTATTTATTATTCCTTTTGTCAGATTCAAGTTATTTCTGTGACCTTTGTGGGTTTTTCTGTCATTAAATGAGGGGTACCCGCAATTTTGATCACATGTATACTGTGTATATACTGTGTGGGTATTGTGTATATACCATGTGGATACTGGTGGGGTACCGGTGAAATGCCTGATGAGCCCAAGAGAGAGAATGAAAAAAAGATACTGTTTTTAGGGGCACGGGCCCTTTAAAAGCGCAGGCAGGGGCATTATCTGATCCGCTGCAATGACCAGGACCGGCGCCACCACCTGGGGCCCTGGACGAACAGGGAGGCCCACTCGACATTGGAGACAACGGGATGCTATGGGACCCGTAAGTCAGCACTGGCATCGCTCCCCTCCAATACGTCTTCACTTTCCCCACAGCAGCAATGTCTTCAGCATCCTGTGACAGGGCAGGGGGCGCGATAACGTCACTACTGCGCGCCATCTGCAGAGCACTGACTAGAGGCAAAAGTTACTGATGAAACCAAACCTGCGGGTAGCGGGAGAGGTGAGTATTTGATTTTTTATGTATGGCACATTATATGGGGCCCATTATTCTGTATGGAACAATATATCGGGCTCATACTGTATGGATCAGTATATGGGGCCCATTATATTGTATTGAGCATTACATGGGGCTCATTATACTGTATGGGGCATTATATGGCGCCTATTATACTGTATGAAGCAATATATGGGGCCCATTAAACTGTTTGGCGTAATATATGGGGCCCATTATACTGTATGGAACATATAGGGCCCCTTATTCTGTATGGAGCAATATATGGGGCCCATTAAACTGTATGGCGTAATATATGGGACCCATTATACTATATGGTGTAATATATGGGGCCCATTATGCTGTATGGAGAAATATATGGGTTACATTATACTGTATGGGGCCATTATACTGTATGGAGCATTATATGGGATCCATTATTCTGTATGGAGCAATATATGGGGCCCATTATACTGTATGGAGCATTATATGGGACTCATTATACTGTATGGAGCAATATGTGAGGCTCATTATACTGTATGGAGCATTATATGGGGCTCATTATACTGTATGGGTAGACCACCCAGATGAGCACCTTCCCCCCACAATGGATGAGGTTCTTGTCACGTTTCCCTTCAAAAGCAAATTACATCCTTAATAACCAAGGCTAAAGACACAGGCAGGTCTGGAATGGCCCATATACCCATCATACATATCCTCCATCCCATCGTCCCGTGCCCATATACCCATCATACATATCCTCCATCCCATAGTCCCGTGCCTATATACCCGTCATACATATCCTCCATCCCATAGTCCCGTGCCCATATACCCGTCATACATATCCTCCATCCCATAGTCCAGTGCCCGTATACCCATCACACATCCTCCATCCCATAGTCCCATGCCCATATACCCATCATACATATCCTCCATCCCATAGTCCCGTGCCCATATACCCGTCATACATATCCTCCATCCCATAGTCCAGTGCCCGTATACCCATCACACATCCTCCATCCCATAGTCCCATGCCCATATACCCATCATACATATCCTCCATCCCATAGTCCCGTGCCCATATACCCGTCATACATATCCTCCATCCCATAGTCCAGTGCCCATATACCCCTCATACATATCCTCCATCCCATAGTCCAGTGCCCGTATACCCATCACACATCCTCCATCCCATAGTCCCATGCCCATATACCCATCATACATATCCTCCATCCCATAGTCCCGTGCCCATATACCCGTCATACATATCCTCCATCCCATAGTCCAGTGCCCATATACCCCTCATACATATCCTCCATCCCATAGTCCCGTGCCCATATACCCATCATACATATCCTCCATCCCATAGTCCAGTGCCCGTATACCCATCACACATCCTCCATCCCATAGTCCCGTGCCCATATACCCATCATACATATCCTCCATCCCATAGTCCCGTGCCCATATACCCGTCATACATATCCTCCATCCCATAGTCCAGTGCCCGTATACCCATCACACATCCTCCATCCCATAGTCCCATGCCCATATACCCATCATACATATCCTCCATCCCATAGTCCCGTGCCCATATACCCGTCATACATATCCTCCATCCCATAGTCCAGTGCCCATATACCCCTCATACATATCCTCCATCCCATAGTCCCGTGCCCATATACCCATCATACATATCCTCCATCCCATAGTCCCGTGCCCATATACCCATCAAACATATCCTCCATCCCAGAGTCCCGTGCCCATATACCCATCATACATATCCTCCATCCCATAGTCCCGTGCCCATATACCCATCATACATATCCTCCATCCCAGAGTCCCGTGCCCATATACCCATCATACATATCCTCCATCCCAGAGTCCCGTGCCCATATACCCATCATACATATCCTCCATCCCATAGTCCAGTGCCCATATACCCCTCATACATATCCTCCATCCCATAGTCCCATGCCCATATACCCATCATACATATCCTCCATCCCATAGTCCCGTGCCCATATACCCATCAAACATATCCTCCATCCCAGAGTCCCGTGCCCATATACCCATCATACATATCCTCCATCCCATAGTCCAGTGCCCATATACCCATCAAACATATCCTCCATCCCAGAGTCCCGTGCCCATATACCCATCATACATATCCTCCATCCCATAGTCTAGTGCCCATATACCCATCATACATATCCTCCATCCCATAGTCCCGTGCCCATATACCCATCATACATATCCTCCATCCCATAGTCCAGTGCCCATATACCCATCAAACATATCCTCCATCCCAGAGTCCCGTGCCCATATACCTATCATACATATCCTCCATCCCATAGTCCCGTGCCCATATACCCATCATACATATCCTCCATCCCAGAGTCCCGTGCTCATATACCTATCATACACATCCTCCATCCCATAGTCCCGTGCCCATATACCCATCATACATATCCTCCATCCCAGAGTCCCGTGCCCATATACCTATCATACATATCCTCCATCCCATAGTCCCGTGCCCATATACCCATCAAACATATACTCCATCCCAGAGTCCCGTGCCCATATACCCATCATACATATCCTCCATCCCATAGTCCAGTGCCCATATACCCATCATACATATCCTCCATCCCAGAGTCCCGTGCCCATATACCCATCAAACATATCCTCCATCCCAGAGTCCCGTGCCCATATACCCATCATACATATCCTCCATCCCATAGTCTAGTGCCCATATACCCATCATACATATCCTCCATCCCATAGTCCCGTGCCCATATACCCATCATACATATCCTCCATCCCAGAGTCCCGTGCCCATATACCCGTCATACATATCCTCCATCCCATAGTCTAGTGCCCATATACCCATCATACATATCCTCCATCCCATAGTCCCGTGCCCATATACCCATCATACATATCCTCCATCCCATAGTCCAGTGCCCATATACCCATCAAACATATCCTCCATCCCAGAGTCCCGTGCCCATATA